>NC_091469.1:488523337-488875337 GCF_036971445.1 Narcine bancroftii | reverse complement strand
ACAAAGAGGTGATCATCTGGAGAACCCTAATGGATCAAGTTTCATCAGCAAGACATTGAGGTGACTAATGGAACAACACATCTCTCTGCAAACCTTCCTGAGCGGTAAATATTTACCTTTCGAGCGCCAAAGCCTGGTGAACTTTATACATGTTAAATTCTGTGCACAGTCTAAGAATTGCCTGCAACCAGTGAACTTGGAAGAAGGAGAAGTGAGATTGAACTGTGAACCAAAGAACTTTTCTGAACTTACACACACATTACATACACGTGCGCTTAGAATTAGAAGGGGGTTAAGTTGGGTTAGTTAAGTTAATAGTCAGTCTTTCAAAACACTTCCATCACTGTTGATGTAAGAGCTACTGGTTGACAGTCGTGAAGCCAGGTTACTGCACGCCTCTTTGAAACAGGTCCTGACCTCACGTTGACTAAGCTCCTTTGCGCTAATGAATACTGAAGCAACGCATTCATTTTGGTCATTGCCAATTTCATCCGCCTCCAGGCACGTTGCCTCCTTCACCCTCATCATCCCTTCTAAACCACTTAGAACATAGAACACTACAGCACAGCACAAGCCCTTCAACCCATAATGTTGTGCTGAGCTATATATTCCTACATAAAAGTCCTAAATCCTCTCTACCTCATAACCCTTTACTTTTCTTTCATCCATGTGCCTGTCAAAGAGTCTCTTAAATGTCCCTACTTCTTAGTCTGCCTGTGCTGGCTCAAGGAAAGGTGGACCCAGGAATGAACCCTCTCTGCCTCCAACCCATCGATGAAAATAGGTGCCTGGTCCCTCAGCTTCCCCTTCCTGATGTCCACAATTCCAGACGCGCGAGTGAGGTCAAAAGAAAAGGAACAGAGTTGAGCGCTTGTGTGAGGTGTACAGTGGGGGTCAAGGGGAAGCAGCGCCCCTTGCGGGAGGGTGGGGATGGGAGGACAGCATCCGCGGCCCCCCCCCCCCAAAAAAATATGAAAAATTTTTGAAAATGTACACACAAAATTACCTGTTTCAGGCCATTAAGACCTATGCTCAAACCGGTGTGTCTGGTTCTTCTAACCCCAAGCAGTACTTTCCATAACTAGCACCTAGCATGCCAAGCTCTGCCCTTGCCCAACTTGCATCCAATCCCTAAGTAGTAACGACCACCCTGTACCCAATCGCCAGGCAGTGCCCCGTCCAACCTGTCCTCATTTACCAGGAAGCAACTCTGCCCAATCTGCACCCAATCCCCAGGCAGAGTCCCCGCCCAATTCATATCCATTACTTTGCACTGATGTTCATCTATTACTTGGGTTTTTCTTCAGCTAACCTTAAAAGCAGTTAGTCTTTCCCAATTGTTTCTTCACACATGGTTTTTGAGATATGGGTGAAAACACAAGGGAGCGCTGCTAGCGTCATTGCAACACGTTGGAGCTGCCGCTGCAATCCTGCAGGAAATGTGGCAGCCAAAGTTGGCAGAGCCATATCCTAGCACTGCACAGAATGACCAGAGGGAGTCAGAGCGGGCCAGGAGGGCATTGATAAAACACGGAGGTGGATTTTAAAAACAAGGAGATCTGTGGAAACGCCTAAAATTCACATGCCCGCAATGAGCTTCTTGGATTTTGACGCTGAGGGGAAGGGTTGTTGTTCTGGCACTGCCCCACCCCACAAGGTTCTCGATCTATACCGTGTATTTTGGGCCAACAGGATTGTGTGAGAGCTGAACTTGGCTAATAAGCAGCCATGAGTACACAAGGAATGGAGCAGGGGACCAAGAACACAGTCTTGGTGTTGAGGATCAGTGAGGAGGAGATGTTGCAGATCCAAACAGGGCTCTGTTTGTACCAACCTGATCTCTTGCTTCAATCATTAATTACTCTCTCCCAACACTCTGAACGAGTTCTGTTATTATCTCAGTTAACTGCTTCCCCGCCACCCAGTGCAGACTTGGGTTTTTTATTTAAAGCACGGTAGAAGCTGTGCTACCTAATTGAACTACAACCTCCGTATGTTTTTTTTTTTGAAGGGTGAGAGGAAACCAGAGCACCCGGGAAAAACCCACGCAGGTCACGGGGTACATACAAACTCCTTGCAGACAGCGCTCTATTCGAACCCGGATCGCTACCGCCGTTATAGCGTCACCCTAACCTCTATAGCCACTCCTTGTCCAACTCCTTGCTTGACCAAGAATGGCTCTTCCACCCCCAAGGAAGTCCTTTCCTTTCCAACCACCCTGTAAACTTGAACTTTGAAATAAGGCAGGAGTGGTTGTTACTTCCAGAGCCACTGAGAGATGGTTATACAGAGGCAGGCCTTTTGGCCCAGAGTCCATGCCAAATGTCTCTCACATCCTCCCTTGACACCCCTCCCATCAGTTTTCCCCACTCACTTGAAAACGAGGTACAATTTACAGTGGCCAACTAACGCAGCGAACTGTACTTCTTTAGGATGTGGGAGGAAACTGGAGAAACATGCAAACTCCATACAGACAGCATTAGAAGTAGGGTTAGAATCTGGGTCTCTGGTACAGTGAATCAGTGGGTTCTACCCGCTGCTCGATAATACAGATCCATCTATGGTACTTGAAGAAGGGCTCAGGTCCGAAACATCGGTAATATATCCTTACTTCCTCTGGACGCTGTGAGACCTGCTGAGTTCCTCCCGCATTTCTTTGGTTTTACCGCAATCACAGCGTCCACAGACTTTTGTGTATCACTCTACGGGGATTTATTGTCCTGCTTCTGCAAAGGGTGGGAGGATATGGTGCACAAGGGGTCAGTTCTCTTCAGAAAATGCCAGGTCCAGCTCTCTCTTTTACACGGCCTCAGGAATGACAGGGCTGGACCCTTCAATGGCTAAGATGCTGATGCGTGGATGCTCTCCGGCCAGCCAAGCTCCCACAGAGAAATCTATACAACATTACAGCACAGAAATGGGCTTTACGGCCCTTCTAGTCTGTGTCAGACTTGTCCTACTGACCTGCACCTAGACCATATACCTCTCCCATCCATGTACCTGTTAAAATTGAGCCGGCATTCACTACTTTAGCTGGCAGCTCATTCCACACACCCACCACTCTCTGTGTGAAATCCCCCCCCAAATGTTCCCCTTTCACCCTGAATCTGTGGCCTCTGGTTTGTATCTCACCTACCCTTAGTGGAAAAAGTCTATTCTACCTGTACCCAGACCTCATTGGACTTCCCATTAAATTGGAACAGGAAGGAGCAGTGGCTGCATTTTATATTGGCTCTGTCATAGAATACAACAGCGCAGAAAACAGGCCATTCGACCCTTCTAGTCCATGCCAACCATCATTCTGCTAGTCCCATTGACCTGCTCCCATTCCATAACCCTCCAGACCTCTCCCATCCATGTATCTATCCAATCAATTCTTAAACCTCAAGATCGAGCCTGCATTCATACCAGATGGCAGCTCATTGCACACTCCCACCTCTGAGTGGAGAACTTCCCCCTAAACCTTTCCTCCTTCAGCTTAAAACTATGACCTCGCCTATTTATCTCCCCCTAAGTGGTAAAAGCTGTCTCGCATCCACTCTGTCTGTCCCTCTCATAATCTGGTAAACCTCTGTGCATGGTAGGTCAAACAGCGTCCTTTATGTAGCAAAGGCAGAGATGCAGAACTGATGTTTCAGGCTTGAGACCTTCATCAAAGTATAAGAAAATGCTGGTGAGTATCAAAATAAGAGTGGGAGGGAGGAGGAGTGGCAAGGCAGGAGATGATAGGTGGAGAAGGGAGGAAGGGAGGGGACAGCGGCACTGTGGGGGAGGGTAGGGAAAGCAGGGCTGGGTAGGTAAAAGAACTGGAAAGGCAGGAAATGGGGGAGGAGAAGAATACGACAGAACTAGTGCAGAGATTTTCTAGAATGTTGTCTTCAGGAGCTGAGTTACAGGGAAAGATTGAACAGGTTCAGACTTTATTCCCTGCAGCGTAGAAAAATGAGGGAGATGTGATTGAGGTATTTAAAATTATGAGGGGGGGATAGACAGAGTAAATAAACATTGTTTTTTTTCCACTGAGGGTAGGTGGACAAGATACAAATCAGAGGACATGGGTTAAGAGTGAAAGGGAGCATTAGGGGGAACTCCTTCGCACAGAAAGTGGTGGGGGTGTGGAATGAGCTGCTTTGCTGAAGTGGGGAATACAGGGTCAATTTTAATATTTAAGAAGAATTTGGACAGGTACATGGAAGGGAGAGGCATGGAGAGCTATGGCCTGGGTGCAGGTCAGTGGGACGAAGCAGAAAAATAGTTTGGCACAGACCAGAAGGGCTGAAGGGGCCTATTTCTGTGCTGTCATGTTCTATCTCAACATGGCAACCTCACACATACAGTAGTGGGGGGGGGGGGGGGGCTACAAAATTGGAGCCAATATCACGAGGTAACGGTACAGGTTGTCTTCAATTCTGGAGCTAACCCTTCACCCAGAACAGAGGAAATGATCAACAGGCTTGATTGTGAACGTGAAGGTCAGGTTCCTCACCTTTGACTCCGAGCTCATTGGAGTATCGCTTCATCGCTGGATTATTGAGGAGGACGATGGAACGCCAGAGTTTGCAAAGGCTCACACGATCCCTAAGGCGGAAATGTAGCATGAGTGGCCAGTGTGGAGGATGGTGATAAATGAGTCATCCTTCAGCATTCTCTCTCTCTCTCTCTGCCACTGAGTCTGACACAGCAGCAATAGCATCTCACACCACCGAGTTTGGACGAGTGTCAGTGAGCCCGTCAGACCAAGTACCACACGGTCATAGGAGAGAGAATGTCTTCACCATCTCAAGGCATTAGAACTCAGTCACAGAGAGACGCAACCACAAACAGGCCCTTCGAACCATGCCTACCACAAAACATGCCATAACCCAATTTTATTAAATTTACACCACGACATACAGCACGGTAACAGGCCCTTCTGGCCCACGAGCCCGTGCCTCCCACATACCTCAATTAATCTACCACCCCTGTACATTTTGAAGGATGGGAGGAAACTGGAGCATCCAGAGAAGACCCACACAGACACGCGGAGAATGTAAAAATTCCTTACAGACAGCGGCGGAATCTCCCCACTCTCCTATCAACACCCAGATTTTACCATGGAAAACTTTTAAATTTTATTTACATTACAGTGGAAGCCGATTCCTGACATTTCAACCTGTGCTTCCCATTTACACCCAAATTAACCTGCAACCCCTGTGTGTTTTTTGAAAGGTGGGAGGAAACCAGAGCCCCCAGGGAGAAGTAGATATGGGGAGAACGTCCAAACTCCTTATGGAGAATCCTGGATTCGAACCCGTGTCGCTGGCGCTGTAATTGTGTCACCGCTGTTATGTTAATTGTGCCGCCCAAATTTACAGCACCCAACTAACCAACCACATCTTTTTGGATTTGGCCAGGAGCCAGAACTCCAGCCAGGCAGTCCAAATGTTAAATGTTAAACTTCCACAAAAAAAAAAGAAAAATTTTCTACTATTTTGTTTTGCTGGTTGCTTAACATTCCAGATAACAGAGGTTTTACTGTAGTATGGAAACAGGTCCATTAGCCTAATACTACTCCTGATTTTCCGTCTGGGCATTCTCCAGCATTAACATCGACTTTGTCGGTTTCTGCTAACCTGGTCTCCATTCCCCCTCCCTTCTCCCCGTCAGCTCTCCACCCCCTTCCCTTTCTATTCACCCAGCCATCCCATCTCCCTCTGCTTACTGCTGTGCCCTCGCTCCCCTCTCCACTTATTACCTCATTTCTTTGTGACTGTGCTCCGCTCCCTAAACTTTTTATTCAGATGCCTGCCGACATTTTTCCATACTTTGATGAAGGGCTCAAACTCAAAACGTCGGTTATGTATTTTTAATCACTGTTTGACCTGCTGAGTTGCTCCAGCATTAAGAGTCTAGGACAAGAGGGCACAACTTGAGGATTGTAGTGCGCCCAATTTCTTCAGCCAGAATTTCTTCAGCCAGAGGATGGTGAATCTGTGGTCATTGGGTGTATTTAAGGCAGAGATTGATAGGTTCTTGATTAGCCAGGGCATCAAAGGCTATGGGGAGAAAGCCAGGCAGTGGGATTGAGGAGAAAATGGATCAGATCATGATTGAATGGAGGGGCAGGCTCAAGTGCATGAATAGCCTATTTCTGCTCCTACATTTTATGGAATGGGCTCTTCCTCTTCAACAGTCTTCCTAGTCCATCCACCAGTTTAGGGAACAATCCCACCTAGTGCTGCAAGATTCCTGAAGGCCAGCTCTTCGCAGCTGCCATCCTCTGGGAGGGTTCAACAGTGATGACAGCAGACTGATAACTTGCCAAGGCTGTCTCTATCTAACTAGTGATTTGTCATTTCCAAAATAAAAACACAGGCATCCTTCAGTTAACCCAGAAAGAGCAAGGCCAGTGACTAACAGACTCCAGAGATAAGACGTCCCTCCACAAAACAAGGAGATAAACATTGCGTCGATGGTTTTCTGGCCTGCAGCCAGTGATATGTTGAAGAATATCCAAATGTTGAAGTCAAATTCACCTCCGCTTACAGCTTGTTCCACAATCTCAGCACCCTCTGTGTGGAGGTTCCCCCGAATGTTCCCCAAAACATTTCACTCTTTACTCATGTCCTTTAGTTCTTGTCTCACCCAACCTCAGTGCAAAAAGTCTGCTTGCATTTACCCATTTATCCCCCTCATAGTTTTACATACCTCCATCAAATCTCCTCTCATTCTTTTGCCCTCCAGGAAATAAAATCCTGACCTATTTAACCTTTCTCTGTAACTCAGTTCCTGATGTCCGGGCAACATCCTTGTAAACTTTCTCTGCATTCTTTCCATCTTATTGATATCTTTCCTGTAGTTCGGTGACCAGAAATGCACACAATGCTCCAAATTTGGCCTCACTGATATCTTATACAACTTTACCATAACATCCCAACTCCCCATACTCAATATTTTGATTTATGAAGGCTAATATGCCAAAAGCTCTCTTTACAACCCTAATCACCTGTGATGCCACTTTCGGGGAATTATGTATCTGTATTCCCAGATCCCTCTGTCCTACCCCACTCCTCAGTGCCCGACAATTTACCGTGTACGTCCTTCCTTGGTTTGTCCTTCCAAAATGCAACACCTCACACTTGTCTGCATTAAGTTCCTTCGGCCATTGTGCAGCCTATTTTTCCAGCTGGCCCAGATCCCTCTGCAAGACTTGAAAACTATCCTCGCTGTCCACAACACCTCTAATCATTGTGTCATCTGCAAGCACACTCTCTCCAAGGGATGGGTCCCTCTCACACTGTGAGGTACAGCTCCCTCACTGTCTCCCACAGTGGCATGGGCACACTGTCTCGCTATCAGCTGGGTTTTCTTTCAACTCTCAATGACCTGCCCACGGCTTTGAATTCACTGGGATTGGGTTCCTTCCACTGGTTCTCATGGGGCAACAGATTGACCAACGTGCCGGAGAGACCCCTTCTCGTGTCTCAACATTTGTCTATGTCTGAATCTACATTGCACAACTTTGCCCAGTCCCTTCACCCATTTATTTTTCCCTGTCAATCTACAATAATTTCTTCAAATTAGAGAGCCTGACTCACAATATCCCCATGCACTGACATTTTGCTCTCCACTGCAGGGAAATAACACACATATCCGGAACTGTAGAATGGAGAAGATGCAATGCATTGGCAAAACATACTTACTTTACATTCAGGCTTTCATATAATCCATGGTCCAGAAGCACCAGCTCTGCTTTCCCATCAGTGCCTTTTCTAACCAACACTGCAGCAGGGAGGGAAATGACAAAATATAAATACCGGAATAGCTGGGGAAGCGAAGGAATTATACAAAGCAGTGGGAAAGATAGGGTGAATCAGGTATCATCAGTTTTGCAGCACTAACCGTCCATCGTGCCCTCATTTACATAACACCATTAGATTTAGGCGCAGAATTGGACCTTTTGGCCCATCAAGTTTGCCCTGCCATTCTCCCAATCAGCCCCACTGCCTGGCCTTCTCCCCATAACCTTTGATACCCTATCAAGATACCTATTGATCTTTACCTTTAATACATCCAACAACTTGGCCTCCACAGCCGCCCATGGTAGCAAATTCCAAAGGTTCACCGCTATCTGGCAAAAGAAATTCCTCCCCATCTGTTTTAAATGGGCACCCTTCAATCCTGAAGTTGTGTCCTCTTGTCCTAGACTCTCGCACCATGGGAACCAACCTTTCTACATCTACTCTGTCCAGGCCTCTCAACATTGAAAATATTCCTAGGAGGTCCTCCCTCATTCTTCTGAAGTCCAACAAATACAGTCTAAGCTCTTTTATTGTTGTAATTGGGGATGTGTTCCTGCAGGAATTTTCTCTCTTAACAGTATTCCCCCACTAGTTTGCAATCTATGGCAGTATTGGGCAAAAGAGAAATGCTGTTATTTTAATCCTGTTGAAATAGACATTACATACTGGGGTGGCATGGTGGGTGCAGTGGTTAGCACAAAGCCTTTATGGCACCAGTGGCTGGGGTTGAATCCCACGCTGTGTGTAAGGAGTTTGTATGTTCTCCCCATTTCTGTGTGGGTTTTCCGCAGTGGTTCCAGTTTCCTCCCACTGTTCAAAATATATCGTGGCGTAGGTTAATTGGGTGTAAATCGGGCAGCACAGACTTGTGCTTATATTTAAAGAAAATCTGATTAAACATATTTACAAGAATCTATCAGACTCATTGCCTTGTCATTTTCCAAAGCAAATCCCTTGTGGCCCTTCTGCTGTGAACTGACAGGCTATGATCACTGTCCTTGGCAAACTAATTCAGTTCTCTGTATTTTATTTTTCACACAAATTCCATCAAAGCCAATTTATATTCAATATCCCAAAATTGTTGGTAGAGTTGTTCAAATGTTGGAAGGCGTGTTGGAAGTTGTGCCCTCCTGTCCTGGACTCTTCCACCATGGGAATCCAGGACAAGAGAGCACAACTTCAAGATTGTAGTGTGTCCACTTAGAACAGAGATGTGGAGGAATTTCTTCAGCCAGAGGGTATGAATCTGTGGAATTTGTTGCCACAGGCGGTTGTAGAAGTCGGGTCATTGGGTGGATTTAAGGCAGAGATTGATAGGTTCTTGATTAGCCAGGGCATGTATCAAGGTTATGGGGAGAAGGCTGGGCAGTGGGGCTGAGTGGGGAAATGGATCAGTTTATGATAAAATGGCAGGGCAAAAACGATGGGCTGAATGGCCTATTTCTGCTCCTATGTCTTAGGTTGAGTAAATTTCTGTTAACCAAACTGTGGTAATGCAGACATACACTGTCATAACAGACCAACACAGCCTTCCCCTTTACAGCTATGGCCGACATTGCTATCTCACTACATGGTCTGCGTCTTGAATTCGACCCTGAGCAAGGTTTTATTCTCCAGGGTACCACACAGCACAAGGACTTACCATTCCCGGGGTGAGGGTCTGCATGGATGAACCCAGTGTAAAATATTTGTTCTGCGAAAGTCCTCACCAGTTTATCTGCCACCTGGGGAAGGAGAGAGATGGTCAGCCTGTGATTCCACTCCCCACCAGAACAGAGTGTGAGTATGTCACAGGAAGCAGTATCGCTCACACCCTAACACCCTGGAAACACTACCTGTAAGATTAAAGCAATTCAAACAGTGTTCAGTCCTTTCTCCATCATTATCAATGACGTTTGTGAAAGAGTGTATAGATATGTTTTGGGGAGATAAATTGGGAAAGATTTGTTAGAGTAGGTCACATACAAACACTTTAAAACAGACCTTATTTAAAATACTGGAGCTTCGCCCCATGCTAGACATGTTGGGGCCAATAGCATTTGCAAGAGCTCTGGAGAGTGCCCAAGAGACTTTACTAATGGGTTGTTATTTACAAAAGGCAACAGATGAAAGATCTTGTTGGAGCTGCAGACAGTCTGAAGGAGAACTTAAGAGGGTCATGTGGTTTTGCAAGCAAAGAAAGTCAAACAGGCTTTGTGTGTGTGTGTTTGTGTGTATGTTTGTGTGAGAGAAAGACACAGAGATCATTTCTACAGTGTTACAGCCAGCAACATAAGCTGGGACTGGAACAGGACAAGCTGGCAAGCTTGTGTAAAGCCCCATTTGGAAAATGGCCTGGTCAACGCCCTTGTGGTTCATGCAAGAGGAGAGGACTGGCTGTCTAATGTTTCACTTGGAATAAGAGAAACAAAAAGGAACTCTGGTGACCTGAAAGAAAAGAGATTATCAACTGGAGACCCCTGAGGGGGCAAGTTTCTTTAGCAAGACACTGAAGTGGCTGATGGAAGTATATCAGTTGTGGATGTCCTGGAACAACAAGTCTCTCTCTGAAAACCGACAAGAACCTTCCTGAGTGGTAACCATTTACTTTTCAAGCACCAAAGCCTGGTGAACTTTATAAATGTTAAATTCTGTGCACAGTCTAAGAATTTCCTGCAACCAGTGAACTTGGAGGAATGAGAAGTGAGATTGAACTGTGAACCAAAGAACTTTTCTGAACTTACACACACATTACATACACGTGCGCTTAGAATTAAAAGGGGGTTAAGTTAGGTTAAGTAAGTCAATAGTGATAAGTTAAAGTTTAATTCTATTTTCATGTTTAAAGATGATTAAAAGCAACTTTTGCTTAAGTAATCATTTATCTTGGTGAACATCTATTGCTGCTGGGTTTCGGGGTCCTCTGGGCTCATAACATGTTACCATCAATTTGTCCACTGCTGGAGTTTCTGCCTCCCCTGTGGTGAAGGTACATTTGTGGTAAGGTTTAAGCGACACAGTGATGAATAACTGGAATACTGTGTACAGGACTAGCCTATCTATCTAGGAAAGAATAAACTTTTAAAAGAGAATATGCATCTGAGTAACATCAGATTGATTTCAAGTGAGTTTATGATATGGTTCATTGGTTGTGAGTTAATGTTGCAGATCTATAAATCTCTGGTGAGACTACATTAGAGTATTGTGTTCTGTTCTGGTCGCCTCATTACAGGAAGGATATGGAAGCCATGGAGAGGGTGCAGAGGAAATTTACCAGGATGTTGCCTGCATTGGAAACTGTCTTATGAGGCAAGGTTAGCAGAGCTGGGACTTTTTTCTTTGGAGCAAAGGATGAGAAGCAACTTAATAGCAGTCTACAAGATTCTGAGAGGCATAGATAAGGTCGACAGCCAGCACCTTTTCCCCAGAGCAGGAGTAGCAAACACCAGAGAGCATCGACACAACACAAAGTGAAGGGAGGAAACTTTAAGGGAGACCTCAGGGGCACATTTTTTTTTTTTTTTTTTTTTTTTTTACACACACAGAGAGATGTGGGTGCCTGGAATTCCTTGCCAGGGATGGTGGAACATAAGGGGCACTTAAAAGACTCTTAGACAAGAACATGGTGAAAGCAAAAGAGGGTTATGAAGTAGGGAGGGTTTAGTTTTTGTTTTTGGTAGGTATATATACGTTGGCACCACATTGAGGGCCAAAGGGTCTGTGCTGTGCTGTAATGTTCTAGTGCTACAACAAGAGATTAAGTAGACTGGAGCCATACAGGAGTTTAGAAGAAAGATCTGGGACAACAGGGCAGCATTCTAATCTCAATCAACCGCTTCATCAATACCCTTCCTCCAGTTTATGATCAGAAGTGGGGATGTTCATTGATGATTGCACGCTCCCCGGCAAGTGAAGTACAATGTATGCAGCAAAAACTGGACAATATTCAGGTATTAGCTAACACAGCCATGTCATAGGAGCAGAAATAGGTTGCTCTGCCCATTGAGACTGGCCCACCATTTAATCATGAGTTGATCCATTTTCCCTACTCAGCCCCACTGCCCAGCCTTCTCCCCACAACCTTTGAAGCCCTGGCTGATCAAGAACCTATCAATCTCTGCCTTAAATACACCCAATGACCTGGCCTCCACAACCCCCCGTGGCAACAAATTCCACAGATTTGCCACTCTCTGGGTAAAGAGATTCTCCGCATCTCTGTTTTAAGCGAACACCCTTCAATCCCAAAGTTGTGCCCTCTTATCTTGGACTCTCCCACCAAGTTCAACATCTACTCTGCCCGTGCTTTTCAAAATTTGAAATGTTTCAGAGATTTCACCCCCCCCTCCCCCCACCATTCTCCTAAATTCCAATGAATACAGACAAATGCTCCTCATATGATAAATTCCCAGAATTATCCTTGTGAACCTCCTTAGAACTTTCTCAACATCAGCACGTGCTTTCTTAAATGAGGAGCCCAAAACTGCTCACAATACTCCAAGTGTGGACTCACCAGTGCCTCGTCTTCTTCCTGCGTCCCTCCCTCAAACACACCATCATCTCGAGTCACATGCAAAGGGAAACTCCATACACAGCGATGGGAAGGAAATTAGGGGCTGCCCACAGTAGGAAAAGTTACGTCTTACATCCACTTACGTCCTTCACGCTCAATCCCTGCTGCTCGATTTCATCGACGTTGGTGATTTTACAGCCCTCGCAGTAGTCAGCAGTCAGGATCCGCTGGAAGTGAAGGCATGCACATGTTACACAGAGGTAGACAGAATCTTGGCACCACTTCGCAAGGGCCTGGAATGCTCTCAGATGCTGCCAGCAGGACATGGACAGGGAAACCTCCGGGGGGGGGGGGTGAGTGTCAACACAGTAAAGGGGTGAGTGGGCCAGACAGAAGCCGGAGAGCAAGGCCAAGGGAAAGTCTCTGGCGCTGGGAAGTAAGTGGTGGAGAATCAGATCCTATGCTCAGGCAGGATGACTAGAGGGCTCTTCTACTGAGGATATATGGGTGGAGCTGAAGAACGGGAATGGTATGACCACACTCATGATATTATAGACCACCCGATAGTTAGCGAGAATTGGAGGAGCCAATCTGTAGGGAGATAGCAGACAGATGCAGGAAACATAAGGTAATGATTGTAGGAGATTTTACCTTTCCATATGTTGACGAACTCCCATAGTATACAAGGGTTGAATGACTTGGAGTTTGTCAAATGTGTTAAACTTTTCTAAATCAATATATAGAGTGCAATACTGGATCTCCTATTAGGGAACGAGACAGGACTGATGACAGAAGTATGTGAAGGGCAGTGGTTCGCAACATTTTTCTTTCCATTCACATACCACATTAATCCCTATGTCATCGGAGCTCTGTGATTAGTAAGGGATTGCTTAAGGTGGGATCTAAGTGGGAAGGGAAGGGTGAGAATCACAGCTCTACACTCAATTGTTACTGAAATATTTTGCTTGAGAAAAATGGTAATTGGCCCATTTCCTTTGGAGTTATGAAACTAAGTCATTTAGATATGATTAAAACAGCAGTTTTCAAACTTTTTCTTTCCACCCATATACCACCTTAAGCAATCCCTTACGTCCTTCACGCACCGATGACATAGGGATTACTTAACGTGGTATGTGAGTGGAAAGAAAAGGGTTGAGGACCACTGGTGTAGGGGAATATTTTGGGTCCGGTGATCATAATACCATTAGTTTCAATTATGGAGAAAGATAGGTCTGGACCTCGAGTTGAAATTCTAAATTGGAGAAAGCCCAATTTGAGGAAATGAGAAAGGATCAAAATGCATGGATTGGGATAAACTGTTTTCAGGCAAGGATGTGCAAGGTAAGTGGAGGACCTTCAAAGGTGAAAATTTGAGACTACACAGTCTGCATGTCCCTGTCAGGATTAAAGGAAAAAAAGACACGAGATTACTTTGGCAGACAATGAAGGAAGATCCTTAGGGTTTCTACAAGTATATTAAGAGCAAAAGGATAGTAAGGGACAAAATTGGTCCCCTTGATGATCAGGGCAGTCAACTCTGCATGGAGCTGAAAGAGATGGGGTAAGATCTTAAATGATTTTATTCCTCAGTATTACTCAGGAAACAGGCACAGAATTGTGGGAAGAAAGGAAAACAAGCAGAGAGGTCATGGAACCAGTACGGATTAAAGTGGAAGAGAAGGAAGTGCTGCCTTAAAGCAAATAAGAGTGGGTAAATCCCCAGGGCCTGACAAGATATTCCCTCGGACTTTGAGGGAGGCAAGTGTTGAAATTCCAGTAGCTTTTGAAGAAATATTTAAAACGTCCTTAGCCACGGGTGTGTTGCCAAAGGATTGGAGAGTAGCTCACGTTGTTCCATTGTTTAAAAAAAGAGTCTCCAAAAGTAACCCTGAAAATTATAGACCGGTGAGCCTGACATCAATAGTAAGTTATTGGAAGGTGTTCTAAGAGATCAAATGTACAATTATTTGAATAGCCAGGGACTGATCAGGGATAGTCAACATGGCTTTGTGCATGTTAGATCATGTTTAACATATCTTATGGAGTATTTTGAGGAGGTTACCAAGAGAATTGAAAGGAAAGGCTGTGGTTGTTGTCTACGTGGACTTTAGTAAGATCTTTGACAAGGACCCACATTGGAGGTTGGTTAGAAAGGTTCGGACGCTAGATATTCATGGTGAAGTAGTGAACTGAGTTCGACAATGACTGGATAAGAGAAGCCAGAGAGTGGTGGTGGATGATGGCTTCTCAGACTGGAGGCCTGAGACTAGTGGTGGGCCTCAGGGATCAGTGCTGGGACCATCGTTCTTTGACATCTACGTCAATGATCTGGATGATAAATGGTAAATTGTATCAGCAAGTTTGCAGATTACACTAAAAATTGGAGGCACTGTGGACAGCGAGGGAGGTTTCCGAAACTCGTAGACGGATCTGGAAAAGCTGGAAAAATGGAATTAAAAATGGCAGATGGAATTTAATGCAGACAAGTGTGAGGTGTTGCATTTTGGAAGGACAAACCAAGATAGGACATACATGGTAAATGTTTGGGCACTGAAGAGTGCAGTAGAACAGAGGGATCTGGGAAGAAAGATACATAATTCCCTGAAATTAGCGTCACAGGTGGATAGAGTTGTAAAGAGAGCTTTTGGCATATTGGACTTCATGAATCAAAGTAATGAATACAGGAGTTGGGATGTTATGGCAAAGTTGCACAAGACATTGGTGAGACCAAATTTGGAGTATTGTGTGCAGTTTTGGTCATCTAACTACAGGAAAGAAATCAATAAGAAAGAAAGAGAGCAGGGAAGATTTACTAGGATATTGAACAGAGTTACAGGGAAAGGGAAATTTGATAGAAGTATTTAAAATTGAGGGAATAGACAGAGCAAATGTAGATAGGCTTCTTCCACTGCAGATAGGTGAGATACTACCAGAGGACAAGGATTAAGGATAAATGTTTAGGGGGAACATGAGGGGAAATTTCTTCCCACAGAGAGTGGTGGGAGTGTGAAACAAGCTGCCAGATGAAGCGGTGAATGCAAGCTTAATTTTAACATTTAAGAATTTGGGCAGGTATATGGATGGGAAAGGTATGGATTGGGTGTAGGTCAGTGGGACTAAGCAAAAAAAAAAAAAAGTTTGGTACAGACTAGAAGGGCGAAAGGGGCCTATTTCTGTGCTGTAACGTTCTATGGTTCTATAATCTCCCAATACCTTGAAACCTTTCACTGGGACTATATTTTTGTAACCATGTCACAATTGACGTCACAGCAGAGGTGCATGAGATTCATCAGATTTCGGAATGGACAATGGAACCACAGACACTATCTCACTTTCACTTCTTTTTGCACTCATTTATTTATTTTTAAATGTAATTTTATTGCAAAACAACAAATTTCATGACATGTTCATGACAAATAATTCTGATTCTAAGGACACTGCCAGAACTGACAAGTTGCAGAAAATTGTGTTCAAAACCTGCTGCTGTAAGAAAGTGGAAACGAATGTGGGAAGGGACATCATCAATGTTCCCTCTAATGTTCAGTAGTCAGTGTGCACAAAAATCTTATGTGGTGCAGTTTTTTTCCTGTGTCTCAAGTACCGGCATGTGCATACTGAATGCTTGTCCAAATGTAAACTTGAGATAGTTTCAAGGTAATATTTTGCACAGCTAATGCTCATGGCGAAACAGACTCTATTGGCATGCTTGAATATAATACTATGAAGTAACAGGTGCAGAGCTTAGAGGGAACAGTGGTTATCATGTGAGGAGAGTTTGGTCTGTACTCGTTAGAATTTAGGAGAATGAGGGGGGAATTCATTGAAACATTTTGAATGTTGAAAGGCATGGACAGAGTAGTTGCAGAAAGGTTGTTTCCCCAAAGTGGGGAGTCTAGGTCAAGAGGGCACAACTTCAGGATTGAAGGGCGTCCACTTAGAAGAGATGTGGAGGAATTTCTTCAGCCAGATGGTGGTAAATCTGTGGAATTTGTTGTCGTAGGTGGTTGTAAAGGCCAGGTCATTACGGCAGAGATGGATAGGTTCTTGATTAGCCAAAGGTTATGGGGAGCCTGCCAGTGGGCTGATATCGCCTCAAACCGTGCATCTTGGCACCTCACAGTTTGGCGGGCAGCAACCTCCTTTGAAGAAGACCGCAGAACCCACCTCACTGACAAAAGGCAAAGGAGGAAAAACCCAACACCCAACCCCAACCAACCAATTTTCCCCTGCAGCCGCTGCAACCGTGTCTGCCTGTCCCGCATCGGACTTGTCAGCCACAAACAAGCCTGCAGCTGACGTGGACTTTTACCCCCTCCATAAATCTTCGTCCGCGAAGCCAAGCCAAAGAAGAAGAAGATGGGGAGAAGGCCAGGCAATGGGACTGTGGGAAAATAGCGGGGCAGACTCGAATAGCGGGGCAGACTCGATGGGCTGAATAACCTAATTCTGCTTCTTTGTCTTATGGTCTTAAATACTCAGAGGCTCAACCGTAATCTTGGGAATTGAAGGTAAGCTAATGTTTCGGGTCAAATATTCTTGGCCAGAACGTCAGAGTTAAAGTCCTGAGGAGATTCAAACCTCTTCCTTTCCATCAAAGGGTTTGATTTAATTAAAAAGTGTGTTAAATGAATTGATTTTGGACTTCAGGAAGGTGAAACCAGGAGAACACAAACCAGTCCTCATCGAGGGGTCAGCAGGGAAGAGGGCAAGCAACTTCAAATTCCTGAGTGTCAACATCTCTGATCTATCCTGGGGCTATCATGTCTATGCAACCATGAAGAAGGCTCTCCAGCGGCTATTCTTCGTTTGGAGTCTGAAGAGATTTAGTATGTCACCAAAAACACTTGCAAGTTTCCACAGGTGTATTGTGGAGAGCATTCTGCCAGTTGTCTCACTGTCTGGTATGGAGATGCCAATCCATAGGAGAGGAACAGGCTCCAGAGGGTTGTAAACTCAGCCAGCACCTTCATGGGCATCAGTCACCATTCTTTTAAAAGGTGATGCCTCAAGAAAGCAGTTTCTATCCTCAAGGAGCCTCACCACCCAGGCGATGCCCTCTTCTCACTGTTACCATCAGGAAGGAGGTATAGGAGTCTGAAGACACGTACTCAACATTGCAAAAACAGCTTTTTCCCTCTGCCATCAGATTTCTGAATAGACAATTAACCATATAACCACTTACAGCACAGGACAGCCCAATTCGGCCCTACTAGTCCATGCCGTAACAAATCTCCACCCTCCTAGTCCCACTGATCAGCACCCAGTCCATACCCCTCCAGTCCTCTCCTATGTAACTATCTAGTCTTTCCTTAAATGTAACCAATGATCCCGCCTCGACCACGTCTGTCGGAAGCTCATTCCACATCCCTACCACCCTTTGCATAAAGAAATTTCCCCTCAGGAGTCACATGATGGAGTAGTGGCCGGTCGGGGAAATCCAGCCCTCTCCGGAAAAGTAAAAAAAAGACAGTGAAAAAGCAAAGCCACAAACACAAAAACCAAAACAAAGTGAAAGTAAAGGTGTGGAGAAAATGGCAGCGAAGAAAGAAAAGTCGAAAGCAACGGGAAGAAGAGAAGAAGAAAAGACAGCGGAAGAAGAAGGTGAAAGCCTTACCTGTCCGAGGAGGCCCGCCGCGGAGAGAGAAGCCCGCTCCCTAAGGTCAGTCGAAGCCCCGAACTCGGGACTACAAAAATGGCTCACAGAGCCAAACAAAAGTGCGCAAACGCGCATGTGCGACACCTCGCGCATGCGCGATGCGCAAGACAAAAATAACACTGACGGGAGGGGGGACCAGCTGAGGAGTCGATCTCCACAGCTGAAATTGACAACCACAACAAAGCAGCAAGAGGAAAACATAGAAAATAACAAGAACAAGAAAGAAGAGAGTAAAAAGAAATCAAAGAAACAACAGATGACCAACCCAGAGGAAGAAGACCAGCATTAAGACACTTCTAATAAAAATAAGACCAAAAATACCCAACAAAATAAAACAAACAAACCAACAAGAAAACCAGAAGAGACAGAGGTAAAGGACACAGATCCTGGAGTGGACTAAGAAAAAGAGGAGGAAGAACACAGAGAAATGGAAGATGAAGGGAAGGGCAAGTACATGGATATTTTTTTTAAAGAATACATGGAATCAGTAAAAGAATGGCAGTCACAAGAATTTAGTGAAATAAAAAGAAGAGTAAAAAGTACGAAGAAAAAGTGAATAGATTAGAGATGATCATGTCAGATATAGGAAAAAGAGTGGACAAGATGGAAGAACGAGAAACAGCCGTAGAAATGGAAAGAGGACTTAAAAAAGAAATTAGAAGAATCTAATAAAAAAGTTAAAGTGACACAAGAGCTGTTAGCTCAGAAGATAGATATAATGGAAAATTATAATAGAAGAAACAATATAAAGATAGTGGGCCTTAAGGAAGATGAAGAACGCAAGATTATGAGAGAATTTATAAAATAATGGATCCCCAGGGTCCTAGGAAGACCAGAATTACAGGAAGAAATGGAAATAGAAAGGGCACATAGAACATTAGCCCCTAAACCACAACCACAACAAAAACCAAGATCCATTCTAGTAAAATTCCTAAGATATACAAGAGAAAATATATTGGAGAAAGCAATGAGGAAAATAAGAGAAGACAAAAAACCACTGGAATACAAAGGTCAAAAATTTTTTTTCTATCCAGCTATAAGTTTTGAACTCCTGAAGAAGAGGAAGGAGTTTAATACAGCAAAAATGATCCTATAGAAAAAAGGATATAAATTTATGTTAAAGTACCCAGCGGTACTTAAAATAGTTATTCCATGGCAGCAAAACAGACTATTCTTGGATCCAGAGGAAGCACGAAAATTTGCAAAACAACTACAAAACAGACAGAGAGATGAAGACATGTAACGAGAACAAAAATGACCACAAACTATATGTATGTGTGTATATGGGTATCTTTGGCTTGGCTTCGCGGACGAAGATTTATGGAGGGGGTAAATGTCTACGTCAGCTGCAGGCTCGTTTGTGGCTGACAAGTCCGATGCGGGACAGGCAGACACGGTTACAGCGGTTGCAGGGGAAAATTGGTTGGTTGGGTTTTTCCTCCTTTGCCTTTTGTCAGTGAGGTGGGCTCTGCGGTCTTCTTCAAAGGAGGTTGCTGCCCGCCAAACTGTGAGGCGCCAAGATGCACGGTTTGAGGCGATATCAGCCCACTGGTGGTGGTCAATGTGGCAGGCACCAAGAGATTTCTTTAGGCAGTCCTTGTACCTCTTCTTTGGTGCACCTATGTCACGGAGGCCAGTGGAGAGCTCGCCATATAACAGGATCTTGGGAAGGCGATGGTCCTCCATTCTGGAGACGTGACCCATCCAGCGCAGCTGGATCTTCAGCAGCGTGGACTCGATGCTGTCGACCTCTGCCATCTCGAGTACTTCAACGTTAGGGGTGTAAGCGTTCCAATGGATGTTGAGGATGGAGCGGAGACAACGCTGGTGGAAGCGTTCTAGGAGCCGTAGGTGGTGCCGGTAGATGACCCATGATTCGGAGCCGAACAGGAGTGTGGGTATGACAACGGCTCTGTATACGCTTATCTTTGTGAGGTTTTTCAGTTGGTTGTTTTTCCAGACTCTTTTGTGTAGTCTTCCAAAGGCACTATTTGCCTTGGCGAGTCTGTTGTCTATCTCATTGTCGATCCTTGCATCTGATGAAATGGTGCAGCCGAGATAGGTAAACTGGTTGACCGTTTTGAGTTCTGTGTGCCCGATGGAGATGTGGGGGAAACTACAGGGGAATCACGTTGCTCTCCATTGCAGGCAAAATCTTCGCTAGGATTCTACTAAATAGAATAATACCTAGTGTCGCCGAGAATATTCTCCCAGAATCACAGTGCGGCTTTCGCGCAAACAGAGGAACTACTGACATGGTCTTTGCCCTCAGACAGCTCCAAGAAAAGTGCAGAGAACAAAACAAAGGACTCTACATCACCTTTGTTGACCTCACCAAAGCCTTCGACACCGTGAGCAGGAAAGGGCTTTGGCAAATACTAGAGCGCATCGGATGCCCCCCAAAGTTCCTCAACAACATATGGGTATATATATATATATATATATATATATATATACACATATATGTATGTGTATGTGTGTATGTATATATAAAAAAAATAGAATATAGGTAAGAACTAAGAAGGGAAAGAAAGGGAAGAAAGGAAATATGGGGGGAATTAAGAGAGTGACCTCTGTTATATATGAAGATTAAAATCTTTTCTGCGGGGGGCTGGGTGGGGAAGAATAACAGTCACTGCGAAATCAGTTGACGCTTGCAAGCGGATTCGCAAATCCAAATGGAGAGGGTAGATGTGGTTGCCCGACAAGGGACAAAGGGCAATTCAGAAAGGGGAGGGACTATTGGGGTTAAAGCAATTTTAGATATGAGAATAGTGGAAATATTTTATGTTTTAGAAATGTTGTCATATAATGTGTTCAAAGAAAGAAAGCAGAAATGGATATGGAGGAAAGGTGATGATGAGGAAACGGAAAGGAAAGATAAACAAAGTATGAAATGGCTATGTTGAACTATATGACTTTAAATATTAATGGAATACATAACCAAATCAAAAGGAAGAAACTGTTAAATTTACTGAAAAAAGAAAAAATTGATATAGCATTCGTACAAGAAACACACTTAACTGAAGTGGAACACAAGAAATTAAAGAGAGATTGGGTAGGACATGTAACAGCAGCATCATATAATTCAAAAGCTAGAGGAGTAGCTATATTAATCAATAAAAATGTACCAATCAAAATAGAAGAGGAAATAATAGATCCAGCAGGGAGATATGTAATGATAAAATGTCAGATATATTCGGAATTTTGGAATCTACTCAATGTATATTCACCTAATGAAGAAGCTCAAAAATTTATGCAAGATATCTTTTTGAAGATAGCAGATACGCAAGGGAACATACTAATAGGAGGGGATTTCAACCTTAATTTGGATTCAAACATGGATAAAACTGCGAAAATAATTAACAGAAAGAACAAAGTAACCAAATTTATAATTAAATCGATGCAAGAAATGCAACTTTTGGATATATGGAGGAAACAACACCCAAAGGAAAAGGAATATTCATATTATTCGGGTAGACATAAAACATACTCAAGAATAGAATTCTACGAACATCTATATCAAACTGAAAACGAAGGGAAAGAAAACAAAATAGATGAATTTTTAACTAAAATTGAACTACTGAAATTACAAACAGAGGAACAAAATAAATTAACAAAACTATTTGAAATAGAAGAACTACAGGAGATAAAAAAAAACTACCGAACAATAAAACACCAGGAGAGGATGGATAGAATTCTATAAAACATTTAAAGATTTATTAATTCCTCCCCTCCTGGAAGTAATCAACCAGATTGATAAAACACAAAGCTTACCAGATTCATGCAAAACAGCAATAATTACAGTAATACCAAAGACAAGGAAAGATCCACTCGCACCAGCATCATTTTGACCAATATCTTTACTTAACATAGATTATAAGATAATAGCTAAACTATTAGCAAAGAGATTAGCCGACTATGTACCAAAAATAGTAAATCTAGCCCAAACTGGATTTATTAAAAAAAGACGAACAAGACAATATCTGTAAATTTATTAACTTAATTCATGCAGTAGAAGGAAATAAAACTCCAACAGTAGCAGTTGCTTTAGACGCAGAGAAGGCCTTTGACAGAGTAGAATGGAATTATTTATTCAAAGGTCTACAAAAATTCAGCTTACCAGAGAAATATATTAATTGGATTAAAGCATTATATAAGGGGCCATTGGCGAAAGTGACAGTAAATGGATATATATCAAAACAATTTAACTTAAGCAGATCAACAAGGCAGGGATGCCCACTATCTCACTTATTGTTCGCGTTAGCCATAGAACCACTAGCAGAACTGATAAGAACAGAAAATAAAATAAAATGGATAAAAATAAAAGAGAAGGAATATAATATCAGTCTATTTGCAGATGACGTTATAATATACTTAGCAGAACCAGAAATATCAATAAAAGAATTACATAGGAAATTGAAGGAATATGGAGAAGTGTCGGGGTACAAGATTAACGCAAATAAAAGTGAAGCAATGCCAATGAATAATGCGGATTTCTCAAAATTTAAGAAAGAATCACCATTCAGATGGCAAACGCAAGCAATGCGATACCTAGGTATACAAATAAATAAAAACCTCGGCCATCTATATAAACTTAATTCTTATCCACTAATGAAAAAATTACAAGACGACTTAGAGCATTGGAAAAACTTACCACGAACACTGATAGGAAGGATAAACTGTATTAAAATGAACATTTTCCCAAGGATACAATACCTATTTCAGACATTACCAATACGCTTAACAGGGAAACTCTTCAAGGAGTTAAAGAAAATAATAACGAAATTCTTATGGAAAGGGGGAAACCGAGGATAGCACTAGATAAATTAACACAATGGTATAAACAAGGAGGTCCATACTGCCAGCTCTTCAGCGCTTGACGTCCTGTTTTGCGGAAACTGCCAAAATGTTTGGCCTGGAAGTCAGCCTGAAGAAAACTGAGATCCTCCATCAGCCAGCTACCCACCATGACTACCAGCCCCCCCACATCTCCATCAGGCACACAAAACTCAAAACGGTCAACCAGTTTACCTATCTCGGCTGCACCATTTCATCAGATGCAAGGATCGACAACGAGATAGACAATAGACCCGCCAAGGCAAATAGCGCCTTTGGAAGACTACACAAAAGAGTCTGGAAAAACAACCAACTGAAAAACCTCACAAAGATAAGCGCATACAGAGCCGTTGTCATACCCACACTCCTGTTCGGCTCCAAATCATGGGTCCTCTACCGGCACCACCTACGGCTCCTAGAACGCTTCCACCAGCGTTGTCTCCGCTCCATCCTCAACATTCATTGGAGCGACTTCATCTCTAACATCGAAGTACTCGAGATGGCAGAGGCTGACAGCATCGAGTCCACGCTGCTGAAGATCCAACTGCGCTGGGTAAGTCACGTCTCCAGAATGGAGGACCATCGCCTTCCCAAGATCGTGTTATATGGCGAGCTCTCCACTGGCCACCGTGACAGAGGTGCACCAAAGAAGAGGTACAAGGACTGCCTAAAGAAATCTCTTGGTGCCTGCCACATTGACCACCGCCAGTGGGCTGATATCGCCTCAAACCGTGCATCTTGGCGCCTCAGTTCGGCGGGCAGCAACCTCCTTTGAAGAAGACCGCAGAGCCCACCTCACTGACAAAAGACAAAGGAGGAAAAACCCAACACCCAACCCCAACCAACCAATTTTCCCCTGCAACCGCTGCAACCGTGTCTGCCTGTCCCACATCGGACTTATCAGCCACAAACGAGCCTGCAGCTGACGTGGACATTTACCCCCTCCATAAATCTTCGTCCACGAAGCCAAGCCAAAGATAAACAAGGAGGCTTACAATTACCAAACTTTAAAAATTATTATAGAGCTGCACAATTAAGATAGCTATCAGATTTTTATCAAACAAGGGAAAAGCCAGATTGAACTAGATTAGAACTAGATAAAATAGGGGAGAAGATACCTGAACATATATTATATAAATGGGATGAAGAATTGGTACAACGTAGGAATTCTCCAGTATTGCATCATCTGCTCAACATTTGGAAGATTCATGTAGAAAGGAATAAAACAAATTACCAACTACCAAAACTAATACTGACACAAAATCAGCTAATCCCTTTTACAATAGATAACCTTTCCTTTAGAGAATGGGAGAAAAAAGGGATCAAAAGAATAGAAAATTGTTTTTCGGGAAATAAATTATTATCCTTTGAACAAATGAAGGATAAATATAATATAACTCACGATACAATGTTGGCATACCACCAACTGAAATCCTACTTGAAGGACAAATTGGGAAACAGTCTGAGGTTACCAGAAGGAAGTAACTTTGAATATGTGATTACAGACACAATGATAATCAAAAGATTTATAACAAATATGTATATTAAACTGCAAGAAAAGGAGAATGAGGAAACAAATGGTAAAACTAAATAAAAATGTGAACAAGATCTAAGCATAAAGATAAAGAATGAAACATGGGAAAAGCTATGCTCCGGAACTATGAGAAATACAATAAACACAAGGTTACGTATGATACAATATAACTGGATACACAGGCTATACATCACACCTCAAAAGTTAAATAAATGGGACCCAACAGTATCTGACAGATGTTTTCACTGTAAAAAGGAAATGGGAACAACAATTCATGCAATTTGGACATGTGAGAAAGTGGAAAAATTTTGGGAAGATCTAAACCAGATATTAAATAAAATCACAAAAAGCAATATACCAAAAAACCCAGAGATCTTCCTCCTAAGTAACATAAAAAACAAAGAATTTGGACTCGATTTGGATGGTGCACAAAAAAGATTTGTTAGGAAAGCCCTAGCTGTAGCAAAAAAATGTATTATGTCAACCTGGAAATTAGAAGATAACTTGAGAATACAACAATGGTATATAGAAATGAATGAATGTATTCCATTAGAAAAAATTACATATAATTTAAGAAATAACATTACAATATTTGAACAAATATGGGAGCCATACATGAAACACAATAGAGAAAACCTACCATGGACATCTACCACCTAAAATGACAGAAGGAGAAGATAATGAAAAGAACTGACTCAGTGGAATTGTTTATTTTTATTGAGTGACAACATTGTTTGACGGGTTTAGTGTATCTTATATTCTGAACTTTAAATAAATGGGAGGGGAGGTGAGGTGAGGGAGGGAGGGAGGGAGGGGAGGAGGGGAGAAAATGACACTGTATATATTTAAGAAAAATGTATGTATCTTTGTCAATATGGTTTATAGTGTGAAAAATAAAAAATTTAAAAAAAAAGAAATTTCCCCTCATGTTCCCCTAATAATTTTCCCCCTTCAATCTTAAACCATGCCCTCAAGTTTGAATCTCCCCCACTCTTAATTGAAAAAGCCTATCCACATTTACTCTCTGTCCCTTTTAAAATCTTAAACACCTCTATCAAGTCCCCTCTTAATCTTCTACGCTCCAGCGAAAAAAGCCCAGTCTGTACAACCTTTCCCTGTAACTCAAACCTTGAAATCCTGTCAACATTCTCGTGAACCTTCTCTGCATTCTCTCTATTTTGTTTATATCTTTTCTATAATTTGGTGACCAAAACTGTACACAGTACTCCAAATTTGGCCTCACCAATGCCTTGTACAATTTCATCATGACCTCCCTACTCTTGAATTCAATACTCCGATTTATGAAGGCCAACATTCCAAATGCCTTCTTCACCACACCATCTACCTGAGTATCAGCTTTGAGGGTACTATTTACCATAACTCCTAAATCCCTTTGTTGCTCTGCACTCCTCAATTGTCTACCATTCAATGTATATGACCTATTTAAATTTGCCTTTCCAAAATGTAGCACCTTACACTTATCTGTATTAAATTCCATCAGCCATTCCTCAGCCCACACCTCCAGCCTTCCTAAATCACCTTTTAATCTACGGTAATCTTCCTCACTGTCCACAACACCACCAATTCTTGTATCATCCGCAAACTTGCTTATCCAATTCTCCACCCCTACTTCCAGATCGTTAATATATATAACAAACAATAGTGGACCCAGGACCGAACCCTGAGGAACTCCACTAGTCACCGGCCTCCAATTGGACAAACAATTTTCTACCACTACTCTCTGACACCTCTCATCCAACCACTGCTGAATCCATTTCACTACCTCCTCATTTAAACCTAATGCCTCCACCTTTTTTCCTAACCTCCTGTGGGGAACTTTGTGAAAAGCTTTACTAAAGTCCAAATAGACAACATCCACAGCTTTCCCTTCATCAACCTTGTTTGTAACCCCCTCGAAAAACTCAATCAGGTTTGTCAAGCATGATCTACCCCTGACAAAACCACGCTGATTACTCCCTATCAATCCCTGTACCTCCAAATATTTGTAAATACCATCCCTCAGAACACTTTCCATCAACTTGCCCACCACGGAGGAGTCACGTGATGGAGTAGTGGCCGGTCAGGGAATTCCAGCCCTCTCCCGAAAAGTTTTAAAAAAACACACAAAGCACAAAGGTACAAGATTAAAATTTATAATAAAGTAAAAATAAAGGTGAGAAGAAAATGGCAGCGAAGAGAGAAAAGTCGAAAACAACGGGAAGAAAAGAGGAAGAAAGAACGTCGGAAGAAGAAGGTGAAGGCCTTACCTGTCCGAAGAGGCCCGCCGCGGAGAGAGAGGCCCGCTCCCGCAGGTCAGTGGAAGTCCCGGGCTCAGGACTACAAAAATGGCTCGCAGAGCCGAGTAAAAGTGCACGATGCGCATGAAAAAAAACCCACTGACGGGAGGGAGGAACAGCTGCGGAGTCGATCTCCACAGCTGAGAGAGACACCTGCAGCACAGCAACAGGTGCAGAACAGAGACAATAACGAGAACAAGAAAGAAGAGGGTAAAAAGAAAACAAGGAAACAACAGATGGTCAACCCAGAGGAAGAAGAAGAACAGAAAGAAGTGGAAGAAGAAGAGAAAGGCAAGACAATGGATGTATCTTTTTTTAAAGAATATATGGAATCAGTGAAAGAATGGCAATTACAAGAATTTAATGAGATAAAAAGAAAAATTAAGAATGCAGAAGAAAAAATGAACAAAATGGAAATGACCATGTCAGAGATAGGAAAAAGAGTGGAAAATATGGAAGAACGAGAAATAATTGTAGAAATGGAAGTAGAGGAATTAAAAGAGAAATTAGAAGAATCTAATAAAAAAGTTAAAGAGGCACATGAACTGTTAGCTCAGAAGATAGATATAATGGATAACTATAATAGAAGAAATAATATAAAGATAGTGGGCCTTAAGGAAGATGAAGAACGCAAGATTATGAGAGAATTTATAAAAGATTGGATCCCCAGGGTCCTAGGAAGACCAGAATTATAGGAAGAAATGGAAATAGAGAGGGCACATAGAACATTAGCCCCGAAACCACAACCGCAGCAAAAACCAAGATCCATTTTAGTAAAATTCTTAAGATATACAACAAGAGAGTGCAAAAGCTTTATGTTCCTGTTAGGTTAAAAGGAGGGGCAAAAGGTTTGAGAGAGCCGTGGTTTTCAAGGAATATTGGAAACTTGGTTCGAAGAAAAAGGGAGGAGTACATTAGATATAAGAAGCATGGAGTTAAGGAGATGTTTGAAAGATACATTGAATGTAAGAGGA
This sequence comes from Narcine bancroftii, assembly GCF_036971445.1. Classification (NCBI taxonomy): domain Eukaryota; kingdom Metazoa; phylum Chordata; class Chondrichthyes; order Torpediniformes; family Narcinidae; genus Narcine; species Narcine bancroftii. Next base: position 488,847,767 of record NC_091469.1, on the reverse strand, counting down.
ATCTTAAGAGAGGAATTAGGAAAGCTAAAAGAAGGTACGAGAAAACTATGGCAAGCAGGGTGAAAACAAATCCAAAAGAGTTCTACAAATATGTTAATGGTAAGAGGAAAGCTAGAGACAAAATTGGTCCCTTAGAAAATCAGAGTGGAAAACTGTGTGTGGAACCTAGAGAAATGGGGGAGATATTGAACAGTTTCTTTTCTTCGGTATTCACTAAGGAGAAGGATATTGGGAGATGTGGGATAAAAAAAGCAAATTGGGTAAATATGGGGAATATAGAGATTACAAAAGGTGTAGTTTTAAGGCTTTTGAAGAATATAAAGGTGGATAAGTCTCCAGGACAAGACGGGATCTTCCCCAGGACATTGAGAGAAGTGAAGGAGGAAATAGCAGAGGCTCTGGCGGTAATTTTTCGAATGTCATTAGATATGGGGATAGTGCCGGAGGATTGGCGCATTGCGCATGTGGTTCCGTTATTTAAAAAGGGTTCAAGGAGGAAGCCTGGCAACTATCGGCCTGTAAGTTTGACATCTGTGGTAGGTAAATTAATGGAGAAAATTCTTAGAGATAGTACTTATAAACATCTGGATAGACAGGGTCTGATCAGGAGTACTCAACATGGATTTGTGGGAGGAAGGTCATGTTTGACCAATCTGATTGAATTTTTTGAAGAGGTGACTAGGAATGTGGATGAGGGTAGCGCAGTGGATGTTGTCTATATGGACTTCAGTAAGGCCTTCGATAAGGTACCACATGGAAGGTTAGTTAGGAAGGTGCAGTCTTTAGGTATAAATTTTGAGATAGTCAAATGGATTGAACATTGGCTGAAAGGGAGAGGCCAGAGAGTGGTAGTGGATAATTGTCTGTCAGGTTGGAGGCCGGTGACCAGTGGTGTGCCTCAAGGATCTGTATTGGGCCCATTGTTGTTCGTTATATACATTAATGATCTAGATGATGGGGTGGTGAATTGGATTAGTAAATATGCAGACGATACTAAGATAGGTGGAATAGTGGATAATGAAGAAGGTTTTCTAGGATTGCAGAGGGATTTGGGCTGCTTAGAAAAGTGGGCTGAAAAATGGCAGATGGAATTTAATGCTGATAAGTGTGAGGTGCTTCATTTTGGTAAGAAGAATCAGAATAGGACATATGTGGTAAATGGGAGAGCATTGAGGAATACAGAAGAGCAGAAAGATTTAGGAGTGACGGTACATCGTTCCCTGAAGGTAGAAACTCACGTGAATAGGGTGGTGAAGAAGGCTTTTAGTATGCTGGCCTTTATCAATCATTGCATGGAATATAGGAGTTGGGAGGTGATGTTGAGATTGTATAAGACGTTGGTGCGGCCTAATTTGGAGTTCTGTGTGCAGTTCTGGTCGCCTAATTATAGGAAGGATATAAACAGAGTGGAGAGAGTGCAGAGAAGGTTTACCAGAATGTTGCCTGGGTTTAAGCATCTGGAGTATGGGGAGAGATTGGACAGATTGGGTCTTTATTCTTTGGAGCGTAGAAGGTTGAGAGGGGATTTGATAGAAGTATTTAAGATTATGAAAGGGATAGACAGAGTGGATGTGGATAGACTATTTCCGTTAAGAGGAGGAAAGATTAAAACAAGAGGACATGAGTTAAGAATTAAGGGGCAGAGGTTTAGAGGTAACATGAGGGGGAACTTCTTTACTCAGAGAGTGGTAGCTGTGTGGAATGATCTTCCGGGAGAAATAGTGGCGGCGGAGTCAATTGTATTATTTAAGAAAAGGTTGGACAGGTATATGGATGAGAGGAAGATGGAGGGTTATGGGCATTGTGCAGGGAGGTGGGATTAGAAAGGGGTGTTTGGTTCGGTGCGGACTAGAAGGGCCTAATGGCCTGTTTCTGTGCTGTAATTATTATTATTATTATTATTATTATTAATTAGAAAATATATTGGAGAAGGCAATGAAGAAAGTAAGAGAGGACAAAAAGTCACTGGAATATAAAGGTCAAAATTTTTTTTTCTATCCAGACATAAGTTTTGATCTTCTGAAGAAGAGGAAGGAGTTCAATACAGCAAAAACGATCTTATGGAAAAAAGGATATAAATTTATGTTAAAGTACCCAGCGGTACTTAAAATAATTATTCCAGGGCAACAAAACAGACTATTCTCGGATCCAGAGGGAGCAAGGAAATTTGCAGAACAATTACAAAACAAGCAGAGAGATGAAGACATGTAATGAGAGTAAAAATGTATCCGTATTTAGAGAAAAATATATAGAGTATAGACAAGAATTAATAAGGGAGGGAAAGGGAATAGAGGGAATAAGGAGGGAATTAAAAGAGCGACCTTTGTTACATATGAAAATTGAAATCTTTTCTGGGGGGGGCTGGGTGGGGAGGAGTTACAGTCACTACAAAATCAGTTGACGTTTGCGAGTGAATTCGCAAATCCAAATGGAGAGGGGAGATGTGGTTGTCCGACAAGGGATAAAGGGCAACTCAGGAGGGGGAGGGGAGAATGGGGTTAAAGAAGTTTTAAATAGGAGAATAAGGAAAATGTTTGATGTTTTAGAAATGTTGTCTTATAAAGTGTTCAAAACAAGAAAGCAGAAATGGATAAGAAGGAAAGGTGATGATGGAGAAACGGAAAGGGAAGATAAACAAAGTATGAAATGGCTACGCTGAACTATATGACTATAAATATTAACGGAATACATAACCAAATTAAAAGGAAGAAACTGCTAAACTTACTGAAAAAAGAAAAAATTGATATAGCATTTGTGCAAGAAACACATTTAACTGAATTGGAGCACAAGAAATTAAAGAGAGATTGGGTAGGACACGTAACAGCAGCGTCGTATAATTCAAAAGCAAGAGGAGTAGCTATATTAATTAGTAAAAATGTGCCAATTAAAATAGAAGAGGAAATAATAGATCCAGCAGGGAGATATGTAATGATAAAATGTCAGATATATTCAGAGTTTTGGAATCTACTCAATCTATATTCACCTAACGAAGAAGATCAAAAGTTTATGCAAGATATTTTTTTGAAGATAGCAGATACGCAAGGGAACATATTAATAGGAAGGGATTTCAACCTGAATTTGGATTCAAATATGGACAAAACTGGGAAAAAAATTAACAGAAAGAACAAAGTAACCAAATTTATAATTAAATCGATGCAAGAAATGCAACTTTTGGATATATGGAGGAAACAACACCCAAATGAAAAGGAATATTCATATTACTCGGGTAGACATAAAACATACTCAAGAATAGACCTATTTTTGTTATCAGCTCGTATGCAAGATAGAGTAAGAAAAACAGAATATAAAGCTAGAATATTATCGGACCATTCACCCTTAATATTGACAATAAAGTTAGAGGACATCCCTCCAAGAATGTATAGATGGAGATTAAACTCCATGCTACTCAAAGGCAGGATTTTAGAGAATTCATTGAAAGACAAATTAAAATGTATTTTGAAATCAATACGGAATCAGTGAAGGATAAGTTTATACTATGGGATGCAATGAAAGCGTTCATTTGAGGGCAAATAATAAGTTATGTAACCAAGATGAAGAAGGACTATAATCAGGAAACAGAGCAGTTGGAAAGGGAAATAGTAAATATAGAAAAAGAATTAGCAATGAAGGAAGATACAACTAAAAGAAGAGAATTGGCAGATAAAAAAATAAAATATGAAACACTACAAACATATAAGGTGGAGAAGAACATAATGAAGACAAAACAGAAATATTATGAACTAGGTGAAAAAACGCACAAAATCCTAGCATGGCAGCTTAAGACAGAACAAGCTAAGAAAATGGTATTGGCATCAAGGAAAAAAGACAAACAAATCACATATAATCCAACAGAGATCAAGGAAAACTTTAGAGAATTCTATGAACAATTATACCAAATTGAAAACGAAGGGAAAGAAGGGAAAATAGATGAATTTTTAACTAAAATTGAACTACCAAAATTACAAATAGAGGAACAAAATAAATTAACAGAACCATTTGAAATAGTAGAAATACAAGAGATAATAAAAAAATTACCAAATAATAAAACACCAGGAGAGGATGGATTCCCAAAAGAATTCTTTCAAACATTTAAAGATTTATTAATTCCGCCCCTCCTGGAAGTAATTAACCAGATTGATAAAACACAAAGCTTACCAGATTCATGTAAAATAGCAATAATTACACGAATACTAAAGCAAGGGAAAGATCCACTCGCACCAGCGTCATATAGACCAATATCATTACTTAACACAGATTATAAGATAATAGCTAAAATATTAGCAAACAGATTAGCAGAGTATGTACCGAAAATGGTAAATCTAGACCAAACTGGATTTATTAAAAAAAGACGCACAACAGACAATATTTGTAAATTTATTAACTTAATTCATGCAGTAGAAGGGAGTAAAGCGCCAACAGTAGCAGTTGCTTTAGACGCAGAGAAGGCCTTTGACAGAGTAGAATGAAATTATTTATTCAAAGTATTTTAAAAATTCAGTTTACCAGAGAAGTATATTAATTGGATTAAAGCATTATATAAAGGGCAATTGGCGAAAGTGACAGTAAATGGATATATATCAAAGCAATTTAACTTAAGCAGGTCAACACGGCAGGGATGCCCACTATCACCCTTTTTGTTCGCGTTAGCTATAGAACCACTAGCAGAATTGATAAGAACAGAAAATAATATAAAAGGGATAAAAATAAAAGACAAGGAATATAAAATCAGTTTATTTGCGGATGATGTTATAGTATACTTAACAGAACCAGAACTATCAATAAAAGAATGATATAAGAAATTGAAGGAATATGGAGAAGTGTCGGGTTACAAGATTAACGTTAATAAAAGTGAAGCAATGCCAATGAATAATGCGGATTTCTCAAAACTTAAGAAGGAATCACCATTCAGATGGCAAATGCAAGCAATAAGATACCTAGGTATACAAATAAATAAAAATCTCGGCCATTTATATAAACTCAATTATTATCCACTAATGAAAAAATTACAGGATGATTTAGAGCATTGGAAAGATTTACCATTAACTCTAATAGGAAGGATAAACTGTATTAAAATGAACATTTTCCCAAGGATATTATACCTATTTCAGGTATTGCCAATACACTTGACAGAGAAATTCTTCAAGGAGTTAAAGAAAATAATAAGGAAATTTTTATGGAAAGGGGGGAAACCGAGGATAGCACTAGATAAATTAACAGAATGGTATAAACAAGGAGGCTTACAACTGCCAAACTTTAAAAATTATTATAGGTCCGCACAATTAAGATACCTATCAGATTTTTATCAAACAAGGGAAAAGCCAGATTGGACTAGATTAGAATTAGATAAAATAGGGGGAAAATACCTGAACACATATTATATAAATGGGATGAAAAATTGGTACAACATAGAACTTCTCCAGTATTACATCATCTACTCAATATTTGGAAAAAGATTCGTGTAGAAAGAAATAAAACAAATTATCAATTACCTAAACTAATAATGATGCAAAATAAGTTACTCCCTTTTACAACAGATAACCCTTCTTTTAGAGAATGGGAGAAAAAAGGGATCAAAAGAATAGAAAATTGTTTTTCAGGAAATAGATTATTATCCTTTGAACAAATGAAGGATAAATATAATATAACTCAAGATACAGTGTTGGCATATTACCAACTGAGATCCTACTTGAAGGACAAATTAGGAAGCAGTCTGAGGTTACCAGAGGGAAGTAACTTTGAATATGTGATTACAGATACAATGATAATCAAAAGATTTATAACAAATATGTATATTAAACTACAAGAAAAGGAGAATGAGGAAACAAATGGTAAAACTAAACAAAAATGGGAACAAGATTTAAATATAAAGATAAAAAAGGAAACATGGGAGAAGTTATGTTCTGGAACGATGAGAAACACAATAAATACGAGGTTACGTATGATACAATATAACTGGATACACAGGGTATACATTACACCTCAAAAGTTAAATAAATGGGACCCAACAGTATCTGACAGATGTTTTTGATGTAAAAAAGAAATGGGAACAACAATTCATGCAATCTGGACATGTGAGAAAGTAGAAAAATTTTGGGAAGATCTAAACGAAATATTAAATAAAATTACAGAAAACAATATACCAAAAAATCCAGAGATCTTCCTCCTAAGTAACATAAAAAACAAAGAATTTGGAATTGATTTGGATGGTGCACACAAAAGATTTGTTAAGATAGCTCTAGCTGTAGCAAAAAAATGTATTATGTCAACCTGGAAATCGGAAGATAATTTGAAAATACAACAATGGTATATAGAAATGAATAAATGTATTCCATTAGAAAAAATAACATATAGTTTAAGAAATAATATTGAAATATTTGAACAAATATGGGAGCCTTACATGAAACACAATAGAGAAAACCTACCAGGGACATTCACTACCTAAATTAACGAAAGGAGAAGGAAATGAAAAGAATTTACTCAGTGGATTTTCTTGTTTATTTTTATTGAATGACAACATTGTTTGACTGGTTTAATGTATCCTAGATTTTGTACTTTAAATGGACGGGGGAGGGGGAGGTAGGGAGGGTGGGGAGGTAGGGAGGGTGGGATGGGAGGAGGGGGGGGAGAAAATGGCACTGTATATATTTGAAAAGGAAAAAGTATGTATCATGGTCAATGTGGTTTATGGTGTGAAAAATAATTTTTTTTTTAAAAAACTTGCCCACCACAGACATCAGACTCACAGGCCTATAATTCCCAGGTTTATATTTAATCCCTTTCTTAAACAGCAGAACCACATGCGCCACCCTCCAATCCTTTGGTACCATCCCCGTGGCCAGTGACATCCTAAATATCTCTGTTAATGGCCCCACTATCTGTCCACTAGCCTTCCTGAGTGTCCTTGGGAATATTTTGTCTGGTCCCGGAGATTTATCCACCTTTATCTTTTTCAACACAGCCATCACTACCTCCTCGGTTATCCTTATATGCTTCATTACCTCCTCACTATTTTTCTTTACCTCAACTGGTTCAATATTTTTTCCCTAGTGAATAACGAGGCAAAGAAATCATTCAAAATTTCCCCCATTTCCTCTGACTTCTCACTCAGCCTACCCTCACTATCTACAAGGAGTCCAATTTTATCCCTCACTAATCTTTTACTTTTAATGTACTTATACAAACCCTTTGGATTTATTTTTACTCTGTCTGCCAAAGCCTCTTCGTGCCTTTTTTTGGCCTTTCTAATTTCTTTCTTAAGATTCCTTCTACACTCCTTGTAGTCCTCCTTCAAATTGTCAGCTCCCTGCTCTTTATACCTCTTGTACACCTCCCTTTTTCTCCTAACCAAATTTCCAATATTCCTCGAAAACCAAGCCTCCCTATGACCTCCAGCCTTTCCTTTGATCCACACTGGGACATAACTACTCTGTACCCTCAAAATTTCTTTTTTGAATATCCTCCATTTCTCATTTACACCCTCACCTGAAAATATCCTGTCCCACTCAATACTCCCCAAATCCCTTCTTATTCCTTCGAAATTTGCTCTTCTCCAATCCAGAACCTCAACTTTAGGCCCCTCCTTGCTCTTCCCTAAAACTACCTTAAAACTAACAGAATTATGATCACTAGACCCAATTGGATCTCCATCATTAATGTCTGATACCTGACCTAGCTCGTTCCCTAACAGGAGATCCAGTATTACACTGTCCCGAGTCGGTTCTTCTACTAAAATTGATTCAGAAAACAATCTTGAACACATTTAACGAACTCTAGCCCATCCAGCCCTCTAACTGTATGGGTATTCCAATCAATGTGAGGTAAGTTAAAATCTCCCATGATCCTTATGATTCTCACACATATACGTTATCTCTCTACACATTTGTTCCTCTAGTTTTCTTGACCCATTTGGTGGTCTATAATACACCCCTATTAGCACCCTCAAGCCTCCTTCACCCCTCAATTCCACCCAAACAGCCTCACTGGATGATCCCTCCAGACCATCTTGCCACCTCAAGGCAGTAATGTCCTCCTTAACAAGCAGAGCAACTCCTCTGCCTTTTTTACCCCCTGATCTATCACATCTAAAACAAATGTATCCTGGAATGTTAAGATGCCAGTCCTGCCCCTCCTGTAGCCAGGTCTCACTAATTGCCACAATATCGTGACCCCAAGTATCTGTCCATGCTCTAAGCTCATCTACCTTGTTCACTATGCTTCTTGCATTAAAATATATGCATTTCAGAGAATGACCCTCACATATATTCTCTTTTCTACCTTTTACCCTATTCTCCATCCTATCTTTGTTATCATTTTTATTCTTATCTAGGTGGCCATACTCCCTTGCACTGCTCTCACACTCTGTTCCCCAACCCCCTGCCAAACTAGTTTAAATCTTCCCCCACAGCTCTAGCAAATCTGCTTGCCAGCACATTGGTCCCCCTCCAGTTCAAGTGGAGTCCGTCCCTCTTGTACAGGTCCGACCTCCCCCAGAAGAGATCCCAAAGATCCAGAAATCTTATCCCTTGCCCCCTGCACCATCTCTTTAGCCACGCATTCATCCTCCACATCCTCCTATTTCTACCCTCACTAGCGCGTGGCACGGGCAGCAATCCAGAGATTACTACCTTGGAGGTCCTGTTTTTTAACTTTGTACCTAATTCTACATAATCCTGTTTCAGGACCTCATCCCCACTTCTAGCTAAGTCATTGGTCCCCACATGGACCACGACTTCTGGCTGTTCTCCTTCCCCTTGCAGAATGCTATGTACTCGATCAGAGATATCCCTGACCCTGGCACCAGGGAGGCAACAGACCAACCTGGATCCCCGATCTCGTCCCACAAACCTTCTATCTGTCCCTCTGACTAACGAGTCCCCAACTACAATTATCCTGTTCTTATCCCTCCTTCCCTTCTGAACCTCAGGGGCAGCCCCCGTGCCAGAGACCTAACACCAACGACTCGTCCCTAATAGGCTGTTCCCCCCAGCAGTATCCAATGCAGAATACATATTGCTGAGCGGCACTTCCACAGGGGTACTCTGCACTGGCACTCTCCCTCACAGTCACCCAATTCCCTGACTCCTGCCTTCTAGGGGTGACTGTCTCCCTGTAACTCCTCTCTATCACTGCCTCTGCTTCCCTTATGATCCTCAGTTCATCCAACTGCAGCTCAAGCTCCTTAACATGGTCACTCATTATATACAATTGGATGCACCTTTGGACATTAACTCACTTTTTTTCTCTTTTACGCACTTGATAATTATTTTTTAAATCTTGTACTTACGGGATTGTAATTTATAGTAATTTTGCATCTTGTAATGCAGAATACTATTTGAATGGGGAGAAAATTCAATCCTCGGAGGTGGAGAGAGACCCGGGCATCCTCATGCAGAGTAATGTAAAAGTTAATGTCCAGGTGGGATTGGTAGTGAGTGAGGCGAATTCTATGCTAGCATTCATTTCAAGAGGAATAATGTATAAGGGTAGAGAGGTGTTAATGAGACTCTATGGGGCAATGGTGAGACCCCATTGAGAGTACTGTGTACAGTTTTGGGCCCCCTATCTTAGAAAGGATGTGATGCTGTTGGAGAGGGTGCAGAGGAGATTTACTAGGATGATTCCTGGAATACAGGGGCTGGCGTATGGGGAGTGTTTGGCAGCTCTTGGGTTGTATTCATTGGAGTATAGGAGAATGAGAGGGGGGGCATCTCATAGAGACATTTTGAATATTGAAAGGTTTTGACAGAGTGAATGTAGATAAGATGTATCCTTTGATGGGTGAATCGAGGACAAGGGGTCATAGTCTTAAAATTAGAAGTTATCCTATTAGAACAGAGAGAAGAAAGAACTTCTTTAGTCAGAAGGTCATGGATCTGTGGAACTCACAGCCGCACGAAGCAGGGGAGGCCAGATCATTGGGAGTATTTAAACAGGAAATGGACAAGTATCTCCTTAGTAAGGGTATCAAGGGATATGAGGAAAAGGCTGGAAACTGGAACTAGGTGTGAGCATAATTCAGCTTAGTGTGGAGTCACGGAACAGACTCGATGGGCCTAGAGGCCTACTTCTGTTCCTTTATCTTGTGATCTTGAATCCTGCTGCCACAAAACAACAAATTTCATGCCGTGAATAAACCTGATTCCAATTAATGATGGGCCTTGACAACATATCAGAATCAGAATTTATTGTCATGAACATGTGTCATAAAACTTCTTGTTCAAGCACAGGTCCAAAAATTGCTAGAGATTACATTTTAATAAATAAATGGAATTGTGCAAAAGAGAAAAAAAAATGAGGCCATGTTCTGTGGCGGAGGAGTTCATCGTCAGGCTCCTGTACCTCCTTCTTAATAGTAGCACTGAGAAGAGGGCATGCATCGGCTGGGTGGTGAGGGTCCTCAACACAGGAGTCAGCAAGTCAGGTTGAATTTTATTCCATTGCAACACAGCCAGGATATGTAAGGCATTGGAGCAGAAGTAGGCTATTCAGCCCATCGAGTTTGATACATTCCTCTCCAGGCTTACCTTGCTGGTCTGCTCCCAGTGCACCTTGGGAACAACGATAAATTTGAAGTGTCTGAGGTCTCGTGCGCAGCGCTCTGCGTTTCGACCTTCATTCTCAAAGTCCAGTTCCTGAGCTAAAGTCCCCTTCAGGTCCTGTGAACACAACATCACAGACTCTGTAAATCATTGCCTCACTTGGGACTTACTCCGATTGGCCACCTTTCAATTAATTTAAGGTCACTGGCCACTTTCTTTCCACCAATCAGTTGTTTAATTCGTCCAGCCAAAAATCCAAATTCTCAGAGTTGAATTCCAGATTATTAACACAAAACATACAGTGAAAGTTACAAATAGCCAGGAGTGGAGCTGACAAGGTAAATGCTCCTCATTGTTTACCAAGCTAACTCAAGTTTCTGACCTCATGGATTCAGCACAGAAAGAGATCCTCTGCCAAACGCAAAGCAATCGGTCTCCTGGACTGATCACACTCGCTCATATTTGGCCCATGTCTCTCTGAATGTTTCCTATCCATTTCTAAATTACTTTTAAACATAGTTGCACCCAATTCTACCACTTCCCCTGGCAGCTTGTTCTACTCTGCATGAAAAACCTGCCCCTCAGGTCCATTTTAAATCTTTCACCTTACCTTAAATATATGCTCTCCAGCTGTAGACACCTCAATCCTGGCGAATAAACCATGATTATTTACTTTATCTGTGCACCTCAATTTTAACTGAAGTCTACAAACAAAAACACAAAGTAAATGCTGGAGAAAGTCAGCCCGTCTTTCAGTGTTCACTGGAGATCAAGATATATTTCTGATGTTTTGGGCCTGAGCCCTTCTCCAAAGTAGAAGCAAAAAGCAGGCAGGCATCTCATATTTGCTTTGTGTACGGCCGAGGGTCTGTTTCTCTGTTGTCTGCTGGAGACTGGTTTATGGGAACCAGGTATCAGAGCCAGGATTCGAGACGTTGCTGAGAGCAAGTAGGTCCCCGAGGGGCTTCAGGCATAGAAGGCTTCCTGATTGTGTTGGGAGGTTTGGATCTGGAGCTTGCGTTGCCGGTGAATTGAACAGGAGCCCGCGGGAGTGATGGAGGCAAATCCACGGACACTCAGTGATTCCGAAAGAACTCTTTTGCTTCTCTTTCTCTGCCTTATTTAATAATGCATTTGTGTAATATTGCATGTTCTGGACTATAAAATTGACAGTAGAGTAGGAAGACCAGACCTATGCACAATACTCTGAATGCTGTCTCATCAGCACTGATCTTGTATAACTCGAATGCAAATGCTGAACACAAATCCTCTTGCAATTCAGGCCAACTTTTCCCAGATGCGCGCTGAGGAATGATTGGTGCAGAAGAATTCTCTGAACATCAACACTTTCTCACATTATAACAATAAACCATCTTTCTTTTTTTTTTACTCCAGTGGACTCCATTGAGGACATCTATAAGAGAGCAGTGTCCATCCTCAAGGATCCCCATCACCCAGGCCATGCTTTACACTGCTCCCATCAGGAAGGTGAAGATGAATACCCAGAACAGCTTCTTCCCCTTCACCATCAGATTCCTGAATGGACAATGAACCATAGACACAACCTCACTTTCTCTTATTTTCTTGCACTATTTATTTATTTATTTTTAAAATGGTTATATGTGCCGAAAAATGACTTCCTGATATATTCAAAACAATAAATTCTGATTCTGATGCAAGATTTTTTACACATTATATTTTGTCTGTTAGGTCCATGCCCACTCGTTTATCCTATGTCCCCTTCAAGCACCTAGCTTTGCATCATCAGCTAAAATGGAATTTTACACTTCTCTCCAAGACATTGATGGCAATTGTGAGCATCTGCAGCCCAGCCAGTGAACCCCGCAGTAGCCACTGAGCACAGCTCCTCAACCCTCCTCCCTATCAGTATATTACTCTCCAACATCTTACTCTTCGGTAATCTGTTGCAGGGTCAAAGTTTAAGCAGGTGCTCAGCCCAACATGTCCATGCCAACCATTTACCCAAGTTTCAAAGTTCATATTTATTGTCAAAGTTCACACAAGGCGCCACGTACAACCCTGAATTCTTTTGGGGACCAGAGAGAAATTCTACTTATCGGTGGTGCAAAATCCGTACTCAAGGTACCTACAAAAGAGAGAAATGTACACAAAGAAAGAAGCTTAAACAAACTGACTGTGCAAATACAGAAAATGACCAGAAACTGATCAGGGAGAGTCAACATGGCCTTGTGCGTGGTAAGTCGTGTAGAAGTTCTCCAAGGTTCTCGATGTCATGCAAACCTCCACCCATTTTGCCCTGCACCCTTAACAGCAAGTTAGAAAGAGAAACAAAAGAAAGTTCCCCCCATTCCCCTGAGACATTGAGTGTTCGTGGATTTGCCTCCAGGCCTCCTGCCACCTCTTCAGCCACATAGACCAGTCCAAACCACTGGCAACCCGAGCTCCAGATCCAAACCTCCGACACAATCAGGAAGCCTTCAGCGCCCAAGGCCCCTTCGGGGGCCCTTTGTGCCCCTTGCACCCTCTCAAATCCCAGCTTCAATACCTGGTTCCCATGAGCCAGTCTCCAGCAGCCTACAGCCCGTGCAGGTGCCCAACCACAAGTCACCTGCGACCTATGAGGGCTCCATTGCCATGGTCACCTTCCTGCAGGGTGGTGGTTTTTGGGGGGGTGGAGGGGGTTGCTCCTTGTTTCTGGTGCCCAGTGTCTGTCTGCTGCTCTCTGGAGTCTGCAATCCCACTTGGCTGCTTACCGAGCACAAGTCCCATCATCTTGGGCACAGACCTCTGCGGTGGCAGGATTTTACTTATAAACATGGACGATTTAATGCTTGCATTGAGCCACTGGCATCAGGGCCCTGGTGATTGAACACTTTGGAGCAGTGCTGTCTTCTAGCTCTCCATTCTCCTGGGTCTGCACCAGTTCTGCCATTACAATAGCTCCATTACTGCCACTTTTTTTTCCAACCCACACTGAAGTACACTAAATAAAAGTGCAGGGTGAAGTGTAACAGAAAGAAAGTGCCTCCTTACTCAATTTGTAAGGGAACTGCTTTGACTTGCACTCATCTTTTCCTTTATACATAAACGCTCAATCTTTAATCATTACGTTTCTGTCTCGTTGATTCTGTATTTCCACTTCTTGTGTCTTACACATTGTCCTGGGCCTCCTTTCCTGAAATCTGGTATTTTCCCAATACACTGGATTACTGCTTATTTTTGGCCTTTTATTTGGACGTAACATGATTTATATCCTCAAGTGATGAGTGAACCATTTCAACAAAATACAAGTTCTGAATCTACCCCAGTGTTGTGTGTGGAGGAAGTGGGGCCTCCCTGCCTGTCTGGAATGTATGTACTGCGGGTGGTCACGTGTCCTCCCTGTCCGAAACAGATTGGGAAATCACATCTCCTGTCAGTCAAGGTTGGTCTCCAGCCACCCATTAGTGCACACCTTGCTGTTGGCTAATTTAAATCACCCAGGGTCATTATTGGCTGGAAGCACAGGTTAGCACTGTAAAGGACATATTCTTTCTCTCTGCTTTGTGGTCCAAGCCCTGGAAATCACTCCATGCCAAGTCACTACTGTGGACATGGCTGGAAGTGTCGCGAGTGCACTACACTGAAGCCGAGCCGTAGAACTGCAATTGATCAATACTTGCAGAGAGCCGCAACCCCGTTGGTCAGGGAACCGGGTGCAAGAGTCCCTGTTTGTAGTGTGAGAGTGAGTCAAGTATAGGTTTACAGTTATCAGAGTCGAACCGGTCCAAAGTGAATGTCTATATTGTTGCTTAAGAGAAAATGTAATCCAGTACTGTTTAGCATTCTCCTCATTTGTTTCCTGTGTGTTAATAAAAGTTGCGTGTGATTGTGACACTTGTGTCCAGACTCGTCCAAACCTGATGCTCTACCCAACATGACATCTTGTGACCTCAAGATGTGCCACACTTGTGCCCACACCTTCTCCCTTGCCATCATTCGGGGCCTCAAACGAGTCCTTCTAAGTGAAGCAACATTTCATTTGTGAATCTGCAGTCAACTACTGCATCCAGTGCTCCTACTGTGGTCTTTTCTATATCGGAGAGACTGGACACATGCTGGGAGAATGCGTCGCTGAGCGCCTTTGCTGTCTGCATCTGTGACAGGGATCTCCTGGTGGCCACCCATTTCAATTTCACATCCATCTGTCTGTCCATGGGCTTGAGCGATGCCAAACCAAGGCCACCCATAAAATGGAGGAGCAACACTCTCCGGCCAGATGGCTTTAACCTCGACTTCTCTGCTTTCTGCTAGCCTCCTCCCCATTCTTCTCTATCCCGGACTCCTTTCCTCCAGTTCTCCACCCTCTTTCCTCTCCATTCACACTAACCCCCCCCCCACTCCCGGTTTTCTCGTGTCCTCCCCCTCAGATCCACCCATTACCTCTTGTCTGTGGACCTGTGCTCCTCCCCCCATCCCTCTTCCTCACCATTCTATTGCCTGCCTATATTTTGCTCATTCCTTGATGAAAGGCTAAAGCCCAAATCATTGGTTTCTGTATCTTTACTTTTGCTATATTAAGGGCACTGCTTGACCTGCTGAGTTTCTCCAGTTTTGTGCTTTTGCTCCAATCTCTGTTTCTACAGACTTTTGTGTTTTACTACAAGTTATGGATTTTGGGACCAACTCATGGGGAATTTTTGACCTTCGATCATATGCGTGGAAGCAAAATTTGAAGATGTAAATTTAACTATACAACAACATGCACATTTAGAGCATCTTTAACATGGTAAAAGATCTTTCTTCACAGGCGATTAACTGTTGTTTACTTGTAAATAGCTTTGTGACACTGTCACCCTTGAGTCATCTGGTAGCACTTGTATCGGAGTTGAAGGCATTGTGCTCAAGTTCTGGCAGAGCTGTCACCGGAGTGGATCTGGGAGAGGGGGGAGTGGAGACATAGCGCAGCTCCGCATGGTCCAACTACCGTGTTCCACAATGCCAGTGGCTCCATACAGGCTTTAATCGGCCTGTTAAGGGAACCGTTTTTAATTAAAATCCTGCAGCTACAGATGGCAGTGCCTGTTCTCGGCAGCGGCCACAAAGGGTTGGAAACTCTGGGGGCCAGCAGTGATCTGGCGCAGGGCACCAGAAACAGGGAGAGGCAGAGGAGACGACCCTACAGGATGGTGACCACAGCAGCAAACTAGTGAGGGGCTCACTGGCTGAGGGATTCTATCCTAGCTGTGACTTGAGAAGGTGCTGAGGGCAAGAAGATCTCCTGAAGGTCTTGGGCGCTGACGGCTTCCTGATCGTGTTGAAGGTTTGGATCTGGAGCTTGGGTGGCCGATGGATCGAACAGGAGTCTGTGCGGCTGCAGAGGCTAAAGGAGGCAAATCCACGGACACTCAGTGTGTCTGAAGGGACTCTCTTTTGCTTCTTTTTCTCTCTTGCTACAAGGGGAAGCCAGACAATGCTCATGGTGTCTCTGTTCCCCTTATGGCAGGCAGGAGGATATTTTGTGTAAAATTACATTTTCTGTATTATTACATGGCAATAAAGGAATCTTGAATCTAGAATTGAGAGCAGAAATTGTTTGCCAACACTCAGTGCAATACTGTAACTCTGAGTCCTTTGAGGGAATTGTCAAAATAGGGGTCTGTTAACCCCTCAAGAACATCACAGATCCCAAATAACTTAGAAGAATAATGATCTGGCCAATACTTATTCCAAAATAAACTGGGTCAAAAACAAAATTACTTGATCACTTCTATGTAGTGAAACATGAAAGTCTGCAGATGCTGTAATTGTAGTAAAAGCACAGGAATGCTGGAGGAGCTCGGCAGGTCTCACAGCGTCTATCGGAGGTAAAGATATGATTGATCAAGTCAAGTTTACTGTCATCTGATTGTACAAGTACCAGCTGATGAAACAGCCTTCTCTGGTCCTCAGCACAAAACACACAGACACACAACCAGACAAAACACACCTATAGAAAAACAAGATGGACGACCTTTGGTCGTTCAGCATTCTCACTGGCCGTGGGAAGAAGCTGTTCCTCAGCCTGGTGGTACTGGCTCTGATCCTCCTGGATCTCTTCCCCGACGGGAGCAGCTGGAAGATGTGTGCTGGGTGGAAGGGGTCCTCGATGATATTGCGTGCCCTCTTCAGACAACGATCCCAGTAGATCACATTGATTGGGGGTGGGGGGGGGGGGGGGGGGGGAGGAAAGGAAGATGTTTCAGGCCTGAGCCCTTCTTGAAGGTATGATCAAAAAACAGATAGGTGCCCAAATAAAATGGCTTGAGGAAGAGGAAAGAAAAGGCAGAGGGAGGAGCACTGGCTGGTTGCATTAACATCATGTCCATAGTCTCATGCACTGGCAGACTGAGATTACTTGCGAATTGGAGAAACAACACCTCATCTTCCATCTGGATGGCTTCTCTGGTTTGTTCGTCCCCCCCCCTTCCCTCTCTCTCCCCCTTACCTTTTCCCTCTCTCTGTTCCTCCAACTCGGCATTCACCGACAACACCCTCCACTGATCAATCCTTACCTGTCCTCCTATCAGATCCAATCAACACCATTCGATTGTTGGCCTGTGCTCCTCCCCTTGGCCTTTCTTCCCCAGCCTTTGCATTCAGGTGCCTGTCTGCTTTTTGCTCATACCTTGAGGAAAGGTCCAATCCCAAAATGTTGGTTAGATATCTTTACCTCCTATGGACCCTGCAAGACCTGCTGAGGTGTTTTTACTGATCTCTTTCATGGCGCTCTTTAACATATGGGGTTTAGGTTAATTTGGGTGTAATTGGGTTTAAATGGACGGAATCAGCTTATACTGTGCTGTAAATAAAAATTTTTAAAATTTACGGATACTCTATGTAAATTAGCTACTGTGTCGTGTGCTGTAACAGTGGCCACACTTCATTCATGCACTGACGAACATGCTGAGAGATCTACGCAGGCCATGTTCTCTCGTTGCAATGTTTCTTTTGGGCCAATGCAGAGGTTATTTGGTCTGCATAGATTTTGAGGAACATTTTACAAGATTCTGGTTACCCCAGTACAAGAAAGATGTGGAGGCATTAGAAAGGGTACAGAATATATTTACCAGGATCCTACCTGGATTACAGACCCCGAGTTGAGAGGTGACAAAAACTCGGGCTATTTGCTCTGGAGGATCGGAGACTGAAGGGAGACCTGGTAGAAGTTGATAAAATAATGAGGCACCGATAGGGGAGCCAGTCAGAATCTTTTCCCCAGATACAAATGTCACATAATAAAAGGCATGTGGTGTGCTGGCCTTCATTAGTCAGGGGATTGAGTTCAAGTGCCATGAGATCATCGTGCAGCCCGATGACATTAACATAAACTTCTCCAGTTTCTGTTAGAAACAACCACCTCATCTTTTCCCCCATGTCTCCTTTCCTTGAGCTTTGCCTCTCTCTCCCCTTTACTCTTTCCTTTCAGAGCCAAAATCAATTTTCGCCTTTCCATATAACCATATAACAGGCCATCTTGGCCCTTCTAGTCCTCTTATCTAATTAAGACCTCTTGACTGTTGGTCTGTACTCCACCCCCTCCCATTCTTCCCTCTTTCTTTCCCCAGCCTTTAATGCAGACACCTGTCTTTTTCCACTCATACACTGAAGAAGGGCTCAGGTTCGGAATGTCAGTAATAGATCTTTACCTCCTGTGGACGCTGTGAGACCGGCTGAATTTCTCCACCATTTCTGTGTTTTGACTATGAATGCTTTGCAGTCTGTGACCAGATTAGACTCCATCTGTTTTAAGGATTAAGCAGCCAAAGCTGAAGCAAGAATTTGCATATTTGTGCCTTCATTATCCCTCCATCTAAAGAGATATTTGCTTAGGAGTATAGTTCAACTAACATCTGACTGCTTCTATATCTTTAAATAATGTTCAAGATTTATTTCTTGTCACATAATAGTGCAAAACATGCAATATTACATGTAATGGGCAGTACAGTTGGTGTAGCGGTTAGCTCAATGCCTTTATAGTACCAGAGATCAGGACCTGGGTGTGAATCCCACACTGTCTGTAAGAAGTACATTCTACCCGTAGCTGCATAGGTTTTCTCCGGAGGCTCCAGTTTCCTCCCTCTGTTCAAAATGCACCAGGGGTGTAAATTGGATGGCACGGACTCGTGGGCTGAAATGGCCTGTTACCCTACGTCTAAATTTTAAAATGTTTAATTCCACAAAATTGCCTTCTGCCTGCCGCAAGGTAAAGAGTTGCCATTGGTGTTGCCTGGCGCCCCTTACAGTACAGAGAAAGAGAATCCCTTCAGAGTGACTGGGTACTGTGGATTTACCATGGAGTCCGCAGCTACACAGATTCCTGTTTGATTCATTGGCAAACTCAAGCTCCAATAGGATCCGGAAGCCGCCAGCAGCCTTCAGCACATGGCCATTGACACTGTCCCAAACATAACCATGTGACCCAGAGAATATAGCAACCTGTTCAACAAGGTAACACCTACCTGCAAGACCCAGCTGAAGGCAAACTTTGGATGCATAAGTTGAACTAAGGTTAAGAGGAACTGCAGGGTCATGATATCTCCATCAAAGCGGTCCCGCAGATCAATAAACTGAACCTGAAGCGGGGGGAGAAATTAAATTAGATCCAACACTGAACTGAGAGTGGTGGCTCGTTCAATTATCAGAATCAGAATTTACTATCATTAAAAAATGGTGAAATTCGGTGTTTTGCAGTGGCATCACAGAGCAAACATTAATCTTATAACCATCTTACAACATTACAATCAATGATTTAAAAAATAGTGCACGAAAAGTAAGGTTCATTGCTTATTCAGGAATCTGATGGCAGCGGGGAAGAAGCTGTCCTTGTGCCGTTGAGGGCTCGTCTTCAGGCTCCTGGACTTTTATTCTCCCAATGATAGCAGAGTGAAGAGAGAATGGCCTTGACAGTGGGGGTCTTTGAGGATAGACGCTGATTTTTTTTGTAGATGTCCTCAATGGAGTGAAGTCTGATGTCAGTGATGTCGCAGGCCAAGTTAACGACCCTCTGGAGTTTATTCTTGTCCTGAGAGTTGGCGCCTCCATATCAGGCTGTGATGCAACCAGTCAGGATGCTCTGCACGGTGCACCTGTAGAAGTTTACGAGAGTCTACTGTGCATATAGAATCTCCTGAGATACCACAAAGTATAGCCGCTGGCGAGCCTTCTTTGCAATTGCATCAACATGGAGGCTCCAGGACAGATCCTCGGAGATGTTGACACCTAGGAATTTGAAGTTTTTGACCTTCTCCACTACTGAGCCCTTGATGAGGACTGGGTCGTGTTCCCTGATCTCTTCCTGAAGTCCAGAATCATCATCTTGGTTTTGCTGACACTGAGTACAAGGTTGTTGTCATTAAACCATTCAACGAACTGAGATCTCCCTCCTGGACGGTTCCTCATTGCCGTTTGTGATTCTGCCGACAACTTTGGCATCATTGATAAACTAATAGATGGCACTGGAATTGTGCCTGGCCACACAGTCATAGGTGTAAAACGAGTAGAGCAGTGGGCTAAGCACGCATTCTTGGGGTGCGCCTGTGTGGATGATCAGTGAGGAGGAAACATTGTTTCCAATTCATACCGACTGTGGTCTTCTGATGAGAAAGTCAAGGATCCAGTTGCACAGGGGATACAGAGGCCCAGAGTTTGTAGCTTCTTGACCAGCACTGAGGGATAAAGGTGTTGAAGGCCAAGCTGTAGTCGATGAAGAGCAGCCGTATGAATGAATTGCTGTTTTCAAGGTTATCCAGAGCTGAATGGAGAGTCAGCAATATTGCATCTACTGTGGAGCAATGGTGACGATAGGCGAATTGCAGTAGGTCCAGATCTTTGCTTAGGTCCGTGTTAATTCTGGCCATGACCAGCCTCTCAAAGCATTTCATCCCAGTGGCAGCTCCCTCTACTCTTCTTGGGTACTGGGATGATTGATGCCCTTTTGAAGCAGGTGGAAACCTCTGACTGACAATTATTTCAGTGTTACTTCTGGAAAGAAATTAGCCTCAGGTCGGTTGTGGGTTTGTCACACTCCAGTTCTGAGGGCCCATGTCATTCAGTTGAGTTGACATCTCTGCTCCCTCAAGTGGATGTAAAAGGACAACAGCAAAAAGTGGAATTGTGGGAAAAATATATTCCTTAGCTCCGTTTTAATTTCAAAGCACATTGGTGCTGTCTGTTGAACATGATGAAATGGCTCTGATAAATGCAGCAGTCATGGTACTGATCCAGATGTAAAATCCAGCTGCTCTACCTCACACAGGGCACGAAATGATGCAAGAAAAATGAAGGACTGTGACTGGGGAGGGGGTGGTTAGATTAATAATGGAGTAGGTTAAATAGGATGGCACAATATTGTGGGCCAAAGAGCCTGTACTGTGCTGCACTGTTCTCTATGTCAGTGGCATCTATGATCAAGGACCCCTCACCACCCAGGCCATGTCCTTTTCTCACTGCTCCATCAGGAAGGAGGTACTGGAGCCTGAAGACACACTCAATGTTACAGAAACAGCTTCTCCTCCACCATGAGATTTCTGAATGAACCACAGACACCACCTCACTTTCTATTTTCTGCACTGATTTTTTAAAATAAATCTTGTTTTTATGAAATTGTAACTTCTAGTCATTTTGTACCTTGTTCTGCACAACCCTGCTGCTGCAAAACAATGAATTTCATGGCACGTGTTCATGACAATAAAACCTTATTTAACAGAAGGTTCTTCCATCCAGCGAAAAAGCCCGAGTGTAAAGGCGGAGATTCTGCACCCTTATGTCGGGAGAATTAACTCTATGAATGCACTGTGGCTGGCTCCAAGGCGCCAACTGCAATCCCTCTCGGGGAAGGATCATCCACCACCTCACACGAACGTTGTGCCGCTGCAAGCAGCTGGCTAGGGGTGGGCTGAGGATGCAGTCAGCCAGAGACGCTCTCTCCTCTCCTTCCATCACCCCCTCATGAGGGGGGTTCCAGGCTACAGGTGCGACAGGCATGATAGAGTGGAGAGAAATAGGAGGGGGAGTTGCATTTTCAATTGGGATACATAACTGAGAGAGGATATCCCTGGGGGACTGTCCAGAAGGACTGTAATGAATACAACTCAGAAATAAGAAGAGGATAATGGGTCTGCTTTATAGATCCCCCAATACGAATCAGGGGAATTAGAGGAGCAAATATCATAAATATAGAACACTACAGCATAGTACAGACCCATTCAACCTTTGATATTATGCAGAATGATATATTCCTACCAAAAACCATTTGTACCTCGTAACCCTCCATTTTTTTTTCATCCATGTGCCTAAGAATATCTTAAATGCCCCCAATGTTTAGGCCTCCACCACCACCCCTGGCAAGGCATTCCAGGAACTCAACTCTGAGTCTTCCCTAAGCTTCCCTCCCATCACTTTGTACAGATGTCTCCTGGTGTCTGCTGATTCTGCCCTGGGAAACGGGCACTGGCGGTCCACCCTATCTATGCCTCTCAGAACCTTGTAGTCCTCTATAAAGTCTCCTCTTGACCTTTTTCGGATCAAAGAGAAGAGCCCCAGCTCTCCTAACCTTGCCTCATTAGACTTATTTTCTAATCCAGGTAACATCCTGGTAAATCTCCTCTGCCCCCTCTCCATAGCTTCCACATCCTTCCTGTAATGAGGTGACCAGAACTGAACACTATACTCTCAGTGTGGTCTCACCAGAGATTTGTAGAGATGCTACATCACAACTATTGAACTTAATCCCCCGACTAATGAAGCCAAACATTCCATGGGCCTTCTTCACTATCCCATTAACCTGCACGACATACATTAAGAGATGTATGGATTTGAACCCAAGGCCCCTCTGTCCTTGCAGTGTTAAATATCTGACCATTAACCTTGTACTCACCCTTCAGGTTTGATTTTCCAAAATGCATCTGCAAGAATAATAAGACAAATGGCCCAGACCCAAAATGTAGATGACCCTTTACTTCCTATGGATGTGCATGGCCTACTGAGTTTCTTCAACAGCTTTGTGTATTGCTTTAGCTCAGGAGAGAATAGATTCCAATAAGGATCAGGTGGTTGCCTCTGTGTGGAGGCACCGGAGATGGGTGAGGTCCTAAATAAAAACTTCTCGTATTTACCACGGAGAAGGTCATGGAAGCTGGGGAGTTCAGGGATCGGTGCTGGGTCCATTGATGTTTGTCATCTATATCAACCATCTGGATGATAATGTGGTATACTGGATCAGCAAATTTGCAGATGGCACTAAGATTTGGGGTGTTGTGGACAGCAAGGGCAGGTCTCAAAGCTTGCAGTGGGATCTGGATTAACCTAAAAATGGCTCTGGACTTTAATGCAGATAAGTGAGGTGTTGCACTTTGGTCGGACATGCGTGGTAAATGAGGAGTGTGGTAGAACAGAGGAATCTGGGAATACAAAATTTCTTGAAAGTGGTATCACAGGTAGATAGGGTTGGAAAGAAAGCTTTCGGCATATTGGCCTTCATACATCAAAGTAGTGACTACAGTAGTTTTGTGATATTATAGTGAAATTGTACACATTTGGTGTGCAGTTTTAGACACCTACCTACAGGAATGATGTCAATTAGATTGAAAGAGTGTAGAGAAAATTTACAAGGATATTGCTGGGACTTGAGGAGCTGATTTACAGAGAAAGGTTAAACAAGTTAGGACTTTATTCCCTGGAGCATTGGAAAATGAGAGGAGATTTGGTAGAGGTATACAAAATTATGAGGGGTATAAAATACAAGCAGGCTTTTTCCACCGAGGTTGGGTGAGACCAGAATAAGAGGACGTTAGTTAAGGTGAAATGTTTAAGGGGATCATTAGAAGAACTTCACGCAGAGAGTGGTGAGAGTGGACGTGGGTGAGAGTGGACGTGGGTGAGAGTGGACGTGGGTGAGAGTGGACGTGGGTGAGAGTGGACGTGGGTGAGAGTGGACGTGGGTGAGAGTGGACGTGGGTGAGAGTGGACGTGGGTGAGAGTGGACGTGGGTGAGAGTGGACGTGGGTGAGAGTGGACGTGGGTGAGAGTGGACGTGGGTGAGAGTGGACGTGGGTGAGAGTTGGACATTGAAGATTGGAGATTGGATAGGTACATGGGGTGTAGAGGGCTAAGGACCCCAGTACAGATCAATGGGACTAGATGGAATAAATCATTTGGCACAAACATGGGGGTGGGGGGAACCTTTGACCATATGTGGGTGGGCCAGAAGGTGAGTCAGCAGCTGAATGGTGGAGCCATGCTAATTTTTCAGCAGGGTATCGGCTGCGTCTGACTGGGGGTGGGGGCGTTGATGGCTGCGTCTGACTGGGGGTGGGGGCGTTGATGGCTGCGTCTGACTGGGGGTGGGGGCGTTGATGGCTGCGTCTGACTGGGGTTGGGGGCGTTGATGGCTGCGTCTGACTGGGGGTGGGGGCGTTGATGGCTGCGTCTGACTGGGGGTGGGGGCGTTGATGGCTGCGTCTGACTGGGGGTGGGGGCGTTGATGGCTGCGTCTGACTGGGGGTGGGGGCGTTGATGGCTGCGTCTGACTGGGGGTGGGGGCGTTGATGGCTGCGTCTGACTGGGGGTGGGGGCGTTGATGGCTGCGTCTGACTGGGGGTGGGGGCGTTGATGGCAGCGTCTGATTTGGGGGGGGGGCATATGTTGCTCACCCCTGCACAGACTATGTGGGTCACATTCACTGTTTGTGTTGTAGTGTTCCATTGCTCTTGCAGTGATGTCCTGAAACATATTTGCCTGGTCATGATATACATTAAGGTGAATAAATCACGGCAAATCAGAAATGGTGGAAGAACTTGTAACGTCCATGGGAGGTAAAGATTTATTACCAATGCTCCAGGCCTGGGCCTTTCTTCAAGGTATGGAAGAAGCAGGCAATGTCTGAATAAATCAAAGGACAGAGGGCGGAGGACAGATCAATAGTCAAAAGGTGATCATTGGATACAAAGAGGCATGAGTAAGGAATGGTGAGAATTTTTTGGGCGAGTGTGAATGCAGAGATGAAGTAAAGGAGTCAGAGGGAAAAGGAAAGAGAGAGTGCAGAGCCAGGGAAGTCAGTCAATGCCATCCAGTTGGAAGGAGCCCAGACAGAAGACAAGGTGTTGTTCCTCCAATATGTAGATGGTTTCTGTCTATCAGGTCATGAAAGCATGGACAGACGTGTCAGCAAGGGAATGGGAGGGGAAATTGAAATGGGTGGCTACTGAGAGATCTCCACAACTCACTACAGCTGGGATGTTGTGAGGTAGACATTATCTACATGGACTTTTGCATGGACCTTTGCATTGGTGGACAGGAGTAAAAGGTTCGATCACTTGGATCCAATTTCAATCCACAGCACGTAATAGCGTGAAAATACCTGGGATCGTCTGTTCTCAGAAGTTAAGCAGGCACAGGCCTGGTCAGTACTTGGAGGGGAGACCGCCCAGGAACACCAGGTGCTGTAGGTTTCTGTGAGGGCTCTCCCTGCCTTACGGTAGACAAAAGTTAAAGACTTTCATGTAGTTTATATTCTAAATGTAGTATTATGTGACAACAGTGGAACCTTTACCAGGATAGGCTGACAAAATGGATCCAAAATTAGGGAACATGGCCCACAGAGAGCAGTGGTGGAGAGTTGTTTTTCAGACGTATGATGCCAGGGTTGGGGCTCACTCTGCTGCTTGTCATACATAGTAATGCTTTACTGAGAATGTAGGTGGTGGGATTAATAAGTTAGTGGATGAGAAGGAAACTGGTGGCATGGTTCTGCGACAAGAAGGTCGACTAAGGTCATAATAAGGTCTAGATCAACTCGGAAAGTGAGCAAAGGATCGCGTGAAGTTAAAATGCACAACTAGGCTGCAAGATTAGCAGAGCAGTTAACAAACCACACTTCGTGTCTGTAAGGAGTTTGTACATTTTCCCCACTTCTGTGTCGGTTTCCTCCAAATACTCTGGTTTCCTTCAACCCTTGGGGGTTGTAAGTCAATTGGTGTATTTGGGGCTCGTGGGCCAGAAGGGCCTTTACTATGCTGTACATCTAACAAATAAACTAGGGCCGGACAGGTTCTGGAGAGCAGTGCAGGACATGGAGGTACAAATGCATTCCGTAAAAGTGGTGGCACGTGTTGACGCAGTGGTGAAAAAGGCATTTGGCTTAATTTCATCTGATGAGAACATAAAACACAATAAGGAATAAGCCATCCAGCCCATCGAGCCTGCTCCACATTCAATGAGATCATGCTTGATCTAATGATAGGCTCATCTCCACCTACCTGCCTTTTCCCCATATCCCTCAATTCCCTCACTATGTAAAATATCTATCCAACCTTGTCTTAAATATATTTACTGAGGTTGCTTCCACTGTTTCAATTAGCAGCAAATTCCATAGATTCACCTCCCTCTGGATAAAGAAGATCCTCCTCATCTCCATCCTAAATCTATTACCCTGAATCTTGAGGCTGTGTCCCCTAATTCTAGACTCCCCCACCAATGGAAACATCTTATCTTTCTCTATCTTTCACAACTTCATTCATTTAAGATCCCCTCTTATTCTTCTAAATTTCAGCAAGTACAAACCCAAACGACTCAATCTCTCCTTATAGGTTAACCCCCTCATCTCTGGAATCAACCTGGTAAACCTCCTCTGTACTGCCTCCAAAGCTAGCACATCTACCTCAAGATTGTGATCTCGGGACCGTCGCAGCAAGAGGTGGAGCAAAAGACTTAGGAGAGCGGTGAGTGTAGGGAACCAGCTGAGGTGAGTGAGTTTTATAGAGTGCAGAACAAGGACTTGGGTCATTGTGAACTCAGGACTGTGGCAGCAAAAGAAGATGTGTAGGACTCGGGAGAGCAGTGAGTGTAGGGAACTAGCTGACGTGATTGAGTTTTAAAGAGCTGGAGGGCAACTGAAGGGTTAAACCAATTCTTCTCAACCTTTTTCTTCCCACTCACATCCCACCTTAAGTAATCCTTGTGCCATTGTTGCTCTGTGATTAGTAAGGGATTGCTTAAGGTGGCATGTGGGTGGAAAGGAAAAGTTTGAAAATCACCATTTTAATCGTACCTCATTGACTCATTATGTGCATGGTTTCATACCTCCAAAGGAAATGGGCCAATGACAATTTTTCTCAAGCAAAATATTTCAGTAACAATTGAGTCTAGAGCAGTGGTTCTCAGCCTTCCCTTCCTACTCACATTCCACCTTAAGCAATCCCTTACTAATTACAGAGCACCAATGGCAAAGGGATTACTTAAAGAGGGATGTGAGTGGAAAGAAAAAGGTTGCGAACCACTGGGTTAAACAGTGCTGATTTGTGGGAGTGAGTAATTGGCAGAGACAAATAAAAGGAGGGGGAGCTGAAGAGGAGTGGCCAGCGTGTGAGTGGCTCAGGTGAGGGGTGGAGCTTTGAGGTTTCAGTGACCTGAGGATGAGCTTGCTTCCAATGAGGTAAGTCCAGGTAAGATCCTTCAATTAAATTAGGAGTAAGTAATGGAGTCAGCTAGGGCAGTGGAATGCTCCAATTGCAGGATGTGGGAAATCTGAGACAGCACAATTGTCCCAAATGTCTACACCTTGAAAAGGTACATCCAGCTGCAGCTCCTGACAAACCAAGTTAGAAACTGAAGATGGATGAACTTCAGAACATTTGGGAAGCAGAGGCAGTAATAGACAGGAGTTACCTCCAATGACAGGAGGCAGGTAGCTGGGTGACTGTCAGGAGAGGGAAGGGGAATAGACAGAGAGAGCAGAGCACTCTGTGGCTATTCCCATCAACAAAAAGTAATCCATTTTGGATACCGTTGGTGGGGGATGACCTAACAGGGATGTCTCTGGCACTGAGACTGGACCATCAGCTCAGAAAGGAAGGAGAGAAAAGAGGAGCAGTAGCAATAGGGGATTCAATTGTTAGGGGAACAGATAAGATGTTCTGTGAGAAAGATTGAGAATCCTGGATGGTCTATTGCCTCCTTGGTGCCAGGGTCTGCAATATCTCAGATCGAGTTCTCAGTATTCTTGGGAAGGAGGGTGAGCAGCCAGATGTCATGGTCCATGTAGGGATCAATGAGGTGGGTAGGAAGGGTGGGGAAGTCCTGCAAAGGGAGTTTAGGAAGTAAGGTGCAAAGTTGAAGGACAGGACCTCCAGGGTTGCAATAGAAATGGGAAGTTTATGCAGCTATATGGAGTGAACCATATGTATGGTTAGTATCTATTAATTCTCAGTATGACAACCCACCCCCACAGTTTCAGGACATGTTTAAAGAGATCGAGCAGGAGGGAGGGCTTCATGTTTCTAGACAATTGGGCTGTTCCAAGGAAGGTGGGACCTGTTACGACAGGATGGTTTGCACCTGAACTGGAGGGGCCATGTACCTTGTGGGTAGGTTTTCTATTATATTCTGTTATATACAGAACTGTGTTGACAATGCCACTGTCAACAAATGTATTCAGGTGTATTCCAACCAGAAGCTCTGGATGACAAAGATCAAAACTCTTCTCAAGGATTGTTACACTGCCTTCAGGTCTGGTAATAGAGCACTATACAGTGCCACCAGAGCCAACCTGAAGGGAGGCATCTGGGATATTAAAGTGGCTTATAAAAGGAGGATTGAGGGCACTTTATCAATAATGATCCATGGCGAGTCTGGCATCCAACATTTCACTAATTACAAAACCAACAACAGTATGACTGTCTGCGGCCGAAGATCTTAATCATTTCTTTGCTCGATTTGAGGTGAAGGCAGCGGAAACAAACACAACACCCTCATCAGCATCTAACATAGGAACATAGGAAGTAGGAACAGGCGTAGGCCAAAAATGGCCCATCGAGCCTGCTCCGCCATTCAATACGATCATGGCTGATCTCATTTATGACCTAACTCCACCTACCTGCCTTCTCCCCATATCCCTTAATTCCTCTATCATGTAAAAAATTATCTAACCGAATTTTAAATATGTTTAATGAGGCAGCCTCAACCACTTCCCTGGTTAGAGAATTCCAAACATTCACTACTATCTGGGAAAAACTATTTTTCCTCATCTCTGTCCTAAATCTACTCACCCGAATCTTGAGATTGTGTCCTCTTGTTTTAGTTTCCCCGGCCAGCTCAAAAAACCTTCCTACATCTATCCTATCCATACCCTTCATAATCCTCTATGTTTCTATAAGATCTCCTCTCATTCTTCTGAACTCGAGCGAATACAATCTAGACGATTTAATCTTTCATCATAACTCAACCCCTTCATCCCAGGGATCAACCTAGTAAACCTCCTCTGGACCGTCTCCAAAGCCAGTATGTCCTTCCTCAAATATGGAGACCAGAACTGGACACAGTACTCCAGGTGCGGTCTCACCAGTACCTTATACAGTTGCAACATGACCTCCCTACTCCTGAATTCAATTCCTCTAGCGATGAAGGCCAACATTCCATTTGCCTTCTTAATAACCTGCTGCACCTGCAACCCAACTTTTTGTGATTCATGCACAAGCCCTCCCAAGTCCCTCTGCACAACAGCATGCTGTAGTTTTTCACCCATATCCTCAATGTGCAGGAGTATAATGAGAGATGGGTGCTCAGTGCAGGGAATCCAAGGAAAGCTCCCAGCTCTGATGGCGTGACAGGAAGGGTGCTGAAGGAGTATGCCTCAACCTGTCCCTGTCTAAATTCATCATCTCACCTTGCCTGAAACCTGCCACTACCATCCCAATGCCGAAGAAGAATATCATAAGTGGCCTCAATGACTACCGTCTGGTAGTACTTAACTGGTTATCTATCATGAAGTGCTTTGAGAGGCTGGTGTTGCAACACATAAAAGCCAGCCTCCCACCCAACTTTGATCCTTGTCAGTTTGCCCTCAGGGCAAACAGGTCCACGGTGGATGCCATTGTCACTGCTCTTCATCCTGCGGCACATCGCTTACCACTGAATGCCAACCAGAAATACACACCTGTATCCTAATGCTCTGCTTCTTATTGGTTAACCAATCCTCTATCCATGCGAATACATCATCCCCAACTCTATGTATCCTTATCTTATGTATAGTTAAGTCTTTAATGCGGCACCTTATTGAAGGCCTTCTGGAAATCCAAGTAAACAACTTGTCTGCTCCCCTCTATCTACTGCACAAGTTTGTCAAACAGGACCTGCCTTTGCTGTGTCTGCCTGATGGATCCATTTCATTCCAGATGCCTCACTATTTCTTTAGTGACAGCTTCAAACGTTTTCTCAACTACAGATGTTAAACTAACTAGCCTATAGTTCCCTGCCTTTTGCCTACATCCTTTTTTGCATAATGGAATGACATTCGCCATCTTCCAATCCATTGGGACCAGCCCAGAGTCGAGAGAAATTTGGGAAATTATCACCAATGGCTCTATTATAACTTCTGCCATTTCTTTCAGAACCCTGGGATACTTTCCATCAGGAACAGGGAACTTGTCTACCTTTACATCCACAAGTTTATTCAGTGATAGCTATTACATCCTGGTCCTCAACTCCCATCGTGTGCATCCATGAGGCATGGAGTACAAGAGTGAGACTGGAGACATGTCACGTTAGAGAACATCAGCGAGATTGCGTATGGAACATTGAATGCTGTTCTGGTCAGACAAAAGGATGGATGTGATTAAGCTGCAGAGATCCACAAGACTGTTGCCAGAGCTGGAGAGCTAAGCTCACAAGAAAGACCTGATAGGCTGGGTCTTCACCAAGTGACAAGAAAATCCATGGCATTAATGACCAACATCTCAAAAAATGATTTGCGAGATCCAGAAATAATTTTCCCAAAGGATTCAGGAGGGAAGACGGCGAGATGGTAATTTGAAGTTGTCGATGTTCGTTTTTGACTTTAATGTCCAGATTTGAGATTTATTGTCAGAGTACATACATGACACACAATCCTGAGATTCTTTTTCCTACAGACGCAGTAGAATTACTACTAATTGCTAGTGGAAAAAATAAACTGCACACAGCATATACATCTAAACAAAGAACTGTGAACAGATAATGAATGTAAACAAACTGTGCAATACAGGGAGAGCAAGGAAAAATCCAAGTGCAAAAGTAAGAGCCCTTAAGTGAGTCCCAGATTGAGTTTGTCGTTGAGGAGTCTGATGGGGGAGGGGGAGCAGTTGTTCCTGAACCTGGTGGGCCGAGTCTTGTGGCACCGATACCTCTTTCCTGATGGCAGCAACGAGAACAGAGTGTATGCTGAGTGGTGTGAATCCTTGACAGTGGTGTTCCCTGCAGATGTACTCAATAGTGGGGAGGGTTTTGCTTGTCATGTTCTGGGCTGCATCCACTACTTTTAGGAGGTCTTAACGCTCAGGGGTATTGGTGTTTCCATACCAGACCATGATGCAGTCAGTCAGCACACTTTCCACCACACATCTGTAGAAATACCAAACCTCCGCAAACTCCTGAAGAAGTAGAGGCGCTGACATGCTTTCTTCACAATGCTGTTGGGTCTAGGAAAGTTCCTCTGAGATAGTGACTCCCAAGAACTTGTATGTGCTCACCCTCTCCACTTCTGATTCCCCCAGTGATCACTGTATACCTCTAGCTTTTCTTTTCTG
Organism: Narcine bancroftii; assembly: GCF_036971445.1. NCBI lineage: Eukaryota > Metazoa > Chordata > Chondrichthyes > Torpediniformes > Narcinidae > Narcine > Narcine bancroftii. The sequence goes on along the minus strand of NC_091469.1, from coordinate 488,816,671 downwards.
AAGTCAACAATCAGCTCCTTAGTTTTGGTGCCATTGAGTGCAAGGTGGTTGTTGCTGCTACACCATTCAGCCAAGTTTTCAATCTCCATCGTATATGTTAACTCATCACTTTTCTTTATCAAACCCACTACCATGCTATTGTCATACCGAGCCACACAGTCATAGGTGTAAAGTGAGTAGAGCAGGGTGCTAAGAATGCAGGGTCACACAGCTGCACTCAGAGAGAGAGGTCATACTTGGAGTCAATGCGTCTGGAAAAACAAAACCATAAAGCTGAAGTAGTTTCTTAATTGAAACTCAAGAACAATGGGTATTAGCTTAAAAGCATTTGTGTGTGCACACAGCATTCTGCTGGCAGTTCAAACAAGCAGGACTTTTAATTCAATGATTAACAGACTATTCGGAGTCGTATCCACTTATAAGTGGACAAAGACGTTTTTAGCATATAGATGTGAATTAGCTTTGGAAATACTTCAAAAGCCCATCTGGCATGATTCATGGTTTTAGAGAAATGAAACAGAAATGATGCCATGTGATGAGAATTTTCAGAAAGATATTACTAGAACCAGAGGCATTTTGGGCAGAAGGAAGTTAACCATCCTGTGGACAAGATTGAAGATACAGTAACCAGAGAAGATGCTGTTCCATGTTACTCCTGGACAAAGTAAAGCACAGAATAAGTGGCTTTTGAATGAGGAAGACCACTTCTGACTGTCTCTTTAAGAGGGTAGTTGAACTGTGTTCTTTTCGTTGGGCACTTCGTTTAACCCTTGTCTGAGTTTGAGAAATCATTGTGGAAGAAAATAGTCACTTTGCTGTCTCTTTGAAAAGAGGGCAGATTTATCGTGTGGAAAACAGCTTCCAAAATCTCCATGCAAGAGAGAGAAAATCATTTGTATGAAGAAACATTGCTCTGAAAACAACTTTACAAAAGAAAGTTGTGAGCTTTAGAGGGTCTGATGACTTGATGTTGCAAAATATTTTATTATTGCTTTTGAGCAACAATTTACAGAAATCTGATGCCTTACACTTGCATTTGAACACCAGTAAAGACTGAGTTTCAACACAAAAGCTTTCTGAGACTGAACTTTAAAATCATCCCTTCAGAATCGAGCTTAAACTGTAATGGTTTAGGTTTTAACACACACATTTGCACATAGTGGGGTTGAGTTTAAAGTTAAGTCAGAAGTTTTGTTATTAATAATAATAAAAATTATTGTTTTGATAAACTCATTGACCAGGTGATGATTTAGTTGGTAACAGTGATAACTCCCAAGTCTTGGAGTTCGCTGATCAGGTATAAGGGATGATGATGTTAAATGCCGAACTGTGTTGATAAGAGCATCCTGAATATGCAGCTTTGCTGTCCAGATGTTCCAGGGCTTTGTGTGGAGCCAGTGAGATGGCAAACGATGTAGACCTCTTTCAAAACAATTTATCACTTTGATTCAAGTGCTACTGGTCAATCATCATTAAGTTACTGCACTCTTCTTGGGAGTCAGTATGATTGATGCCTGTTTGAAACAAGTGAGTACCACACCTGCTGGAGTGAGATATTCAGATATTGATTTGGGATCAGGGATGGGTTCTGAATGGTCTTTGTAGTAGATGGACTTACCTTTACAGCCACGGCTGTCCCATCATGCATCTTAGCCCTGTGGACCTGAGAAAGACTAGCTGCCGCGAACGGCTCCGGGTCAAAGTGCTTGAACATCTTGTCTGGTGTGGTTTGAAAATCTTCAAGGAATAATGCATCAATCTGCCATCATTAGAAAGAGAAGGTTGAAGCAACATTCTATATTGACACAAACTGTAAGAAAATGATGTGGGGGTTGAACATCTTTCTTGTGGGAGAACAGATAGAGCACGGGGTCATATTCTGCTTTCAAATGCAGGCCAGGGAAGGTCAGGGCACGGGGCCAGACCAGGAAAGGACAGGGCACGGGGCCAGACCAGGAAAGGACAGGGCACGGGGCCAGACCAGGAAAGGACAGGGCACGGGGCCAGACCAGGAAAGGACAGGGCACGGGGCCAGACCAGGAAAGGACAGGGCACGGGGCCAGACCAGGAAAGGACAGGGCACGGGGCCAGACCAGGAAAGGACTGGGCACGGGGCCAGACCAGGAAAGGACAGGGCACGGGACCAGACCAGGAAAGGACAGGGCACGGGGCCAGACCATGAAAGATCAGTACAAAAAGAAATCAACACACCCACCTCCTTGTACCTCCTGTTGATGGCCTTGTCCTCGAGGACTTGCAACGTGTTGATGTACTCTGGAGGGAGCAGATGATTGAAAGAGCATAGCCCCTGTCCCAGCTTGATGTACACACCTGCATTCTTAACAGCACCTTCCACGATGAGGTCTGCTCCTCGCTGGTGACAGGCAGACATTGCGGCAATGAAGTCTGGACTGTCCTGATGGGATACAAAAGCATAATACTGAGAACCAATCCCGCCACGTTCACTGTTTTACAATTACGTCTTTTATGATGGAACTGTAGCGGCAGCTCCTCTGCTCCTGCAATAACACACACAACCAGACGGGTGGAGCTCGGTGAGGAGACTAGTTTATTGCAGGCTGCTGGGCGGTACTTGTACTCCCAGCCCAGACCTGGCTGAGAACCACACTGGAGGGCGCTGACATCACCCTGGCGTCACATGGTCCCCCAGCGCGGGGTTCTGAGCCCTGTGCTGGGAGGAAGAGAACACCCCCGATGGCACCATTTTGGCCAGCTGCCCCGCCGCGTGGCTTACAAGCGGGACCAGTTTGCCTGCCTAGTGGTGACCCGCCACACAGCCCCCCCTCAGAACTGGCACAAATGTCCTTTTTCACCAGGCAGCCTTCCTTTTTGGGCTGGGCTACGACCATGGGCTCAGAGGGATCAAGGTGCACTGGCGTCAGCCAGTCCATGGTAAAAAGCTCCCACCTGCCACCAATGTCCAGCATGAACGTGGAGCTGGAACGCTGTACAACCCTGTACGGCCCCTCGTACGGTCGCTGCAGAGGTGCCGCGGTTGGGCCACGCTGAACAAAAACATACTCCACGGAAAGCAGTTTGCCGGAAACGTGAGATGAGCGGGTGCCATGCCTGGGCGGTGGTGGGGGTTTGAACGAGTCCAAGCCTGCCCTGAGGTGAGGAAGTAGTTCGTGCGGCGACCGCTGAGGATTGTGAGGTGCGCTGACGAACTCACCAGGAAGTGCCAGCAGCGCACCATAGACCAGCTCAGCAGATGACGCCTGCAGATCTTCCTTGGGAGTGGAGCGGATGCCCAGGAGCACCCAAGGCAGTTCTTCCGCCCATTTGGGACCAGTGAGGTGGGCCATGAGCGCCGACTTAAGGTGGCGATGCAGACGTTCGACCAGTTCATTGGCCTGCGGGTGGTAGGCCGTGGTGCAGTGTAGCTGGATCCCCAACCTGTTGGCGAGCTGTGCCCAGAGTGCAGATGTGAACTGGGTGCCCAAATCGCTGGTGAGGTGACCTGGGACGCCAAACCGGGCAACCCAACCATACAACAGTGCTCAGGAGCAGGAGTCGGTGGAGGCGCCTGGCATCGGGATCGCCTCAGGCCAGTGAGTGGTGCGGTCCACCATTGTAAACAGGTAAAGGTTGCCACAGGAAACGGGTAAGGGCCCGACGATGTCCACGTGAATGTGGCTGAACCGTTCCCGGACGTGCTTGAACTCCTGTACAGGCGCCCTGGTGTGCATCTTGGACGTCTGGCAATGGGTGCATGTTCTGGCCCAGCCTGCAATCTGCTTCCACAGCCCATGCTATATGAACCGTTCTGCCACCATCCGGACCGTGGACCTGATGGACGGATGTGAAAGGTCATGGGTGTGACGGAAGACCTGCCTGTGCCACTGCTGGGGGACTACTGGTCATCACGGGGTGCCCATGGAGATACCGCACAGGATGCTGCTCGGAGTCGGGAGGTCTCGGAACCGCAGGCCCGTGATGGCGGTTTTGAAGGCTCTCATCTCTGAATGTCTGCCAAACTGCCTGTCTCCCTTCTGGCGAGCCTTGCTGCACTAACATTGGCTGTGCATTATCTCTACTGTTAAGGACACTCCCCTTGGGTATAACTGTAGATGCACCTATTATCTTTCATTATTATACCATGAGTTTCTGCTAATAAAAGCCATGATTATTGTTTGACCACATCGTCTTTGTCTACTTCATCAACTGGCACTTCAATTTTATGAGCAGAAATGGATGCAGCCCTCAAGCCAGAGCAGCTGATAATCGACCAGTCTGCCCCAAGGGCCAGAGAAATTTTCAACCACTGGATTGCTTGTTTCGATTACTATCTGGCTCAAAACAACGTGGTCGATGAGGCGATACAGTGGGGCCACCTTAACTCTCTGCTGGGTGAGGTCCCTTTCGCCGTAACGCAAGGAGCTACCACTCTGGCTATAGCCAGAATGTGGTGCTTGCTCGACACCAGTTGCTGACTAGACGCCAGAAACCCGGGGAAAGTGATGCTACCTATGCACTGGCTCTCGACTCGCTGGCAAATGAATGTGATGTCAGGGCAGTCAATGTGCAACAACACTGCAATGCCTTGAAGCTGGATGCTTTAGTCAACGGGATTGACTCCAGTTACATCTGACAGAGGCTGCTGGAGACAGAGCCCTTAACCTACGACCGGGCAGTCACTCTAGCTAAAACACTGAGAAGTGCCATGCGTTCCAGTGAAATGCTAGAAACCGAAAAGGAAACATCCAGGAGAGCTGGAACCCCGAAGGAAAGAAAAAGGCAAACTCCTGAAAAATGCTACTTCTGTGATAAGAGCTGGCACTCCAGACAGAAGTGCCTGGCTTGATTAGCTATCTGCAGTTATTGTGGGAAACTCAGCCACTTTGCTAAAGCGTGTAAGGCGAAAAGTACTCCCACTGATAAGAAGAGAAGCACCAAGAAAATGCGTCCTGGAGCTGCAGGAATGGAAGACAACTGTGAAAAAGGGGAATCTTCAGACGAGCAGGCTGAATCGACTTCAAGTGACGGCGAGGTGAGATCCCCTGTGATACCTCAATTGACTCCAAAGCTTGGGGATGTTACAGACTGGAACGGTCGACTATGAAGGGGGAGGTGAATGGTGAGACTCTTGATTGTCTAATGGACTCAGGGAGTGCTGACAGCTACATCCACGAGAGAGTTACCAGAGCCTTAAATTTGCGGAGATATCCAGCGAACCGAAATATATCGATGGCTTGTAGTGAACTTACAAAAACTGTACGGGACAAGTGTAAAGTTACTTTAAATTTGCAGGGACATTGCCTGGCTGATGTGTAGCTCTTTATTATGCCGGAGCTCTGCGCCCCTGTGGTACTGGGGTTAGATATTCAATCTCAGATGAACAGTGTAGTGTTAAATTTTAGTGGGCCACTACTCACACTTACCATCCCCCGCGCTAGTTACTGTGGTCTATCCACATTAAAGATCAAAGCTCCCTTCCTTTTCAATGATTTACCCCCCGAGTGTCGGCAGATTGCCACTAAGACCGTTCTTACAGCAAAGAGGATCGTGAGTTTATTAAAGCTGAGACCCAGAGATTGCTTAAAGAGGGAGTAATTGAGCCCAGTAAGAGTCCGTGGTGAGCCCAGGTGGTAGTTGTTAAAAATCACACTAAGAAACTACTGGCTATTGACTACAGCCAGACAATCAACCGTTACACTAACCTGGATGCCTACCCCCTGCCACGCATCAATGAAATGGTTAATCACATAGCGCAATTCAAAGTGTACTCCACTATCGACCTCAAAGCAGCTTACCATCAAATCCCCATTAAAAAAAAAGAACGACCCTCTACAGCCTTTGAGGCTGATGAGTGGGGGTTATAGCAGTTTAAAAGGGTACCTTTTGGAGTCACTAATGGTGTGTCAGTGTTTCAGAGGGAAATGGATAAGATTGTTAGGACGTACGAGTTACAGGGTATGTTTCCCTATCTGGATAACGTCACTATCTGTGGGAAAACACAGGCTGAGCACGACAACAACTTAAAGAAATTTTTAGAAATCAACCTTACATTTAACGAGGGCAAATGTGTGTTCAATGCGACAGAGTTACCCATTCTGGGCTACATTGTCCGCAAGGGTGAAATCTGCCCCGACCCGGAAAGAATGGCCCCCCCTTAAGAAGTTACCACCCCCAAACTCAGCAAAAGCCCTTAAAAGATGTATAGGATTCTTTTCCTACTACTGCAAATGGGTTCAGGACTACGCCATGAAGGCACGCCCTCTGTCTGACACTAAATCTTTTCCTTTCTCTCCAATGGCCTTGAAGGCTTTTGAGAGAATTAAAGCTGATATTGCCAAAGCTGCACTCTCGTCCATTGACGAGGATGTCCCATTCCAAGTGGAATCTGATTCCTTAGATTGTGCCTTGGCAGGAACCTTTAATCAAAAGGGCAGACCTGTGGCATTCTTCTCCCACACATTACACAGACCTGAACTTAAACATCCTGCCATTGAAAAAGAAGCCCAGGCTATTATTGAAGTTGTTCGCTACTGGAGACACTTTCTAGCCAGCATAAAATTTACTCTTGTCACTGATTAGAAATCTGTAGCCTACATGTTCAGTACTAAACACAAAAGTAAAATCAAGAACGATAAGATGGCACGCTGGCGAATAGAAATATCAACTTATAATTATGAGATCCAGTACAGACAGGGCAGGTTAAATGACCCATCTGACGCATTGTCACAATCTGCTGCTGGTGCTCAGCTGGAGGGGATAAAAGAGATCCATAGCAGACTTGTGCCAGCCAGGAGTCATGAGATTCTTCCACTACACAAGGGCTAACAACCTTCCTTACTCTCTGGAAGAAGTCAGGAAACTGACTAAAAGCTGTCTCGTTTGCGCAGAATGCAAACCGCAATACTTCAAAGCTCCAGAGGCCACTCTCATCAAGGCAACCTGACCTTTTGAGAGGATTAGCCTAGATTTTAAAGGGCCTTTAGCTTCCAATAACAAAAATGTATATTTCCTTACTGTAATTGACAAATATTCCAGGTTTCCCTTTGCGATACCCTGCCCTGACGTCTCGTCAGCATCTGTCATTAAGTCACTTGACAGAATTTTCAGCATTTTTGGGTTTTCCCAATTACATTCATACCGATAGAGGCTCAGCATTCATGAGCGCTGAACTGCAGCGAGCCCTGCTATGGAAAGGGATTGCCACTAGCCGTTCCACGAGCTACAACCCGCAGGGCAATGGGCAGGTTGAAAGGGCTAATGCTACAGTCTGGAAGACTGTTAATCTTGCTTTAAAAACTCATGGTTACCCTGTTACCCGGTGGCAGGAGGTGCTGCCTGAGGCATTACATTCTATTCGGTCTTTATTGTGTACTGTAACAAATCAAACACCTCATGAACGAATGTTTGCCTTTCCTAGGAAATCAGGAACTGTGATGGACTGGCCAGCCTGTTTATCTGAGCCTGGAACCGTGCTGCTGAAGAGCCACACTCGGGCACGTAAAACAGACCCCCTAGTCCAACCAGTTCAGCTACTGCATACTAACCCCCAACTACGCTCATGTTAGATTCCCAGACGGGAGTACTGACACTGTACCCCTAAGAGATCTGGCCTTGCCTGGTTCACCCCTTCCTCGCACCCCTATTCAGAGTGAACCTGAGAGGTTGGACTCACCCCCCCCCCGTGATCCCTAGTCAGCTTTCAGATGACCATGCTGAGGCTCCACTGTCTCATGCTGGCGATTCTCGAGTGGGTCCAAAAGTCAGTCCTTCCCGCACTACAGACCCAGGAACTGTACCAGTTCCCAAGGCTTTGAGACGAAGGACCAGAATTCGTAAACAACCTGATAGGCCGACATATTCATAAAACATCTCATTATATTTCAATTGCTTGCTAGACACTGGTGTATTTTGGCTGTTAGAGTATCTCCTCCATATATCCATAAGTTTCATTTCCTGTATTGATTTAACCATAAATTTGGCCACTTCATTCGTTTTGCTGGTCTTTTGTCCAGTTTTATCCAACTTTGGATCCAAATTAAGGTTAAAATCCCCTCCAATCAATATATTTCCCTGCGTATCTACAATCTTCAAAAAATATCTTGCATAAACTTTTGATCCTCTTCATTAGGTGCATATATATTGACCAAATTCCAGAATTCTGAATATATCTGACACTTTATCATTACATAGCTCCCTGCTGGATCTATTATTTCCTCCTCTATTTTGATTGGTACATTTTTATTTATTAATATAGCTACACCTCTGGCTTTTGAATTATATGATGCTGCCGCTACGTGCCCTACCCAATCTCTCCTTTATTTATTATGTTCCACTTCAGTTAGATGTGTTTCCAGCACAAATGCTATGTCTATTTTTTCTTTTTTCAGGAAATTTAATAGCCTTTTTTGTTTAATTTGGTTATGTATTCCATTAATATTTATAGTCATATAGTTCAACATGGCCATCTCATACTCTGTTTACACCTCATTTCCGTTTCCTCACCACCACCTTCCCCCTTTTCCCCATTTTCATCTCTCAGTTTTCCCTTTTTGAACTCAATGTATGACAACAATTCTAAAACATAAAATACTTCAACAACTCCCACTTATAAAATTCCCTTAACGCCAAGTGCGTTTCCCCCCCCCTCTCTGAGTTGCCCCTTGTCCCTTGCCGGGCAACCACAACTCCCCTCTCCATTCGGACTGCGAACCCGTTCGCAAGTGTCAACTGATTCACAGTGACTGTTATTCTCTCCTACCCAACCCCCTCCAGAAAAGACTTATCTTCACATTAAAACAAAGCTCACCCTCTTTTCTTCTCTTTTTCCCCCCCCCTCCCTTACTTCCCTTTTCTTTCCCTTCTTTAGTTCTTAATTATACATTATTTTTGCATCTTTATATGTAGTTTGTCATCATTCTTCATTCTTGTTACATCTCTCTTTCTGTCCTGCAGGCGTTCTGCAAATTCTCGTGCTTTCTCCTGATACGAGAACAGTCTGTTTTGCTCCCCAGGATAAATATTTTAAGCACAGCTGGATATCTTAACATAAATTTATAGCCTTTTTTCCATAGGATCAATTTTACTGTGTTAAACTCCTTCCTCTTCTTCAGGAGTTCAAAACTTATGTCTGGGTAAAAAAATATATTTTGACCCTTGTATTCTAATAGTTTATTGTCTTCTCTAATTTTATTCCTTTCCCTCTCCAGCATATTTTCTCTTGTCGTGTATCTCAGAAATTTTACTAAAACACTTCTTGGTTTTTGTTGTGACTGTGGTTTTGGGGCTAGTGTTCTGTGTGCCCTTTCTATTTCCATTCCTTCCTGCATTTCTGGCATTCCCAGAACATTTGGGATCCATTCTTTTATAAATTCTTTCATATTTGTGCCTTCTTCACCTTCCTTTAGGCCCACTATCTTTATGTTGTTTCGCCTACTATAGTTTTCCATTATATCCATCTTCTGAGCTAACAACTCCTGTGACTCTTTAACTTTTTTGTCACTTTCTTCCAATTTTCTTCTCAAGTCGTTCACTTCCATTTCTACAGCCATTTCTCGTTCTTCCACGTTTTCTAATCTTTTCCCTATTTCTGTTATGACCAGCTCTATTCTACTCACTTTTTCTTCTGTACTTTTCATTTTTCTTTTCATTTCACTAAATTCTAGTGTCAACCATTCTTTTAATGCTCTCATTTGTTCTTGAAATTTTTTTAATCTATGTACTGTCCATCTATTTTACCTTCTATTCCTCTGTGCAGAGCTTGGTCTTCTTCTTCCTCTTCTTCTGGGTTTGTGTCTTCTACTTCTCTTCCTTGTATCTGTGTCTCTTCTGACTTTCCTGATGAGTTGCTTGTCTCTCTTTGCTGGGCATCTTTTTGCTTGGCTTCTTGCTGTTGGTCCTCTTCTTCTGGGCTAATTATCTGTTGGGCCTCCTGCTGTTGCTCTTCTTTCCTATCACATCCTTTCTTGTCGCTTTCCTCTTCTTCCAGCTGAGAGCCCTGGTGCAGGCATCCCTCAGCTGGTCACGCTGTGTTAATTCACTCCTCAGCTGGGCCCCCCTCCCGTTGATGTTCTCTTTATCCTTAGTGTGCACACTTCTGTTTGGCTCAGAGAGCCATTTTTGCAGTCCAGCGGTCGGGAGGTCGCAACTCTGCGGGGTCGTCACCAACCTTGGGTAGTGGGCTCTTTTCTCCACGACGGCTCCCTGTTTCTTCGTGCAGGTAAGGCCTTCTCCTTTCTCTTCTGGCGTCTTTTCTTCTTTTTTTCCTGTTGTTTTTACTTTTTCCTTCTTGGGTGCATTTTCTTTCTTTTCTCTACAACTTTATCTTTTATTTGTTGTGTTTTGTGTTTCTTGAACTTTGTATTTTCTTCACTTTATTTATTCTTTTCTGGAGAGGGCTGCTATTCTCCTATCGGCCACTACTCCACCACGTGACCTCACTGTTAGAGTATCTCAAGGCCAAACATAGTATCCATGTATTGCTTGCTTCAGTCTTTCCTAGCAGCTGTCCTTTTGATTTTAACCCTTCTTCTGCCAGGGGGGGACTGTGGTGAATGTCTGCCAAGCTGCCTGTCTCCCCTCTGGCGAGCCTTGCTGTACTAACATTGGCTGTGCATTATCTCTACTGTTAAGGACACTCCCCTTGGATATAACTGTATATGCATCTATTGTCTTTCATTATTTACCATTAGTTTCTGCTAATAAAAGCCATGATTATCGTTTGACCACATCGTCTTTGTCTACTTCATCAACTGGCACTTCAGTCGCAAATTCCAGAGGTTCACCGCTCTCTGTTTAAAGAAATTCCTCAATCTCTGTTTAAAAACGCACCCTTCAGTTCTGAACTTGTGTCCTTTTGTCCTAGACTCCCATACCATGGGAAACAACTTTGGCACTTCTATTCTGTCCAGCCCTTTCAATATTCAAAATGCTTCTCTGTGGTCAGCCTTCATTCTTCTGATCTCCAAGAGCTGTTAAACATTCCTCATATTCTAATACTTCATTCCAGAAATCATTCTTGTGAATCTTCTCCAAACCCGTTCCAATGCCAGTGGAGTAAAGGATGAAATTCTGCAGATGCTGTGATCGTAATAAAAACACAGAAACTGGAGGAACTCAGCAGGCCTCATCGTGTCCGTAGATGGTCACTGCGACACTGGCCGAGTTCCTTCAGCGTGTCTGTGTTTTTACCTCTCCACAACCAGCACATCCACGAGGACTCACTTTATCAAAGATGTTCCCCTAATTTTATTTCTCTCCCACCTTTTCTGTTACTGAAAACTAACTTGTTTTCTGTCTTCCCCAATTCTGAAGGAGGATGTCAGAATATATGCTCCCTGACTTGATGAGCACATCCAACATTTTAAGTTTAATTTTGTCTTACTGGAGTAAATAGTTTAGCTCCATGTGTCCTGTTGACATCAGTTCTTGGAGCAACGAATGTTTGAAGTCTGGACCATGTAACATGCTCTCATGAACATTTGATGGTTCTTGGTCTGTCCTCCTTGGAGATCAGAAGAATGACAGGGGAATTCATAGAAGCATTTCGCATGTTGAAAGGCCTGGACAGAGTAGATGTGACAAATTTGTTAGAAGAGTCAAAGACAAGAGGGCACAACTTCAGGATCAGAGGGTGCCCATTTAAAGCAGAGATATGGACGAATTTAGCCAGAGAGGTGAACCTCTGGAATTTCCATCAATGGGAAGCTGTGGAGGCCAGCTCATTAGGTGTATATAAGGCAGAGATTGATAGCTATCTGAATAGTCAGGGTATCAAAGGTTATGGAGAGAAGGCAGGGGAGTGGGATCGAGTGGGAGAACAGATCAACTGGTGGAGTGGACTCGACAAGCAAAATAGCCTACTCTGCTTCTGTACCTTATTGGATTATAATTCATCTCCCTTAATACCTGATTCAGTCAGGCGAATTGGCACTGTACCCAATGGGTAATATCCCTTTGTGATTCAGTCAGTACTTTCACAAAAGGAGAATGTGAATGCAAGATTGGGGTAAAGGGGAGAAAGGATGACAGCTAAGTAAATACTGGTAATGCTGAAGCTTACCTCATCTACTCCATGAAGATTAACATTAATGGTCCACCAGTAATCTGCAGAAATTCTTAGCCCAACGTAAATAGACCTGGATAGACAAGAGTAGATCAATTATGTGAACAATTTGCTCCAACCTTTAAAGATCTTTACTAACTTAATTATTCTGCATATTGGGTAACTAGTTTCCTATTTGGCAGTAAAAACATTGAATAATGGCCCAGTTAATCTAAATATTTTTCTCAAAGAACTAAAATCAGATTAGAGTCAAAGCACAAAACAGGTCCTTTGGCTCAAATTGCCCATGCCAACCACTGGCATTCTGGGCTAGACCTATTTCCCCGTATTTGGTCCATAACCTTCTAAACCCTTCCTCCTATCCATACCATATATCTGCCTGAATCTTCGACAGGATAGGAAAGATTTGTGGTGGCCCGTCGCCGTGGCAATCGGTGCTCTGGGAGGCAAATGCAACCAAAGGCCAGCAGCCTGCGCAGCGCCACTAATCCCAACAAGTGAACTGGCGGGTGAACAACAGGGGCAGCTTAAGGCAAGTGACACCAAAATGGTGCTGACTTTGCTGCGCAGCCAACAGACAGGGACAGCGCGTGGGGAAAAAGGATATTGTTATGCAGGAAAGTACCCGCGTGCAGGAAACTCGCTTTTGCATGCTGTGACATCAGCCAAGGGGCCCACAACGGGGACAGTGCAAGTATAAAAGTTAGGCCTGAGCCCTAATAAAACTTAGAGCTTAACCTGACTACACTACGTGAGTGTGTTTTCTTTCGAGTAGCGCGTGACAACAATTGGTGACCCCAACAGTTTCATTGGCATCTAAACCCAGCAATAAGTGAACAGGGCTGCAGTCAACGCAGACACTCTCAAACTGCCGATCTTCTGGATGAATTGACAATGCGTGTGGTTTGACCAGCCTGAGGAACAGTTCCAGATCCGGCCGATCACAGCAGAATCCACCCGGTACTACCATGTGGTGAGCACCCTGGACCAGGACACAGCAGGCCAGGTGGCCAACTTCATCCAGGAGCCCCCATTGGAAGTGTGTACACCGCCTTCAAGGACTTGCTGATTGAGACCTTCAGGCTCTCACGACGTGAGAAGGGGGCACATCTGCTCCAACTGGACAAGCTAGTCAGCCCTCATGAATGAGATGTTAGCCCTCCTGGGGAAACGTAAGCCCTGCATCACGTTTTCTGGAGGTATTCCTGGAGCAACTGCCTGAGGACATCCAACTGCTTCTGACTGACATAGACTTCAGCAACCCCTGGAAAGTTGCACGAGCAGATATTCTGTGGAAACAAGAAACAGTGCTCGGTGTCCGTGGGGCACGTCACTAAACACCGCAGCCAGACCTGTGCAGAGCCGCCGAAAGAACAGCAGCGCACCAGAGGAGGTGATCCAGATGACCAGTAGTATTTCTACCACCTGATATGGGGTGACGGAGCCCGCCATTGTTAATGACCACAATGGCTGGCCACCAAGACAGCCTCCTGTACGTTTGGGTCTGCCAAACCGGTCAACGCCTTGGACAGGACACCAGGAACCGGCAGTCGGGCCTCACACTGGGGAAATGCCCAATAACATCATGATTCAGACCTACAGCAAGGTCCGACTGCAGTTGAGAGGCAGCCTCTTCTCATGGGTGTTGACGCTGGCCACAGTGGAACAGCCGCTCCTAGAGCAGATTTCCTGCGTGACCACAGCTTGCAAGTGGACCTCAATGGAAGGAGATTGGTCAACACCAAAACTTTTCAAACATTCTCACTCAAAGACGGCAGGCTCCCAGCAATCCACCTGAACTCCATAGAGATCGGACGAGTCAGCCAGGGTCCTGGCCGAGTTCCCTGCAGTGTACACCCCCCCAATTCACCACGGTGATGCCCTGACATGGATTACGGCACCACATCCTGACCCAGGGCCCGCCGCTCCATGTGAGGTCAAGACGCCTTCCTCCAGAACTCCAGCTGGCAAAGGAGGAATTCAGGAAGCTGGAGGAGCTTAGCATTGTACAGCGGTCAGATAGCCCATGGGCTGCTCTTCTGCACATGGTACCCAAAGCAACTGGGGTCTGGAAACCATACAGCTACTACCGCCAGCTCAATGAGGCCACAACACCGGATCAGTATCCCATGCCACACATACAGGACTTCACGGCTGACCTACATGGGGCAAGGGTCTTCTTTTTTTTTTTTTTTTTTTTTTTTTTTTTTTTAAATTTTTTATTTTTCACACCATAAATCACAATAGCCATGATATACACTTTTTCTTTTCCACACATTTACAGTGACTTTTTCTCCCTCCCCCCTCCCCCCTCCCTCCTCCCAAGCCACCCCCCCATCCCTCCCCCCTCTCATCCATTTTAGTTATACAATCTAGGTTGCATTAATTCAGTTAGACAATGTTGTCATTCAACAAAAATACACCAGAAATTCTACTGAGTCCATTTTTTTCTTCTCTTCTCATTCCATCAACTTAGGTAATGTTTGTTCCCGGTAGGTTTTCGCTATTGTATTTAATGTAAGGCTCCCATACTTGTTCGAATATTTCGATATTATTTCTTAAACTATATGTTATTTTTTCTAATGGAATACATTTATTCATTTCTATATACCATTGTTGTATTTTCAAATTATCTTCCAATTTCCAGGTTGACATAATACATTTTTTTGCTACAGCTAGGGCTATCTTAACAAATCTTTTTTGTGCATCCTCCAAGTCAATTCCAAATTCTTTATTTTTTATGTTACTTAGGAGAAAGATCTCTGGATTCTTTGGTATATTGTTTTCTGTTATTTTATTTAATATCTGATTGAGATCATCCCAAAATTTTTCTACTCTCTCACATGTCCAGATTGCATGAATTGTTGTTCCCCTTTCTTTTTTACATCGAAAACATCTATCAGATACTGTTGGGTCCCATTTATTTAACTTTTGCGGTGTAATGTATAGTCTGTGTAACCAATTATATTGTATCATACGCAGCCTCGTATTTATTGTATTTCTCATCGTTCCAGAGCATAACTTCTCCCATGTTTCCTTTTTTATCTTTATATTTAAATCTTGTTCCCATTTTTGTTTAGTTTTACCATTTGTTTCCTCATTTTCCTTTTCTTGCAGTTTAATATACATATTTTTTATAAATCTTTTGATTAACATTGTATCTGTAATCACATATTCAAGGTTACTTCCCTCTGGTAAACTCAAGTTGCTTCCTAATTTATCTTTCAAGTAGGATCTCAGTTGGTAATATGCCAGCGCTGTATCTCCCGTTATATTGTACTTATCTCTCATTTGTTCAAAGGATAAGAATCTACTTCCTGAAAAACAATTTTCTATTCTTTTAATCCCTTTTTTTTCCCATTTTCTAAAGGCAAGGTTGTCTATTGTAAAAGGGAGTAGCTTATTTTGCGTCAATATTAGTTTTGGTATTTGGTAATTTATTTTATTTCTTTCTACATGTATCTTCTTCCATATATTGAGGAGATGGTGTAATACTGGAGAAGTTCTATGTTGTACCAATTTTTCGTCCCATTTATATAATATGTGTTCAGGTATCTTTTCCCCTATTTTATCTAATTCTAGTCTCGTCCAGTCTGGTTTTTCCCTTGTTTGATAAAAATCTGATAGGTACCTTAATTGTGCGGCTCTATAATAATTTTTGAAGTTTGGCAATTGTAAGCCTCCTTGTTTATACCATTCTGTTAATTTGTCTAGTGCTATCCTCGGTTTCCCCCCTCTCCATAAAAATCTCCTTATTATTTTCTTTAACTCTTTGAAGAATTTTTCTGTCAGTTGTATTGGCAATGCCTGAAATAAGTATAGTATCCTTGGAAAAATGTTCATTTTAATACAGTTTATCCTTCCTATCAGTGTTAGTGGTAGCTCTTTCCAATGCTCTAAATCGTCCTGTAGTTTTTTCATTAGTGGATTGTAATTGAGTTTATATAATTGGCCTAGATTTTTGTTTATTTGCACACCTAGGTATCTTATTGCCTGCGTTTGCCATCTGAATGGGGATTCCTCCTTAAATTTTGAGAAATCCGCGTTATTCATAGGCATTGCTTCACTTTTATTTACGTTTATCTTGTATCCCGACACTTCTCCATATTCCTTCAATTTCTTATATAGTTCTTTTATTGATAGTTCTGGTTCTGTTAAGTACACTATCACATCATCCGCAAACAGACTGATTTTATATTCCCTGTCTTTTATTTTTATTCCTTTTATATTATTATCTCTTCTTATCGATTCTGCTAGTGGTTCTATAGCTAGCGCAAACAATAATGGTGATAGTGGGCATCCCTGCCGCGTTGACCTGCTTAAGTTAAATTGCTTTGATACATGTCCATTTACTGTCACTTTCGCTAACGGTCCCTTATATAATGCTTTAATCCAATTAATATACTTCTCCGGTAAACTGAATTTTTGCAATACTTTGAACAAGTAATTCCATTCTACTCTGTCGAAGGCCTTCTCTGCGTCTAAAGCAACTGCTACTGCCGGTGCTTTATTTCCTTCTACTGCATGAATTAAGTTAATAAATTTACAAATATTGTCTGTTGTGCGTCTTTTTTTGATAAATCCAGTTTGGTCTAAATTTACCATTTTCGGTACCTGTTCTGCTAATCTGTTCGCTAATAGTTTAGCTATTATCTTATAATCTGTGTTTAGCAAAGATATTGGTCTATATGACGCTGGTGAGAGTGGATCTTTCCCTTGTTTTAGTATCACTGTAATTATTGCTGTTTTACATGAATCTGGTAAGTTTTGTGTCTCATCAATCTGGTTGATTACATCCAGGAGGGGCGGTATTATTAGGTCTTTAAATGTTTTGTAGAATTCTATTGGGAGTCCATCCTCTCCTGGTGTCTTATTATTTGGTAAATTTTTTATTATCTCTTGTATTTCTACTGTTCCAAATGGTTCTGTTAATTTATTTTGTTCCTCTATTTGTAGTTTTGGTAGTTCAATTTTAGTCAAAAATTCATCTATTTTCCCTTCTTTCCCTTCGTTTTCGGTTCGGTATAATTGTTCATAGAATTCTCTGAAGTTTTCCTTAATTTCTTTTGGATTATATGTAATTTGTTTGTCTTTTTTCCTTGTTGCCAATACCGTTTTCTTAGTTTGCTCTGTCTTAAGCTGCCATGCTAGGATTTTGTGTGTTTTTTCCCCTAGTTCATAATATTTCTGTTTTGTCTTCATTATATTCTTCTCCACCTTATATGTTTGTAATGTTTCATATTTTATTTTTTTATCCGCCAATTCTCTTCTTTTGGTTGTATCTTCCTTTATTGCTAATTTTTTTTCTATGTTTATTATTTCCCTTTCCAACTGCTCTGTTTCCTGATTATAGTCCTTCTTCATCTTGGTTGCATAACTTATTATTTGCCCTCTAATGAATGCTTTCATTGCGTCCCATAGTATAAACTTATCTTCCACTGATTCCGTATTTACTTCAAAGTACATTTTTAATTGTTTTTCAATAAATTCTCTAAAATCCTGTCTTTTAAGTAGCATGGGGTTTAATCTCCATCTATACATTCTTGGAGGGATGTCTTCTAGCTCTATTGCCAATAACAGGGGTGAGTGGTCCGATAATAGTCTAGCTTTATATTCCGTTTTCCTAACTCTCCCTTGTATGTGGGCTGATAACAGGAATAGGTCTATCCTTGAGTATGTTTTATGTCTAGTCGAGTAGTATGAGTATTCCTTTTCTTTTGGGTTTTGTTTCCTCCATATGTCCACAAGTTTCATTTCTTGCATTGATTTAATTATAAATTTGGTTACTTTGTTCTTCCTGTTAATTTTTTTCCCCGTTTTATCCATATTTGGATCCAAATTCAGATTGAAATCCCCTCCTATTAGTATGTTCCCTTGCGTATTAGCTACCTTCAAAAAGATATCTTGCATAAACTTTTGATCTTCTTCGTTAGGTGAATATATATTAAGTAGATTCCAAAGCTCTGAATATATCTGACATTTTATCCTAACATATCTCCCTGCTGGATCTATTATTTCCTCTTCTATTTTAAATGGCACATTTTTGCTAATTAATATAGCCACTCCTCTTGCTTTTGAATTATACGATGCTGCTGTTACATGTGGGCAAGGGTCTTCTCCAAGGTAGACCTCGTGTGGGGATATCATCAGATCCTGGTACACGCCAATGATATCCCCAAGATTGCCATCATCACACCATTCGGCCTCTTCAAATTCCTCCAAATGCTGTTCGAGCTAAAGAACGCTGCAGCAGAATTTCCAGCGACTTATGGGCGCAGTGGGCCAAGACCTGGACAGCACCTTTGTGTACCTGGACAATATCCTGGTGGAGAGCAGGAACCAACAGGAGGATATGGCGCACCTCTGCAACCTCTACACCCGACTGAGCGAGTTCAGTCTGACAATCAACCTAGCCAAATACCAGTTCGGAGGGAGGCCATCGACTTCCTGGGCCACAGAATAACCAGGGAAGGAGCCACACCACTACCCAGTAAAGTGGAGGTCATCCAGAAGTTCCCCAGACCCAACACAACCAAGGGACTACAGGAGTTCAGTGGAATAATCAATTTCTATCACAGGTTCATCCCCTCAGCTGCCCAGATAATGCGACCCTTGTTTGCCCAGATGGCAGGCAAGGCGAAGGAGATCACCTGGGATGAGGATTCAGCAGAAGTTTCCATGAAGGCCAAGGAAGCCATGGCAGATGCCGCTCTCCTGGCACATCCCAGGTCAGACACTCCAACTGCCCTGGATGCCTCAGAAATGGCAATCTGGAGCAGCAGATTGAAGGAAGTTGGTGGCCACTGGCTTTCTTCAGCAAACATCTGTAGCCTCCAGAACTGAAGTACAGCGTTTTCGACAGAGAGCTACTGGTGCTGTACTTAGCCAACCGCCACTTCAGGTACTTCCTTGAGGGCGGGTCTGTAAAGGTTAATTTCTCGTCGTATGACTTTTTCTCCAATTGTGAACTTTTTATAAAGCATGTTCATCTTTACAATACTGTATTGTTCTGGAGAAACAACAAGGAAACAGGAAAAAGATCAGACTGTTCATCTTTCTTGTGCTTGTATCTAAACCAGCAGTAACAAAGATACTTCCCTTTGGTTTCTGTTGAGACAATGATTTAGACTTCTTTACAAGGTCCTTCACTTTTCACAGATCACAAGCCCCTGACTTTTGCCTTGGCTAAGATCTCGGACCCCTGGTCGGCCCGCCAGCAATGACACCTGTCTTACATCTCGGAGTACACCACAGATGTGAGGCATATCTCTAGCAATGTGGTGGCCGACCCACTGTCCAGACAAAGTATCCACACATTATCGAGGGGAGTGGACTTTGTGATACTGGTGGAGGAACAGCAGAAAGACAAGGAAATGCCCCAATATAGGACTGCTATATCGAGACTGCAGCACCAGGACATTCCAGTAGGCACAGGTAACACCATCCTCCTGTGGCCACCGGTCAGGTCAGACCCATCATCCCAGCGGATTGGAGATGACAGATTTTTGACTCCATCCAGGGACTGACTCACCCTTCCATCAGGCCACAGTCCGGCTGGTGGCCAGCAAATACACATGGCATGGATTGAGTAAACAGGTCAGCTGGTGGGCAAAGGCTTGCGCGCAGTGCCAAACAATGAACACCAAGACCCCACCTCAGCACTTCGAGCCCACAGAGGGAAGGTTCGACATAGTAGGACCCTTTTGCTGGTATCCCAGGGTTTCCGTCCCACATCACATCTGAGAGCAGGGCCCAATTCACCTCCAGTCTGTGGTTCAACCTCACCAGCCTATGGGATGCCCAGCTGTATCACAGAACAGCCAACCACCCACAGGCACCACGAAACTGTGCTCATCACCAAATTCCAAGGACCCAACTGGGAAGACGAGTTACCATGGGGGCTGTTGGGCATCCGCATGACACCCAAGGAGGACCTCAACACCTCTTCGGCTGAATTCATCTACAGAGCTCCAGTGGTGGTCCCGGAAGAATTCGTACCATCCCCAGGCGGACAGCAGGATGACTCTACAGCATTCCTCAGCAGGCTAAAGGAAAGATTTGGCAACCTGGCCCCGATTCCACCTTCCAGACACGGGCACAAGGGGACCAACGTACCCAAAGACCTACAGGATTGCGAGTACGTTTTCATTCGCAGGGGTTCACATCATCCACCGCTTCAGAGGCCATACAAAGGTCTGCTCAAGGTCAACCGCAACAACAGGGCCACGCTCGAGGTCGGAGGCAAGATGGAGGTCTTCACCACAGTCAGGCTGAAGCCAGCACATCTGGACCCGGTGCATCCAGTTGATACGCCAGCACCACGCCAAAGAGGCAGGCCACTGAAGGCTGAAGAGACTTTTCCCCCGGGCACCAAGAACAATAACAAGGACAATACTGCTGGTTCTTTGGTGGGGGGGGGGGGGGGGGGGGGTGGGGTCATATGGCAGCCCGCCGCCGTGGCAATCGAGCTGGCGCTCCGGGTGGCGAGCACAACCAAAGGCGAGTAGACTGTGCAGTGGCACTGATCCCAACACGCAAACTGGCAGGTAAACGGCAAGGGCAGCTTAAAGGCCAGTGACCCCAAAATGGCGCTGGCCTTGCTGCGCAACCAACAGACAGGGACAGCGCGAGGGAAAGACAGGCATTGTTATGCATGTTGTGATGTCAGCCAAAGTGGGGGGGGGAGGGGCTATGGCGGGAACAGCGCAAGTCTAAAAGTTAGGCCTGATCCTTAATAAAACTAAGAGTTTAACCTGACTACACTAGTGTGTCTTTTTCGAGTAGCGCACAGCTACATATGCATCAATTTATGTGGATTCTTTCAATTTTACTTGGGAGATGCATATTTTCCCTGCTGACTCCGTGGAATTTTTCTGAATGCTTCTTGTTTCCTCTCACATCTTAGCGATATGTGGATTCGTAGATCAATAGGTAACTAAGTAAATGCATCTCACAGGAAGGTCCTGCCCTGTTGAGTCAGACACACACCATACAGCACAGGGCACAAAAAGCATCTATCCAAGGAACATCTTTTTATACAGGCCTGAGCAATAAACATCAGTGTAGAGGCACAGAAACAAGATCATATCAAATTGTTTTCCATAGTAGGGGAGTCAAGGTCAAAAGGGCACAACTTCAGCACTGAAAGGCACACATTTGAAACTGAAAAGTTCCTTTATCCAGAACCCTGAACCTTTGGAATATGCTACCACGGAGAGCCGAAGTGGCCTGGTCATTGGGTACATTTAAGGCAGAGATCAATAGCGATTTGAATCGACAGGGTATCAATACTTCTGGGAAGAAGGTGGGGGGGTGGGACTGAGTGGGAGAATGGACCAGCTCATGATGGGATTGCGGAGCAGACTCAATGGGCTGAATGGTCTGCTTCTGCTCCTATATCTTACTGTGTTACGAAATCCGGATCTGGTGCTCTCGGTAAGGAGTTTGTATGTTCTCCCCATGACCTTGCTCCAAAATGTACTGGGTTTGTAGGTTAATCGGGTGTAAATGGGTTTCATGGGCCAGGCCTTCTATAATTATGTGAAATTGGAAAAAAACAGAAATAAACAGGGTTTCCAGTAAAGAGACCTATGCATCGAACTAGATCAACAGCACAACAAAAAGAGGAAAGGTGCCACAACACGCTATTTACCTGTAAAAGCGACCGACACCTTCAACCAGAATCCTAATCCTTCTGCGGTCCCGCGAGTCAGACGTGCACCAGACAACACCAGCAGCAAGTGGCACTGACAGCGCCAATCCAAGCAGCACCTTTTTATACGCCTCTCGGCGATAAACGTTGCTGTAAAGGTACAGAAAGAAGAGCACACCACACCACTGCAAAATAGGTTGAGTGAACTCGACCTTTTCTCCTTGGAGCTATGTTGGATGAGCGGTGACTTGATAGAGGCGTTTAAGATGAGAAGCATTGATCATGTGGTTAGTCAGAGGCTTTATCCCCAGAGCTGAAATGGTTGCCACAAGAGGACACAGGTTTAAGGTGCAGAGGAGATGTCAGGGGTAAGGCTTTTTTTTTTAAAAAAAGTGGTGGATGCATGGAATGGGCTGCCGGCAACAGTGCTGGAGACAGATACGTTAGGGTTCTTTAAGAGACTTTTGGATAGGTACATGGAGGTTAGAAAAATAGAGGCTGATGGGAAAGCCTAGTCATTTCTAAGGTAGGGACATTTTCTGAACAACTTTATGGGCCGAAGGGCCTGAATTGTGCTGTAAGTTTTGTTTCTATGTTATAATTGCAGGACTTCTATTTCACTGTTTCAGGAAGCCTGTTATGTGGGTGACCAAGATAAATGCAATGGTGTAGGGAGAGGGAGTGGGGTATGGTGGAGGGGGGGGGGGGGGGGCGGGGTAAGGAGAAGGGGACTGGGAAACATACAGGAATAGTAATTAATATAAAAAGCTTGGAAATGCTGGAGGAACTCAGCCATGTGCCTGTCTAGAAGTCTCTGACGAATGGCTCAGGCTTGAAACATTGGTTACTTAAAAATAAACTCAGCGGGCCTCACAGCACCCAGGAGGTAAAGATACACCACCAATGTTTCAAGATGCCTTGAAAAAGGGCTCAGGCTTGAAACATTGGCTATACATCTTTACCTCCTGTGGGTGCCAGGATACCCACCAAGTTCCTCCAATATTTTTGTGTTTTTACTATAATCACAGCGTTCGCAGACTTTTGTGTTACATTCCACCGGAATGTAAATAGGGACCAGGTAGGAAGAGATAAGGTGGGACCCAGTAGGGAGAAAAATAAAAGTCTCACAGCACAGAAACAGGCCTTCAACCCAACTTGTCCATGCTGACCAAGATTGTACCATTTGGGTAAAATGTTTCCCTTGGTTGGGTAAGATGTTTCCCTTGGTGGGTGAATCGAGGACAAGGGATCATAGCTGAAAATTAGAGGTTATCCATATAAAACATAGATTAGGAAGAACTTCTTTCGCCATAGGGTCATGGATCTGTGGAACTTACTGCCGCATACAGCAGTGAAAGCCAGATCACTGGGAGTATTTAAACAAGAAATAGACAAGTATCTCATTAGTGAAGCCATCAAGGAATATGGGGAAATTGGAACGAGTGTCGAGTAGCTTACTGAAGTTTTATGGAACAGACTTGATGGGCCTAGTGGCCGCCTTCTGTTCCTCTGTCTTGTGATCTTGTCTGGGTTTAGCACATATGCCTCCAAACATTCTTATCCAACTACCTTTCTAAATGTGCTTTAAAACATCACAATTGTACCCCCCTCTATCATTTCCTCTGGCAGTTCACTCCAAATACCCACCACCCTGAGTGAAGAAGATGACCTTCAAGTCCTTTTAAACCACTTCCCTTAAATCTATCCTCTCTAGCTTTAGATTCCCCTACCCTGGGAAAAAGATGGACTTATCTGTGCCACTCATGATTTTACAAATTCTTCAAGGTCCTTCCTCAGCCTCCTATAATCCAGGCAGAAAATTTTAAGACTGAAGAGAATAATTTTAACAGAGGCCTGAGGGGTAACATTTTCACATGGGGGTGCTGGGTTTACAGAACCAGCTATCAGAGGAGGTGGTAGAGGCAGGGACAATTACAACGTTTAAAAGGTATTTAAAGAGATACATGGGTATGAAAGGCTTCTAAAACTATTGGGTCAAACACAGATAAATGGGACAAGTCCAGATAGGCAACTTGGTCAGTATAGATGAGTTGGTCCATGTAATACAGTTGTACACTTAGTGTCAGGCTACAATACATAATCATCACCCTGTACAAAAACAAAGGCGAGAAATCAGACTGCTCAAACTACAGGGGAATCACGTTGCTCTCCATTGCAGGCAAAATCTTCGCTAGGATTCTACTAAATAGAATAATACCTAGTGTCGCTGAGAATATTCTCCCAGAATCACAGTGCGGCTTTCGCGCTAACAGAGGAACCACTGACATGGTCTTTGCCCTCAGACAGCTCCAAGAAAAGTGTAGAGAACAAAACAAAGGACTCTACATCACCTTTGTTGACCTCACCAAAGCCTTCGACACCGTGAGCAGGAAAGGGCTTTGGCAAATACTAGAGCGCATCGGATGTCCCCCAAAGTTCCTCAACATGATTATCCAACTGCACGAAAACCAACAAGGTCGGGTCAGATACAGCAATGAGCTCTCTGAACCCTTCTCCATTAACAATGGCGTGAAGCAAGGCTGTGTTCTCGCACCAACCCTCTTTTCAATCTTCTTCAGCATGATGCTGAACCAAGCCATGAAAGACCCCAACAATGAAGACGCTGTTTACATCCGGTACCGCACGGATGGCAGTCTCTTCAATCTGAGGCGCCTGCAAGCTCACACCAAGACACAAGAGAAACTTGTCCGTGAACTACTCTTTGCAGATGATGCCGCTTTAGTTGCCCATTCAGAGCCAGCTCTTCAGCGCTTGACGTCCTGCTTTGCGGAAACTGCCAAAATGTTTGGCCTGGAAGTCAGCCTGAAGAAAACTGAGGTCCTCCATCAGCCAGCTCCCCACCATGACTACCAGCCCCCCCACATCTCCATCGGGCACACAAAACTCAAAACGGTCAACCAGTTTACCTATCTCGGCTGCACCATTTCATCAGATGCAAGGATCGACAATGAGATAGACAACAGACTCGCCAAGGCAAATAGCGCCTTTGGAAGACTACACAAAAGAGTCTGGAAAAACAACCAACTGAAAAACCTCACAAAGATAAGCGTATACAGAGCCGTTGTCATACCCACACTCCTGTTCGGCTCCGAATCATGGGTCCTCTACCGGCACCACCTACGGCTCCTAGAACGCTTCCACCAGCGTTGTCTCCGCTCCATCCTCAACATCCATTGGAGCGCTCACACCCCTAACGTCGAGGTACTCGAGATGGCAGAGGTCGACAGCATCGAGTCCACGCTGCTGAAGATCCAGCTGCGCTGGATGGGTCACGTCTCCAGAATGGAGGACCATCGCCTTCCCAAGATCGTATTATATGGCGAGCTCTCCACTGGCCACCGTGACAGAGGTGCACCAAAGAAAAGGTACAAGGACTGCCTAAAGAAATCTCTTGGTGCCTGCCACATTGACCACCGCCAGTGGGCTGATAACGCCTCAAACCGTGCATCTTGGCGCCTCACAGTTTGGCGGGCAGCAGCCTCCTTTGAAGAAGACCGCAGAGCCCACCTCACTGACAAAAGGCAAAGGAGGAAAAACCCAACACCCAACCCCAACCAACCAATTTTCCCTTGCAACCGCTGCAATCGTGTCTGCCTGTCCCGCATCGGACTGGTCAGCCACAAACGAGCCTGCAGCTGACGTGGACTTTTTACCCCCTCCATAAATCTTCGTCCGCGAAGCCAAGCCAAAGAAAGAAACAATACATAATATACCTGCAATGTACTTAGTTCTTTTCAAGATGCTGACAAAATATCAGTGGACGTGGGTCTGATTATGGTCATGGAAGGTGCGAGAAATGCTGTCAGGCAAGGAGGAAGTTCCAGGATTTTGTAAAAACTCAGAAATGCTGGACGAACTCAGCTGGTTTTACAGCATCCATGTGAGGAAAAGATATATATAACTGACAGATGTTCAAGGTACTTTAAAGAAGGACTCGGGCCCAAAATGTTTGTTATACATCTTTACCTCCTATAGAGGCTGCGAGACCTGCTGGGTTCCTTCAGCACCTCTGTGCATTTACTACAATCATGGCATCTGCAGACTTTAATGTTTCAGTCACTTTCAGGATTTTGACCCAGCTATGGTGAAGGAACATCGACATATTTCCAACTCAGGATGGTGCATGGCTTGGATGGAAACTTCCAGCTTCCATCGACGAGGAAAAACTGTTCGAGAACAGCAAAAGCATGGAAGCACCACAAACTGGAAATTGCCCTCCAAGCCATGCACCACGCCAAGTTGGTGCTGTTTCTTCCCTGTGGGGAGGGTTGCAATAATCTTCCATAAATGCAATAACGGTGCCTAAAAGGACTTCATCGACCAAGGGAAGGTGTAAGGACGTCAGTTTAACATCAGTAGTGGAAAATGTTTTAGGAGAAATAGCCAGGAAACAAATAAAATGAACCTGCACTCAGAAAAGTGAACTAGGGACAGTCTGCAGTGATTTGTTTGACTAAGCAGTGATTTTTTTTAAAGACAGAGTAAGTAGATTATAAGAATGAAACATTTGTTGCTTATGTGAATTTGATACATGTGTCACAAAGAGTCACACAAAAGCTTAAAAATTGAGACTCTTGAAATAAATAGCGAATAGAGTAGTGAATGTTTGGAATTCTCTAATCAGGGAAGTGGTTGAGGCTGCCTCATTAAACATATTTAGATAAATTTTTACATGATAGAGGAATTAGGGGATATGGGGAGAAGGCAGGTAGGTGGAGTTGGGTCATAAATTCGATCAGCCATGATCGTATTGAATGGCGGAGCAGGCTCGATGGACCATTTTTGGCCTACTCCTGTTCCTACTCCCTATGTTCCTATCAGCCTAAATGAGGTTAAACAAGATCTCCGAGGATCTGTCCTGGAGCCTCCATGTCGATGCAATCACCAAAAAGGCTCTTCAGCGGCTCTACTTTGTGAGGTATCTGAGGCGGTTCGGTACGTCACCGAAGACGCTCGTAAACTTCTACAGGTGTACCGTGGAGAGCATTCTGGGTGGTTGCGTCATTGCCTGGCATGGAGGCGCCAACTCTCAGGACAAGAAATAAACTCCAGAGGGTTGTTAACTCGCCCTGCGACATCACAGGCACCAGACTTCACTCCATCGAGGACATCTGCATGAGGCGGTGTCTTAAAAAAAGCAGCCTCTATCCTCAAAGACCCCACCACCCAGGACATGCCCTCTTCACTCTGCTACCATCGGAGAAAAGGTACAGGAGCCTAAAGATGAGCACTCAGCGACATAAGGACAGCTTCTTCGCCGCTGCCATCAGATTCATGCACTTTTATTGTTATTTATTTTACTTTTTATAGTAATGTCTTAAGATGGTTCTAATATGAATGTTGGCAGTCCGATGCTGCCATAAAACACCAAATTTCATAACAATAAATCCTGATTCTGAACAAGGAAGTCTGCAGGCGCTGTAATTGTAGTTTAATACATAAAAAATGTGTTGAAGAAATGCAGGTCACACAGCATTCTTTATAGTCAACTCTTTGATACCCTGACGAAGGACTCAGGCCCGAAACATTGGTTACATATCTTTGCAATATAGAATGCTGTCGTGTTTCTCTGGCATGGTTGGCATAGCGGATAGTGCAATGCGTTTTAAGCTATTGGGGCTGGAGTTCGAATCCCGCCTTGTCTTTAGGGAGTTGATGCGTTCCCCTGATGTCTGCGTGGGCTTTCTCGGAGAGCTCCACTTTCCTTCCACCGTTCAAAATGTACAGGGGGTATAGGTTAATTGGGCGGCACAGACCCATGAGCCCAAGGGCCTGTTACCATGCTGTATGTCTATATTTAAATTTGAAATTTTGTGTATTAAGCTTGGATTAGGTATTGGCTTAAGGTCAGAGAACAAGGGAATCGTGGTTATTGATTGTTTTTCAGACTGGAGAATGGAGCTCCCCTCAGGTCAGTGTTAGGATCACTTTTTTAATTTACAGTGAAACCCTGATTTTACGCACCCAGGCAGGAGCCTCGGGTTCCCAAGTGGGATTTATAGAAACCCTGATTTAACGCTACCCCGCTTTTTTTCGTGATGAAATTTGACTGACCCCAACGATCACGTTATAACAGGGCCACATTGTATACAAATTACTCGGATTCTGAAGTACAGAGGGAAATCTAAAAAAATTTCCCATTGACACCAAACGTGGCACACTCATTCAACTGTTACAGGATGTGAATGGCTAGACAAGTGACAGGTGGAATTTAATTCATGGAAGTGTAAGGCGATGCATGCTGCTAGAAGAGATGGGAGGGCCAGCACCCCTGGGTTTGAATCGGCACTGTTTGTATAGAGTTTGTATGTTCTCCCCTTGTCTGTGTGGGTTTCCTCTAGGCGTTCTGGTTTCCTCTCACCTTTCAAAACTTACTGGGGTTGTAGGTTAATTGGGCGGCATGGGCTAGTGGGCCTGAAGAGCCTGTTACTGTGCTGTTCGACTATAAAAAGTCAATAATGGCACAGTTCAGAAAGAAAAGCAGAGGTGAAGTTCTTGCTAATCCAAAAAGAGACAACCACACCCATTTCTAGTTACCTTATTTTGGGAAAGACCCTTGAGGTGGGGAAAGATTTGATTGAAATGCAGTATGATAGGTGTTATCAAGGCAGATAAGGGAAAACTGTTCCCACTGTAGTGTAAGGGTAGCAAGAGCATGGGAGTACCACAAACTGGAAGTTGCCCTCCAAGACGTGCACCATCCCGAGTTGGAAATATATCGCCATTCCTTCACTATGGCTGGGTGAATATCCTGGAGGGTAAAATCGATTGAACTTTTTTGGTCAAAAGCAGTGGCCAGTCTACGAAAAATAGTGCCTACGGCAGGGATGACCAACCTCTTGCAAGAACTGGCGTTGGTGATCGCACATGTTGTATTTGGCTTCAGCCTCTCAATAAGTAGAGAGCGAAGGACTGAGGGAGTGGAGAACGAAATATGTGTCCATGCCTTTGGGTCCATGAGGGATCAAGGATTCCATGAAGGGGTTAATGTTCTAAAAAGTTTGGGGACCACTGTCCTCGACTCTCCCACCATAGGAAATAATCTTTCTACATTGTAACAGATTATGTTGTGTTTTGTATGGTATATGGATAAGTTTTGGGGAGATAAATTGGGGCAGGTTTTTTTTTTAGAGTAGGTCACATACAAACACTTTAAAACAGATCTTATTTAAAATACTGGAGCTCTGCTAATGCTAGACATGTCGGGGCCATCAGCCTTTGCAAAACTTTGGAGAGTGCCCAAGTTACTTCACTAATGGATTGTTGTTTACAAAAAGGCAACAGATGAAAGAACTTGTCAGAGCTGCAGCCTGTCTTGAGTGGAACTTGCTGTTCTAGGAGGATCATGTGGTTTACAAGCAGAGAGAGTAAAACAGGCTTTCTCTCAGAAAGAGAGAGAGACACACACACACAGATTAGTTCTACAGTTTTACAGTCAACTGGAACAGGACAAGCTGGCAAACTTGAGGAAAACTCCATTTGGAAGACGGGTTTTGAATGCTTAGTTCAGTCTGGTCAAAGCCCTTGTGGCTCATGCAAGTGGAGAGGAATGGCTGTCTAATGTTACACTTGAAATAAGGGGGGGGAAAAAAGGAACTCTGTGGTGACCTGAAAGAAGGAGGTTACCATCTGGAGAACCCTGAGGGGGCAAGTTTATTCGGCAAGACACTGAAGTGGCTGATTATAAAGGAATCAGTTGTGGGTGTCCAGCATACAACAAATCTCTCTCTGAAAACCGACAAGAACCTTCCTGAGCAGTAACCATTTACTTTTCAAGCACCAAAGCTTGGTGAACTTTATCCCAAAAATGTTACGAGCCTAGAGGACACAGCAGCAATAGATTTTCACCAGGACAAATGGTTACTTAAACAAAAGTTGTTTTTAATTATCTTTAAACATGAAAACAGATTCACACTTTAACTTATCACTATTGACTTAACTAACCTAACTTAACTCCCTTCTAATTCCAAGCGCAAGTGTATGTAATGTGTAAGTTCAGAAAAGTACTTTGATTCACAGTCAAATCTCACTTCTCATTCCTCCAAGTTCACTGGTTGCAGGCAATTCTTATACTGTGGACAGAATTTAACATTTATGAATTTCACCTGGGTTTGGTGCTTGAAAGGTAAATGGTTACCACTCAGGAAGGTTCTTGTCGGTTTTCAGAGAGATTTGTTGAACACTGGACACCCACAACTGATTCCTTTTTAATCAGCCACTTCAGTGTCTTGCCAAAGAAACTTGCCCCTTCAGGGGTTTCCAGATGATAACTTCTTTCTTTCAGGTCAACACAGACTTCATTTTTGTTTCTCTTATTTCAAGTGAAACATTAGGCAGCCAGCACTCCTCTTGCATGAACCACAGGGCTTTGACCAGGCTGAACTAAGCATTCACAATCAGTCTTCCAAATGGAGTTTTCCATAAGTTTGCCAGCTTGTCCTGCTCCAGTTAACTGTAAAACTGTAGAACTAATCTCTGTGTGTGTATGTCTCTCTCTCTCTTTATCTGAGAGAAAGCCTGTTTTACTCTCTCTGCTTGTAAACCACATTATCCTCCTAGAACAGCAAGTTCCACTCCAGACAGTCTGCGGCTCTGACAAGTTCTTTCATCTGTTGTCTTTTTGTAAACAACAATCCATTAGTGAAGTCTCTTTGGCACTCTCTAAAGCTTTTGCAAAGGTTCTGGGGCTGATATGTCTAGCATTAGCAGAGCTCCAGTATTTTAAATAAGATCTGTTTTAAAGTGTTTGTATGTGACCTACTCTAACAAACCTGCCCCAATTTATCTCCCAAAAGCTTATCTATATACAATACAAACATGACAATCTGCCACAACATCCACTCTACACATGCCTTTCAACGTTCAAAATGTTTCAATGAGTTCACCCCTCATTCTCCTAAATTCCAACAAGTACAGACCAAGGACTGTCCAACACTCCTCATTTCATATAGCTCAGTGACCAGAAGTACACATGGTGCTCCAAGTGGTCAGCATGGACATGTTTTTGTGCCATAAGACTCTTAGATGCATTTGTTTCTGCTACATACCTCATAGGCTGGGAGCTACTTTGCTGCTTGAGTGTAGGGATCAGTGGAATGAGCCTCGTCCTCTGGAGTAACATCCAATGATGTCTGCACAACCATACCTAACGAAGAACAACATCTTAGATTTGCATTGACATCTTTCATTGAGCACAAAACTCAAGAAACTTCATGCGAGAATTATTAGAAAAAATTATCACTGTACCCAGGTGCATTAAGGAGAAACACTTTGACTGGTTTCGTCACTGTCTGGTGTGGATTCGCCAATTCATAAGACAGGAAAAGACAACAGAGTTGTGAACTCAGCCAACTCCATCATGGGCACTAGTCTTCACTCCATTAAGGACATCTACAAGAGGCGATGTCTCAAGAATGCAACTTCTATCATCAAGGATTCTCACCAACTAGTCCATACCCTCTTCCCACTGCTACCATTTAGAAGTACAGGAGCCTGAAGACATGCACCCAATATTACAAAAGCAGCTTTTTCCCCTCCACCATCAGATCTCTGAATGGACAATGAACCATAGACCCAATCTCACTTTTTTCTCTTCTTTTGACTAATTTTTTTAATGTAATTTATAGCTACTTTAGTACCTGTAATGCTGCCAGAAAACAATGAATTTCGTGAAGCATGGCCACGACAATAAATTCTGATTCTGAAATTATTGGTGTTCATTTCCCTACTGCACAGAGACTGAGGTGGACTTTTAAGCGGCCTCATAAAGGAAGAAAGCAGATAGGGATGTGACTACGAATTCTAAAGCTCATGATTTTGACAACTCAAGGCATAGCCACCAATGGAAAAAAAAGGGCAAGTTAAAAGGAAAAATGGCCATAGGTCAGCCGGGATTTAGCTATGAGGACACTCTCTGTCCCAGAAACATACAAGGCATTGGAGCAGAATTGTCCATTCAGCCCATTGAGTTTGCTCCACCATTCATCAAGGGCTTCCATGTCAATTACGCTGGACAACAATTTTTTTTTTAATGGTTTGCTTCCTCCAGCTCTGCATTCACAGAGGCACCCCCTCCCCTGATTAAATTCTCACCTTTCCTCTCCTGTCCTATCCATACTGGACAACTATTTTTTTCCCCCAAAAGGTTTGCTTCCTGAAAAAATAATTGGGGATTATTTCAACTTCAAGATGACACAAAGATAATTTCAGATTTGCTGTATCACATAGGAAGTTGTAGAAACATTAAATGAACTTGTATTGAATCTAGCTTACACATTGTACGAGTTCAACAGACCTAAAAATGTTTTACCACTGATTTTAGTTTGTACTCAGCATCTGATGCCTCTCGTGTCAGCCAGCATTTATAGATTCCAGTTGCCCTGATTCCGCTTTTCCATGGTTGTAATGTCCTGGTGGAACCTTTCACCGTGTTTGTCACTGACTGCACCAACAAGATCAGCAAGGAAGACGTCCAAATCCAAAAGCAAAAAATAAATTTTCAATGACACGTTGCACTTTGTGGTTTTGTAGGCTTGAGGTAGACTTAAAATATGACAGGGAATCACAAATATAGATTTTATCTAAAATAACAGAATGTGATGGGAAACTTTTATGGTGATTTCTGTGATCAGCAGCCCAAAATCCACAAAATCCACCCAAAAGTGTTCAGGAAGCAAAATCGTTGACGTCCAGTATTATCTATGTTATTTTTGGATACGTGGCAGGGGCTTCCAAGGCAGTAAACATTGGAGCCATAACCTTGCCGTTGTGGCAGGCATTCGGCCAAGCATCAAGAGAGCTTCACATCATGCTGAAGAATCTAAAAGGCTTTAAATGCTGGTCTTTCTTTAATACATCAGGTTTAAGATTTTCATAAGAAGTACAAGGGAGATAAGAGGAAGATCACTACATGGAGTGTTCTTTTCTTCTTTGGCTTGGCTTCGCGGACGAAGATTTATGGAGGGGGTAAAAAGTCCACGTCAGCTGCAGGCTCGTTTGTGGCTGAAAAGTCCGATGCGGGACAGGCAGACATGGTTGCAGCGGCTGCAGGGGAAAATTGGTTGGTTGGGGTTGGGTGTTGGGTTTTTCCTCCTTTGCCTTTTGTAAGTGAGGTGGGCTCTGCGGTCTTCTTCAAAGGAGGTTGCTGCCCGCCGAACTGTGAGGCGCCAAGATGCACGGTTTGAAGCGATATCAGCCCACTGGCGGTGGTCAATGTGGCAGGCACCAAGAGATTTCTTTAGGCAGTCCTTGTACCTTTTCTTTGGTGCACCTCTGTCATGGTGGCCAGTGGAGAGCTCGCCATATGACACGATCTTGGGAAGGCGATGGTCCTCCATTCTGGAGACGTGACCCACCCAGCGCAGCTGGATCTTCAGCAGCGTGGACTCGATGCTGTCGACCTCTGCCATCTCGAGTACTTCGACGCTAGGGATGAAAGCGCTCCAATGGATGTTGAGGATGGAGCGGAGACAACGCTGGTGGAAGCGTTCTAGGAGCCGTAGGTGATGGAGTGTACAACACAGAGAATTATACAGCATGGAACCATTCCCATTGCCCCAACTAGTCCACGCCAACAACATCTGTAATGTAGAGGGTCATGGCTGTCATATGACAGCACTGCTCATTACCTGGTTGGAAGATATACTACCTGTCAATCAAGGTTTGGCTCCACCCACTTAGCAGTTTACACCTGACCATTGGCCCCTTTAAATAGCTTGGTATTTGGCCTTGGGCCATTGGCCTTTGTAATCAATTAGACCTTGCTGTCAAAGAGCCATTGGATCTCTGTAGATTACCTGGGCAGGACTCCCCAGCACTCCAGTACTATAAAAGGCATCATATCTGCTTTTCTCTCTTTTTACCATCTCCAAGGGACCACCCTGCTTCACTCCAGGCCAAATATTGTGGAACAGCACTGGAGAAATCATTTGGCAAGGTGTGCACCAGTAACCAGTAAAAGGTGGGGAGTGTCTTAGTTAGTGTTCTGAGTAGTATTGAGCTGTGCCTGCACTGAGTCAAAGGGTGGCAGGTATCATAATGTTTCTTTTCCTTGATTGTATGTAACAGCACTAGGGGGGGGGGGGGGGAAGAGTGAGAGGAGGTGTGTGTGTGTGTGTGTGTGTGTGTGTGTGTGTGTGTGTGTGTGTGTGTGTGTGTGTGTGTGTGTGTGTGTCTTGCTGTACCTGCAAACCAACCTTTTCGACACACACTCCCAAGTCTTTCTGCATGCTGCAATCGCTTGCCATTTAAATAATACTCTGATCTTTCATTTTTCCTTCTAAAGTGGATAACCCCATATTTGCCAACATTATACTCTATTTGCCAGGACCCCAGAACTACTAGGTTATCAATGTTATAAAGCCTGAGCCCTTCATCTGGTATAACAAAAGCACAAGACTAGCTTCTGAATAAGACGGCAGGGGAAGGAGAGGAACACTGGCTAACAGGTGAGAAAGAGGCACAAGGTGGATATAGGAATGGGGGGGTGGAGGGGGGGGTAGAAGATTTTTTAAAATGCTGAGAAGTGATAGGGATAAGAGGATCAAGAATAGCTCTGATACAAAGGGAGGGGGGAAGAAAGGAGACTGAAGGATAGGGAAAGAGAAAAACTGGGGAAAGAAAACCGTGGGGTGAATCATTCAGTATCAGAACTGACATCCAAGTGAATTTCAAGTTGATTCTACTGATTACAGCACCTTCCCTTTACACCTTAGTTGACATCTATCGACGAATGTGGCTATTTATAGATGTCCCTGAAACATGCTGGCAGTCAGGGCTGAGGCAGCCTAGTGTGATGCACAGGATGGCAGGGCCAAGGTGAAGGAGATAATAACTGCTCGCTGTACTAGTGTCCAAGAGGGTGATCAGTGATGTCTGGGACCCATGTTGATAGATATATACTTTATTTGATGGATGGGGGGGTGGGGGGAGGGGAGAAAGAAAACAGTTCAAGATTCCTTTGTCATGTACCAGTACACAACATACACAAAAACTGTCAACTTCAACAAAGGTTCACAAAGAGGCTCGACTAGCATTGCCTTGCGCCCACACCCCACGTTCGTGTCCTCTGCACACTTACTGGACCTTCCCCTCCACTTCTTCCAAGTCATTTATAAAAATCACAAAGAGCAAGGGTCCCAGAACAGATACTTGCGAAACACCATTGGTCACCAACCTCCAACAAGAATATACTCAATCTGCTTTCACCCTCTGCCTTCTTTGGGCAAGCCAATTCCAAGTCTAGTCAGACAAGTTTCCTTGGATCCAATGCCTTATGCTTTTATGGATAAACCTACCACAGGGAATCTTGCTATAGTTATTTGCAGTATACTCCATCTTGTCTTGTGGACATCTATCTAAATGGCTTCATTTTTATTAACCTCAATGTGCACACTAGCCTGTTCTGACCTCAGATTCTCCAAAGTGCTCCCCTTAGTGAACAAATTTAAATTTTATAAATTTAGACATGCAGCACAGTAACAGCCCCATGAACCCATGCCACCTAGTTAACCGACAACCCTGTACTTTTTGAAGGGTGGGAGGAAACTGGAGCACGTGGAGAAAACCCACGCAGACTCAGGGAGAATGTACAAACTGCTTCCAAACAGTGCCAGATTCGAACCCATCTTGTTGATGCTGTAACAGTGTTGTACTAAATGGTATGCTAACTATAACGCCCAACATTGAAGCAAACTATTCATTAAGGACTTCCCCTACCTGTTCTGCCTCCAGGCACGATCCCCCCCTCCCCCTCCACCAGTCCTACCTTCACTGTAGTCATCCTTCTGTTCTTCACACAATCCATAGAATGCCTTAGGGTTTTCCTTCATCCTACTTCCCAAGGCCTTCTAGCCTTCTCTTAAATTCCTTCCTGGTGACCTTATGATTCTCATGAGCTCTCCTGACTTTTGCTTTCCTAAACCTTATGTCCATCCTTCTTCCTCATTACTAACTGTTCCACTCATCTTGTCAACCATGGCTCCTTTACCTTACCATGCTTTCTTTCAGTGGGACAAACATACCCAGAACCTTGGATAAGTTGTCCCCAAATATTCTCCATATTTCTGCTGGCAATTTCCGAGAACATCTGTTCTTACTTTATTCTCCAACATTACTGCCTAATACCATCACAAGTAACCCTTCCCCATTAAATATTTTCCCATTCCGTCTGCACCTACCCTTGTTCGTGGCCATGCTAAAGGTCAGGGAGTTGTGCTCAATGGCTCTGAAATGCTCATCCGTGGAGAGATGCCACCTGAGCAGGTTCATTACCCAGTCCTAGATCCAGTATTAGTCTCTCCTTTAGTCAGCCTGTCCACATAATCTGTCAGGAATCCTTCTTGGGCACGCCTGACAAATTCTGCCCCATCTGAACCTTTTGCATAAAGGAGATGCCAATCAATATTAGGGAAGTTGAAGTCTCCAATGAGAGCAACGTGGTTATTTTCAGGAAAGATATTCCCAAGCTAGAAAGGATTCCCAAGAATGTATGCTTGATTTATAAGGAAAGGCTCAAGAGTTCTCTCCTTGGAGCTGAAGAGTATGAGGAAGGGAGGGCAGGGGTATAGAACATCATGAGGGGCATAGATAAGATAAATAGTCATAGCCTCTTCCAGCACACTTGATGAATGTGAAACTAGAGGGCACAGATTTATTGAGGAGCAGATTTAAAAGGCTGCTGAGGGGCACCTTTTCCACGTAGAAGGTGGAGGGCATGTAGAATGAGCTGCCAGAGGAAGTGGTAGAGCCAAGAACTATCGTAACATTCAAAAGAAATGTTGACAGGTACATGGATACAAAAGGTTTAGAGGGGAATACAGACATTGGGATCAACTTGGTTGGCATGGACAAGTTGGGCTGTAGGGCCGGTTTCCATGCTATTCAACTCTGACGTTTTAGGTCACACACGGCAGAAAGATAAATTGTCAAGAATGATTTTGGTGATTTATACATTTTGCATAAATACTGACCAGAGCATCAATAAATTCTCTCTTTTTTACTTTTATCCTTATTGCTGCTTTCAAGTTTGTTCTAAAGGCACTGCCTCAGACATAGCAACCTAGAATATGCCCTCAGGCCATTGGAGCCTTGAATAAACTGCATGTTCACGTTGGGAGTGTAGTCAGGAGAGCACTGTGAATAATTTGTATTTGGCAGAAATACATCCTCTCAGTATCCAGCAACAAGGACTGACAGAAACTGAAAGATGTCACCTCAACCCGTCCTAAACACAGCACAGTGACCCACAACAGAGACACTGTGTAATTCCATTTGCCCCAAGCAACTTTCCATTCTGCTTGCCTGGAGGCACGAAGCGCAGGTCACGTCGTGGAAGAAATTGTGTAGTAAAACTCTTTGGAATAAGCATTCTGAAAATATAGTAAACTTAATTCTTCATTTGCTTTAGATCTTACAACACAGAAAATCTTTAACTCAGAAATAAATCCTTAAGGGTCCATGGTTGACTAAGAAATAAGCTACTCAACCCATCAAGTCTGCCCCATCATTCAATCATGTGCTGATCCATTTTCTAACTCACCCCCACTACCCGTAACCCTTAATGCTGTGTCTAATCACGAACATATCAATGTCTGCCTTAAATACACCAAATGGCCTGGCTTACAAAACAGCCTGTGGCAACATTTTCCACTGATTTACCACCCTCTAGCTAAAGAAATTCCTCCACATCTCTGTTCTAAGTGGACACCCTTCAACCTTGAAAGTGTGCCCTCTCATCCTAGACTCTCCCACGCAATTCAGAAGACAGGATTCCCAGATTTCATGAATGGGAGGAACAGCCAGCTTCCAGCTCTTTAAAATCTACTCCATCGTTCACAAAATCAAGGCTGATCTTCATCATTTTACTGCATTATCCCCATATAATCTTCATTCTTATAAAGTCCAGAAATCAAGATTCAATTTATGGTCATGTAATAAAAATAGTGTCACATTACGCAAAATTTATTTTTGTCTGCTGCAAGGCAGACTGATTTGCCATTGGCAGAAATTGCCTGAAGTGCCTCTTACAGTCAGGAGAAAGAGAAAGAAACTAGAGTCCCTCCAGAGTCATCGAGTGGCCCTGGATTCGCCTCCAGTGCTCCCACACCTCCACAGTCACAGTCCAGTCTAAACCATCAGCTTCACGACCAAACCTCCAATTAAGAACCCTTCGGTGCCCTCTCGCATCCCAGTTCCGATACCTGGTACCCCTTCAGCCAGTTTTGAGCCAGTGTCCAGCATCTACCGCCTGGTGAGAGCCCCCTGACTGCAGTCTCCAGCAGCCCATTTTGTGTGTGGGTTCCTTGCCTCGAGTCACCAGCAGTGACCATCAACTTCAGAAGCCCCTCACTGGCCAGTTGCCATGGACCAGACAGGAAGTGGTCTCCCGGTATTCTGGTGCCCTACACCGGTCCTCTGCTTCCATGGAGACTGCAACCCTTCAGGGCTGCTGACAATCTGGCCAGCTTGGGCTCAGACCCAGTTCTGCTCCTTTAAACAGGCCATTTAAAGGCTGTACAGAGCTGACGGCAGTCGGACTGAGTGGTTAGACTCTGCTGGAGTGCTGTGATTCTACTCCCCGCTCTCCGTAGCACTGCCGTTATCGCACCACTGATATTTGATCCTTTTGAAATCCATAGAGCTCTAATTTGAATTGTTACGAACTAATAAAATCTTATTAGTACTAACCAAGGAACAGCAATGGAAAATTTACCAGACAACGGTAAATTCAAATAAATCGTTTTTATTAAACTTGTAGCGGCTACTTCGGTAGAGCTACTAAAGCAAAACACATACACCGGGTCAGTCAACACAAAACTATTTATTTGAGCTTTATATTCATCTCATCCCGGGCTCCACAGGACAGGGTGGTGACATCACTATGGATTTGCCACCGATCCGAGGAGCTGGCAGGTTTAACTTAAACACAGTAGGGGCCCCGCGCCTTCTAGCAGGAGGCACAGCAAACCAACGTGCCATTACTCAGCACCGCGCACCGTTACTCAGCACCGTGCGCATGGTCCATTAATCAGGTGAATATCCAGCGGTCTGGCCTACAGCTCCACACATCCACCGAAGAACAGTGCCGGCGACGATTTGTGATACTGCGCTGAACGCCCATTCGGCCCGCTACACGGCCACTACAAACTATTAATAACCTAACATTTCTTACTTATCTCTAAACTTGACTCTAAATTTAACCCCACTATGCACAAATTCAAGTGTGCGTGTTAAAGTCCAAAACCATCACAGTTTAAACTTTATTCTTAAAAAGTCCATTTAAAATCTAGTTTCAAATATTTTGTAGACTTCAGGATCCTTTTAAAATGCAGTTCAGAAGTAATTATGAAGCACTTTTAAATATATTTTCAGATCTCTTTCAACTCACAATTCTCTTGATGAATTGTCTTTCATAGAGACCATTTTCTGGGCACAAATGAGAAGAGCTCTTACTTATTTAAAAAACACTTATGCTGTATCTCCCGTCTTTCCAGGAGGTCAAGTTTTCAGATCTTCTGTCTTCAGTTTTCTTCCATGATGAGGCAGCACTCTATTTTCAAAAGAGCAGTCGGAAAATGGTCTCCCTTTTGAAATCCACTTTTCTGTATTCTCCTTTTATTAGGAGCTATTCTAGTTACTGTAATTAAACCCTCTTTCTTTCACAAGGTTCCAACTCCTGTGTGTGTCACATGGTCTTGACTTTTGAACTGAATCAAAAATGTCTGAACTTCATCATATATTTCTCCAAATCAAGTGACATTTACATCAACGAGGCCAGTCTTAATTCTTGGAAACCATATGACCTGGAATCCTTAATAGTTTTAGTTTCATTTTTGCAAAACCTCTAGTCTTTTCCAAAACCACTACATATCCATAACAACCTTTGACTTCATCTTTGTTCTAAGAGGCTTAATTGCTTTTAAGAACCACATCTGGTACTTGAGTTTAAATTAAGAACACTTCTGTTCCATTATGGTTCTGCTTTCCACACATGTTGACTCCAAGAATGAATTCTCTCTCAGTACAATGGTTCTCTGTAAATGTGCTGTAAACTGTTTGTGACCCTGTAACAGCCCACAATTCCCTCACTAGAAATACATTTAACTCTATAACTTACTTTACTAAGATATTTTTATATGAAATTGTAGCTTAACATTACCTAAATATTAATATTAACACAGATCCATTACACCTCCTTCCACAAAGGAAAATTCCGAACTCCAAGGTCACAATTTTAAATTACAATCTCCCATTTGTTTTTGATAGATTTCACATTCTTACACAACATAATATACAAACAAATATAATCAAGTCATATTCTTGCAAAATTAAACTCTAGTTCAATAACCTCCAATTCTTATTTTTAATTTTACTCAAAATGCCAACAGATTTTGATCAGCATAAACAATGATTAAACCCATAAAGTGCAAACATATATTTCAAAGTGTTGTAGAGCTAATACAAAGCCCTTTCCTGCTCACGGTGTCGAAGGTTTTGGTGAGGTCAACAAAGGTGATGTAGAGTCCTTTGTTTTGTTCTCTGCACTTTTCTTGGAGCTGTCTGAGGGCAAAGACCATGTCAGTAGTTCCTCTGTTTGCGCGAAAGCCGCACTGTGATTCTGGGAGAATATTCTCGGTGACACTAGGTATTATTCTATTTAGGAGAATCCTAGCGAAGGTTTTGCCTGCAATGGAGAGCAGTGTGATTCCCCTGTAGTTTGAGCAGTCTGATTTCTCGCCTTTGTTTTTGTACAGGGTGATGATGATGCCATCACGAAGGTTCTGAGGCAGTTTTCCTTGGTCCCAACAAAGCTTGAAAAACTCATGCAGTTTGACATGCAGAGTTTTGCCGCCAAATACTAGAGCGCATCGGATGCCCCCCCAAAGTTCCTCAACATGGTTATCCAACTGCACAAAAACCAACAAGGTCGGGTCAGATACAGCAATGAGCTCTCTGAACCCTTCTCCATTAACAATGGCGTGAAGCAAGGCTGCGTTCTCGCACCAACCCTCTTTTCAATCTTCTTCAGCACGATGCTGAACCAAGCCATGAAAGACCTCAACAATGAAGACGCTGTTTACATCCGGTACCGCACGGATGGCAGTCTCTTCAATC
The DNA here is from genome assembly GCF_036971445.1 of Narcine bancroftii. Classification (NCBI taxonomy): domain Eukaryota; kingdom Metazoa; phylum Chordata; class Chondrichthyes; order Torpediniformes; family Narcinidae; genus Narcine; species Narcine bancroftii. The sequence continues at coordinate 488,775,845 of NC_091469.1, read as the reverse complement.
TGAGGCGCCTGCAAGCTCACACCAAGACACAAGAGAAACTTGTCCGTGAACTACTCTTTGCAGACGATGCCGCTTTAGTTGCCCATTCAGAGCCAGCTCTTCAGCGCTTGACGTCCTGTTTTGCGGAAACTGCCAAAATGTTTGGCCTGGAAGTCAGCCTGAAGAAAACTGAGGTCCTCCATCAGCCAGCTCCCCACCATGACTACCAGTCCCCCCACAACTCCATCGGGCACACAAAACTCAAAACGGTCAACCAGTTTACCTATCTCGGCTGCACCATTTCATCAGATGCAAGGATCGACAACGAGATAGACAACAGACTCGCCAAGGCAAATAGCGCCTTTGGAAGACTACACAAAAGAGTCTGGAAAAACAACCAACTGAAAAACCTCACAAAGATAAGCGTATAGAGCCGTTGTCATACCCACACTCCTGTTCGGCTCCGAATCATGGGTCCTCTACCGGCATCACCTACGGCTCCTAGAACGCTTCCACCAGCGTTGTCTCCACTCCATCCTCAACATTCATTGGAGCGACTTCATTCCTAACATCGAAGTACTCGAGATGGCAGAGGCCGACAGCATCGAGTCCACGCTGCTGAAGATCCAGCTGCGCTGGGTGGGTCACATCTCCAGAATGGAGGACCATCGCCTTCCCAAGATCGTGTTATATGGCGAGCTCTCCACTGGCCACCGTGACAGAGGTGCACCAAAGAAGAGGTACAAAGACTGCCTAAAGAAATCTCTTGGTGCCTGCCACATTGACCACCGCCAGTGGGCTGATATCGCCTCAAACCGTGCATCTTGGCGCCTCACAGTTCGGCGGGCAGCAACCTCCTTTGAAGAAGACCGCAGAGCCCACCTCACTGACAAAAGACAAAGGAGGAAAAACCCAACACCCAACCAACCAATTTTCCCTTGCAACCGCTGCAACCGTGTCTGCCTGTCCCGCATCGGACTTGTCAGCCACAAACGAGCCTGCAGCTGACGTGGACATTTACCCCCTCCATAAATCTTCGTCCGCGAAGCCAAGCCAAAGAGAGAGCTAATACAAGGCATAATAATTATTTTTCAATAGTTATTTTTCAATCCTTTTAGTGGCAACTGAATTTCTTATGTACATAAGCCACTGGATGCTTAATACCATCAGTCATCCTTTTTTCCCCCCAAAATTAGATGGTTTAAGTACAGGTTTATCAAATGCTTCCTGACACATTGCTGTCCAAATAAACTTTTCACTCTTCTTCAAAAGATTAGTCGGGGAAGGGCAACGTCAGCAAAGTTTTTACAGACCTTCCTAAAATATCCAACCATTCCTAAAAATCTCCGCACAGCTTTCTTACCCATGGGTATAGGAAATTCAGAAATTGTCTGAACTTTAACCTGAAAATGCTCCCATTTTCCCTGGGCAACCACATAACCAAGATAAATCACCTGAACATGACAAAAATTCACTCTTGGCTAAATTAACATCGATTGGCTTTTAAAAGTTTATCAAACAATTTCTCTTTAAAATGACTCTCACAAGAGTCAGCTTTTATGGTCTCGTGATCCTCAACCACTCACAATCAAGACCCCTTTTGAAGGTTGTTTCTGGCTAACAACCAAATTCTCAAAATAAAGTTTTAACATGTTGACATAGCAATTTTCTGGTTAACATCTGTCAGGAATTTTAATGATGTAGTTAGCTTCATTTACCTTAGATTTTATCTCATAAGGCCCTGAAAATCTTGCTCCAACAGGACATTGTTGAGATCAGAATTAATACTTTATCCCCTGGTTTACAACCTCTGCCTTGCTGTTCTGTCATTTCAGACTTCCATTTCATCTTGAGCCACTTTTAAATTCTCCTTAGCTATTTGTACACATTTTTTCCCATCAACCTTTAAATTTTGAAATATAATCCAACAAATTCAACTGCAAATTCTCATTAACCCATTGTTGTTTCAACAACTTTAAAGTTCCTCTAACTTCATGTCCAAATACCAATTCCCTTACTGCAACAAAACTAAGTGAACACCTTCATCTAATTCTCTTCATTTTCTTGACAATAAGACCTCATCATAGTTTTTAAAGTTGAATGGAACCTCTCCAAAGTTCCCAGAGATTCTGGGTGATATGCAGATGATGCACATTTGTTTACCTCCCAATTTATAAACTGTTGAAATACACCCGTCATAAAATTCCTCCCCTGATCTGATTGTATTTCTTTAGGCAGACAAAACAAAGTGAAAATCTTTACCAGTGGTATGGCTTCAGGAATCCTGGAAGTGGCACACATAATGGTCAACAAATATACATTTCCTGTTTTTGTTTTAGGCATTGGACCAACACAGTCCACAATTACTTTAGAAAAAGGTTCTCCAAAAACAGGAATAAGCTTTAAAGATGCAACTAGTGGACCCGGATTAGGTTTCCCCACAACTTGACAAATGTGATAGGTCTTACAGAAATCTCAACATCTTTTCTTAAATTAGGCCAATAAAGTTGTTTAAATTTTTATAGGTAGTTTTCTTTACTCCAAGGTGCTCACCTAAAGGTGTGCCAAGGGCTATGCTTAAAATTTCATTCCTATAGGTTTTAGGAATTACATCCTGGTGAACCACTGCCTACTCTTCATTGGTACTAATCTCACATCACCTCCATTTTCTCATCAATAAATCCTCATTAAAATAATATCCGACTGGCACTTTCTTAATTTCCTCATCAGAGAGTACTTTCTCTCTAACTTCAGCTAGATCAGTACCTTCACTTTGTTTTTCTTTTAATTTTGCTCTGGATAGTGACAAGTCCTTTTCCAGCTACAGTTCACTGTCATAGACTTTCAACCCTTTTAAATCATTTTATACATCACTGTTTACACTGGCAAGGTTTTTTTTTTAAACCATCGCCCTCGTCACTGCACATGGCGAGTATGTATCTAAATCTTTCTTAATTTCACTGCAGGAACAACTTTATCCTATGCCAAATCATTTCCTAATAACAACGAACTACCATCTACTGGTAAGCTTGATCTAATCCCTATTTTAACAACTTCCATATTTTCAAGTTTAGAATCAGAGTTCAACAAAGAAACATTTAAATTGGCTGATGAGTCACTTTTTATCTCTCAGTCTGTTTCTTACTTTTGAATCTGACAGGCTTCTTGTTTTTGTATTTTACAAGCTTTCTGTAAATCAATCTGTCCAGCCCTTTTTCCACTGGCAAAGTTTTTAGACTTTAAATCAGTTTGCTCAACACTTTCACTGGCAACAATTCCACATTCATCCCCAAAATCAATTGGATCCTTTACTGCGGGGATATCCTTACCTCCTGACACAAATGTTTTGAACTCCTTCCTAATTTTGCCAACAATTCCAGACCATTTTTACTTCCTTCTCTTTGAATACAAGCATCTAGTCCTGCTGGTTCCCTCTTTCCCTTCAAGGAAAAACAGTTCGTTACCATGACCAGCTTTCTTACAATAATTGCAAACTGGATGAAAAGGTTTCCCCATTTATTTTCTACCTTATTTTGGTATTTCATGTTACCCTTTTGAAAAGGTATTTTGGGCACAAATTTCACATTATGATTTTTATCTGCAAATGTGGCAGAATGATGACCTTTTTGAAAGGTTCACGGCTTTAATTTAAGGTCTGGATTGAATACAAAACTTTAACTGAATTTTCCCAAACCTCCATTTCTCTCTCAATTTCCCTTTTTTCCCTGGCTTCCTCCACCTCAAATCTCTTTGTCTTTCAATTTCCTCTAAGTTTTTTTTAATCTAATTTTTTCTCTCATGCTGTATCTCACACTCAATTCTAATATTTTTCTAACTCCATCTCTTTCAGCAGTAACTGCTACTCAAAGGATCTACTGTTCATAAAATTATGATTAAAAATTTTTAAAAGAGTAAAATTGAGAGGTTTATTTATTAGGTCACATTCCAAAACAAACATCACATTTGGAATGCAGGAGCTATGCAAGGGTAGACTTAATGCCTGCAATTGGCTTTACAGAGACAATGGGAAGTGCTTTCACAAGTAGGTGTTAAATGGACCACCAGGTTTGAACAGTGTCCAGGCTCAAGAACTGAGAACTTTTGCTTCTAAACTGGTGCCAGACGTTTAAAAGCCTGGATGGCGTCTGTTGCACAATGAGGGGCCATGTGGTTTTGCACACCGAGAGAAAACATCCATTGTTTGTCAGAGTATTCTGCAAGTTTGTGCGAAGGCTGCAAATTGGTAGACTTGGTGCAAGACCCCATTTCAAGACGGGTTTTGAGTTCTGAGTTTATTCTAAATCTCTGTCGTGAATTGCAGAGGTTGTGGTTAGTTATTGTGTTTACCTTTTGGAAAACCTAAGAGGAGGCAAGTTTCTTCGGTAAGACACGTCAGTTGCTGATTGAACGTGATCAGTTTGTGCCCAATGAACAATGAATATCTCTCTGAAACAAACAAAGACCTTCCTAAACGATAACAATTTAAGTTAAAGCACCAGTGCTTGGTGAATATGTTTAATTCTGTGCACAATGTGGAAGATTACCTGATGCCAGGGAACTTGGAGAAGTGAAAAGCAAATAATTGGACTGTGAACATGCATGTTGAGAATTAAAAGGGGGTTAATTTTGGTAAATTTAATAGTGATAAGTACCAATCTTATTGTTATGTATTAAGAAAATAAAACCAGTTTTGTTTACGTAGCTACTATCTTGGTGAATGTCTGTTGCTGCTGGGTTTTCGAGTCTTTTGGGCTCATAACTCTACTCTCAAGAAATTGTTTTAGCTCCTCCCTCCCCAAAAATCTTTTCTTTTACATAGTGTTCAGCTATAACTTTCCAAATCACTATTTTCTTTTCCATCGACTGATGACCAGTGGTTCTCTATAAATGTACTGTGACCTTTGCGAGACCTTGTACGAGCCCACAATTCCATCAGTAGAAATACATTTAACTCTATAACTTACTTTACTAAGGCATTTTTACATGAAATTGTAGCTTAACATTAACCTAAATATTAACACAGATACATTACAGAATGAACTCAACTCCAACCTCCATAAAGAAGTCATAAAGAACAGAACAGGACCTTTGTTCCAATCGCCCATGGTGATCAAATTGGCATTCTGGGTTTGACCTATTAGCCTGCATTTGTCCTTATCCCTCAAATCCTTTCCTACTCATAAATCTGTCCATTTTGGTGGTGAAATACAACATTCACCAAACTCTGCACACTGGCAAGGTTGGGGTGCTTTTTGTTCTGGAGTTGGGTGTGGACCTTTGTTGAACAATTTGCCAATTCTCCTGCAGATTCACTCCATTCCATTCCATGGGGAACTTGATCGAACAAACTGCAAAACTCTGGGAGGGAGAAATATTGGTGGAAAAATATTGGCTCTACCACATGAACAGAATTACCCATGCTCTTCAAATCAGGATTTGGTTAATTTTTTAAAATTTAGAAATACAGTGCTGTACAGCCCACCTAATTGACTTACAACCCCCATACGTTTTGAAACCCTGTCACTCCCCATGCTGATGTCAACTGTCTCCTCTTGGCCCGCAGGCAGACAAGATGACGTCGACCACAAGGTGGGGCACGATGGCCGCCTTCCATCTTGATCCAAAGGACGACTAGGTGGCATCAATCAAGATGCATGCAAGATGGCCACTGCAGCTTCCCACGATGCTTTACTTCTGGTGGCAGGTCTCACCATGAGGCGCAGCAAGAGACTGGAGCCGAGCAGCATGGAGAGGCTGAGGCTGGCTCTTCAGGATCCAGGCACAGGTCAAATGATGATACCTGGGTTGCACACGTGGTCACCCTCTTTAGGTTCCATTTTGCCTTGCAGACCTTTACCCAGTGCCCTCGTTTACTGCATCCTGAGCACACGGAGTCCTTCGCGGGGCATTGGGCGTGGGTGAGGGTGCTGTGCTGTCCACAGAAGTAGCATCCCCGGTCACACATGGCCACAGCAGTCGGCACTGGGGCTGCGGGGGTCACCAGTGCCCCAAAAACGTGGTTCTCTGAAAAGGCACCACTTTCGCCTGTGAGGTCATCAGCTCCCAGTTGGGCCTGTTCGAGCAATTTCACCAGCTCCAGATTTCTGGCCAAGTCTTTCTTACCCAATTCTAGCAACCCCTGCCTCACGTACCTCGACCACTCCTGCCACGAGGGTGTCCCGGATTTGTTCCTCCTCTCTCACCCGGGCTGTGACAGTTTTGTAAGTAAGGGACCACAGTTCAAGAACAAAATTGTCCAGCGACTCACCTTGACGCTGCCAACATTGAGAGAGTCGGTGCCTCACCAGCAGGTCGTACTGGGGCCTCATGTAGTGGGCCTTCAACCCTTCAATGGCCAACTCATAAGTTGCACAATCCCTGATGACAGCGAACCCTTTGGGGCTGATTCAAGGAGAAGTAGATATCCCCAAAGACTATCAGAGTGGAAGACGTCTTGTGTGGCCATCAGGGTAGGACTGGAAGCACTCCAGCCAGTAGGTGAATTCCTCCGGGGCCTCAGGGAACAGAGTGTCGACCTGGAGCATGCCTGGCTTCAACAGGGCTTCCACCTTGCTTCAAAGTTAAGCTATTAAAATTGTAACACGACTGATTGCACTCGGAGACAAGTGAGGAGTACGAACTCGCTTTTAATAGCTTACAATCAATGGCTGGAAGACACAATAGACCTCAAATGAATCTGAGGTAAGGTGGAAAAACCAAGGTTTATTTTGGGGTAGATAAGGGTGGAGCCAAGGGAGGAAAGAGCCAGCCATCAGAACAATACAGACAGTGAATTCCAGTTCACTGCACATGCCCAGGCCTAAGACAACATTTGCATAGCACCTGCACTGAGGGCATGCCCAGGCCGGCTTAGACGGACCAAAGCAGCTCACTGTGTGGGTAACATACTAGCAGACAAAATATGACAGGAAATTATAATATGTCATATCTAAAAAACAGCATGTGATGAGAAAACTTTAGGGTGATTTTCAAGATCAGTTGCCAAAATCCATAAAATGCACCAAAAGCGCAATTATTGCCACGCTGTTACAGCACCAATGATCTGGACCAGGGTTCAAATCCCTTGCTGTCTGTAAGGAGTTTATATGTTCTCTCCTTGTGTGCGTGGGTTTTCCCCGGGGGCTCCGGTTTCCTCCCACCTTTTGAAACGTACCGGGGGCTTTAAGTTAATTGGGTGTAAATTTGGCGGGATGGACTTGTGGGCTGAAATGACCTGTTCATTCAAGAAACAAAATCTTCGATGCCTAGTGTAATCAGCACCCAAGAATTGGATCAACTATTAAAAAGGCCTCAGCTGTAGCCCTAAAATCACTTTCTTTATTTAAAGAAAACACTGCAAATCAAAGATGTTTCAAAAAATTAGGAAATTAAACAGAATAACAAAGCATCATAACACATGTTATTACAGAGTGCAACCCTTGGAGTGCCTCCAGTGAAGCAAAACGCCTTGCCTATGGCATCCTTCATTTTGTCCACAATGGTATTGAATAAAGGAGCTGGAATATCCTTTTGCAGTTGTTCAAAATAATGGTTCAACCAGACTCTTACATTGACCTCTCACTGGTAAAAGATAATGCCCTGTTTTAACTGTTCATTTCTCTATTCCCTGTACTTTGTCTCCAACACTAAATCCAGGCATACTGACTTCTAGTAATACAGTAGAAGTCTGAAAATCTGGACTGATTGGGTATTGGTGTCAGTCTGGATTTTCAGGATTCTAGGGCAGTACTTTTAAAATTCAAATTTAAGTAGAGATTTTTATATTAAATTTAGACATACAGCATGGTAACAGGCCACTTCAGCCCACGAGTCCTTGCTGCCCAATTTACACTCAATTAACCTACACCCCTGATACGTTTGTGAATGATGGGAGGAATCCAGAGTCCCCCAGGGAAAACCCACAGACACGGGACTAACCTACAAACTCCTTATAGAGAGCATGGGATTTGAACCCTGGTCCCAATTGCTGGTGTTGTAAAGGCGTTGTGCCAACTATCCCAATGAACAGGTAAATTCAATAGTTTATTCATTCGCAAATGTAGTACACTTCACTTATCAAAATAAGTAGTTTTAAAGAAAATTTAAAATGCTGCTGTGCACTAGTGATGCTTACATGTGCACACACACACACAAAAGCCAGCTAAATTTAACAGTTTGAGTTTTCTTAAAGTCTGGATTCTCAAGTGGTCTAGATTTCTGGCATCCAGATTTTTGGACTTCTACCATACTATATTCTCCTCTTTTGTTTTATTATTGCATTAGTTTTGGGGAGGAGGAGGGCACACGGTTAGCACAACGCTGATAGAGTGCCAGCGGTCTGGACTGGAATTCAAATCCTGTGCTGTCTGTCAGGAGTTTGTAGGTTTGTCCCATGTCTGTGGGTTTTCCCTGGGGGATTCTGGATTCCTCCTTGTGCCTGCATGGGTTTCATGCAGGTGCTCTGTTACCTCCCACCGTTCAAAACGTACTGTGGGTTGTAGGTTAATTTGGTGTAATTGGGTGCCGCAGGCTCATGGGCGAAAATGGCCTGTTACCATGCTGTCTGTTGAAATAAATTTTAAATTTACCTGCTGTATGTAATTATGGGTTGACTTCCCTGGAAATTACAAAACAAAGCTTTTCTCTTTTTCTCAGCACATGTGACAATAAATGGTTCAACCAGACTCTTACATTGACCTCTCACTGGTAAAAGATAATGCCCTGTTCATTTCTCTATTCCCTGTACTTTGTCTCCAACACTAAATCCAGGCATACTGACTTCTAGTAATACAGTAGAAGTCTGAAAATCTGGACTGATTGGGTATTGGTGCCAGTCTGGATTCAATTCAAAAACATGGGGTATTGTTTGCAGTTCTGGTTGATGTACAAGGGGAAGGATGTGATTATGCTAAAGAGAACAGGAAAGATTCACCAGCCAGGACGAGAGGGCTGAAGTTGGAAGGAATTTTCTCTGAAGCTAAGGTTTATAACTTTGCCCCATCTACTCTGTCCTGCACTTTTAACGTTCAAATTACTTCTACAAGGTCCCCCATTCATTCTTCAGAACTCCAAGTATAGTCCAAGAGCGTCATTCTTCATATAATAATCACTTAATTCCAGGAATTATTCTTGTGAATCTTCTCCAAACCCTTAACAATTCCAGCACATCCTTTCAGAAATAAAGATCTTAATGCTGTACCCCATAATCCAAGTTATGTCTCACCAGTGGCTGATAAATCCTCAGTAACATTTGATATGAATCTATTTGATCACTACCAATGAACAGTGCCATCAGCCTATCACCAACAACATCTCTCAGGATCTGTCCTAGAGCCACCATGTCAATGAAGAAGGTGCACCCGCAGCTAATCACAAGGAGTTTGAGATTCAGTAAGTCACCAAAGACTCGAAATTTTCTACAGGTGTACTACGGTGAGCCTTCTGACTGGTTGCATCACTGTCTAATATAGAAGTATCAATGTATGGTCAGGTAAAGGCTACAGAAAGTTGTGGCACAAGGACTGTTTCTTCCCTCCCCTCCACCAGATTTCTGAATGAACTATCGACATTGCCTGACCTTAGAACATTACAGCACAGAAACAGGCCCTTCAAGTCTGTGCTGAACTGTTATTCTGCCTTGACCCACTGACCTGCGCCCAGTCCATAGCCCTGCATCCTTCTCCCAACAATGTACCTGTCTGAATTCTTACATTTTAAAATTCACCAGGGAACTCATTCCACACCCCCACCACTCTGTATGAAGTCTCTTCCCCCCGCCTCCCCCCCACACACCACCATGTTCCCCCTACACTTTTCCCCTTTCTTCCGTACCTAATATCCTCTGGTTTGTATCTCACCTTTCCTTTTCCTTTGGCTTGGCTTCGCGGACGAAGATTTATGGAGGGGGTAAAAGTCCACGTCAGCTGCAGGCTCGTTTGTGGCTGACAAGTCCGATGCGGGACAGGCAGACACGACTGCAGCGGCTGCAGGGGAAAATTGGTGGGTTGGGGTTGGGTGTTGGGTTTTTCCTCCTTTGCCTTTTGTCAATGAGGTGGGCTCTGCAGTCTTCTTCAAAGGAGGTTGCTGCCCGCCGAACTGTGAGGCGCCAAGATGCACGGTTTGAGGCGATATCAGCCCACTGGCGGTGGTCAATGTGGCAGGCACCAAGAGATTTCTTTAGGCAGTCCTTGTACCTCTTCTTTGGTGCACCTCTGTCACGGTGGCCAGTGGAGAGTTCGCCACATAACATGATCTTGGGAAGGCGATGGTCCTCCATTCTGGAGACGTGACCCACCCAGCACAGTTGGGTCTTCAGCAGCGTGGACTCGATGCTGTCGACCTCTGCCCTCTCGAGTACTTCGACGTTAGGGATGAAGGCGCTCCAATGGATGTTTTACTCCATATCCCTCAAAATGATAAATACCTCCACAAGTCTCTCCTCATATTTTCACTATTTTATTTATTTTGAAATGAATATTTTCACTATGCTGTTGCAAAGCAACGAATCTCCTGACTTGTTCATTACGACTAATTCTGATTCTGAACCCTCTCCAATGGCAGCACATCCTGCGTTCAAAAAAGGAGCCTAAGACTGTACCCTGTACTCCCAGTGATTACTGCTCTAGTGTCTTATAAAGCGTCAATATGAATCCTTTGGGCCAGTCAATGAACATCACCCTGTCCTGCCCCCCCCTCACACTGCCCCCCCTCACCTCCTATGTAGCTATCCCCACTTCAACACCCCACCCTCAGCTGTGCCTTCTCCCCCACCACCTGTTCCCTTTTCCACCCCTCTACAGCATTATCTCTTCCTGCCCCCACCCATCCCCTCTTCCCCCACCCATATGTTAAAGTCTGCCAGCGCTGCAAACTTATCTGTGAATTAAGAGCACAGCAGAGAACCATGGAACCATTTTAAAATCATTTTTTAATACTTCAGTTCTAACACCGATGAGAGAAGGAGCACTACGAAATATCAGTGATATTCCTAGAGTGCTCATTACCTTCTCAAAGTTCATAGGGAAATAGGGCTGTTTAAATAGTAAATTGGAAACAGCTTTCACATTTTCAATTACACATTCATCACTGTCACAGCTACTGTTCCTTACACATTACTACTGATTTATTTGACAGCCTTCCAGGAGAGTGAACAAAAAAGTTCACTCTTAGTTAAAAGTTCATCTATGGTTACAATCCCATAATCCTTAGCAATAAGAGTTGGCCACATAGAATGCAAACACTCCCGGAATTCTTTACAATGTCACAAGATGATGTTTAATTGCCCAAACCCACTACTTGCTGCTGGCCATCGACTCCATCGTCCTCCGCCAGCCCCCCCCACCATCGTCCTCCCCCAGCCGCCGCCCCCATCGTCCTCCCCCAGCCGCCGCCCCCATCGTCCTCCCCCAGCCGCCGCCCCCATCGTCCTCCCCCAGCCGCCGCCCCCATCGTCCTCCCCCAGCCGCCGCCCCCATCGTCCTCCCCCAGCCGCCGCCCCCATCGTCCTCCCCCAGCCGCCGCCCCCATCGTCCTCCCCCAGCCGCCGCCCCCATCGTCCTCCGCCAGCCGCCGCCCCCATCGTCCTCCCCCAGCCGCCGCCCCCATCGTCCTCCCCCAGCCGCCGCCCCCATCGTCCTCCCCCAGCCGCCGCCCCCATCGTCCTCCCCCAGCCGCCGCCCCCATCGTCCTCCCCCAGCCGCCGCCCCCATCGTCCTCCCCCAGCCGCCGCCCCCATCGTCCTCCCCCAGCCGCCGCCCCCATCGTCCTCCCCCAGCCGCCGCCCCCATCGTCCTCCCCCAGCCGCCGCCCCCATCGTCCTCCCCCAGCCGCCGCCCCCATCGTCCTCCCCCAGCCGCCGCCCCCATCGTCCTCCCCCAGCCGCCGCCCCCATCGTCCTCCCCCAGCCGCCGCCCCCATCGTCCTCCCCCAGCCGCCGCCCCCATCGTCCTCCCCCAGCCGCCGCCCCCATCGTCCTCCCCCAGCCGCCGCCCCCATCGTCCTCCCCCAGCCGCCGCCCCCATCGTCCTCCCCCAGCCGCCGCCCCCATCGTCCTCCCCCAGCCGCCGCCCCCATCGTCCTCCCCCAGCCGCCGCCCCCATCGTCCTCCCCCAGCCGCCGCCCCCATCGTCCTCCCCCAGCCGCCGCCCCCATCGTCCTCCCCCAGCCGCCGCCCCCATCGTCCTCCCCCAGCCGCCGCCCCCATCGTCCTCCCCCAGCCGCCCCCCCATCGTCTTCCCCCAGCCGCCCCCTCATCGTCCTCCCCCAGCCGCCCTCATCGTCCTCCACCAGCCGCCCCCCATCGTGCTCCCCCAGCCGCCCCCACAAACGTCCCCCCTTCACCACAGCCATCCACTCTACCCAACACCCCTGCAGCTGTCCCCTCTTACCCCCACCCCAGCACTTGTGCCCTCTTCCCACCTCCCCCACATCAATCTCTCCCTTCACCCCACCCTCACACATGCCCCCTTTCCCCACACTGGTCTCCTCTTCCCCATACCTTCACATAATCCCCTCTTCCCTCCCCCACACCCTTACCCTCTTCCCTCCACCCTAACACCCCCCACTCTCACAACCAACACCACTTCCCCAACCCCAAAAACCTCTTCCTGCACCCTCACACCCATCCCTTCTTCCCCACCCTTTACCCTCACCCTCTTCCCCTCACCCTCACAATTGTCCCTCTTCCCCTCACCCTCACAATCGTCCCTCTTCCCCCACCCTCACAATCGTCCCTCTTCCCCCACCCTCACAATCGTCCCTCTTCCCCCACCCTCACAATCGTCCCTCTTCCCCCACCCTCACAATCATCCCTCTTCCCCCACCCTCACAATCGTCCCTCTTCCCCCACCCTCACAATCGTCAATCTTCTCCCACCCTCACATCCGTCCCCTCTTCCCCATGCCCACACCTGCCCCCCCATTCTCCTACCCTCACATTTGTCCCCTTTCCCCCTCGAGTCCCTTCTTCCCCCTCCCCCACACCCATCCCCTCTTCACACTTCCCCCACACACATCCCCTCTCCCCCCACCCTTTCACCTGTCCCTTCTTCCTCCAATCCTTCCCACCTACCATCACACCCGTACACTCTTCCTTCACACCCGTCCCCTCTTCCCCCCACCCGTCCCCGTTCTCTCACCTCACACCCGTCCCTTCTTCCCCCCACCCGTCCCCTCACCTCACACCCGTCCCTTCTTCCCCCAATTCTCACACCCGCCCCCTCACGTCCATTCTCACACCCATCCCCCCTTTCCCCCTCCCGCACACCGGTCCCCTCTTCCCCCTTCCTCTCCACATCCACCCCCCTTCACAATCTTCCACTCTACCCCCCCACCTCCACACCTGTGCCCTTGTTCCCCCATCCTGTCCCCTCATCTTCCCCGCCCCTCACCCGTCCCCTCTTCTTCCCCGCCCCTCACCCGTCCCCTCTTCTTTCCTGTCCCTCACCCGTCCCCTCTTCTTCCCCATCCTCACACCTATTCCCCTTTCCCCCACCCCGCCCCACACCCACACCTGTCTCCCCAACCCCATACCCATCCCCTCTTCCTCCCACCCCCACACCCTATTTCTCTACCTTCACCCGTCCCCTCCCCCACCCCGTCCTCTCTTCTTCCCCACCCTACTCCCATCCCCACTTTTTCCCCACCCTGAACCCTCATCCTCCCACCCCTGCCCCCCATCCCCTCCACCCCTGTCCACTCTTCCCCACACCCTCACATCATTCCCCTCCCCTTCCCACCCCATCTTCCCCTTCCTCCCACCTCCACACCCCCATACCCATCCCCTCTCCCACCCTCACACCCAACCCCCTCCCCTCCCCTCCATCCATCCCCCACACCCTCTTCCCTCTCCCCCCACCCATCCCCCTACCCTCTCCCCCTCCCCTCCCCTCCCCCACCCGTCCCGTCCCCTCCCCCACCCCCTATCCCCCACCCCCCCTCCCCCACCCCCACCCCCTATCCCCCACCCCCCCTCCCCCTCCCCCACCCCCTATCCCCCAGCCCCCCCTCCCCCACCCCCTATCCCCCACCCCCCCCTCCCCCACCCCCTATCCCCCACCCCCCCTCCCCCACCCCCCCTCCCCCACCCTCTATCCCCCACCCCCCCCTCCCCCCACCCCCCCTCCCCCCCCTCCCCCCACCCCCCCTCCCCCACCCTCTATCCCCCCACCCCCCCTCCCCCACCCCCCCCTCCCCCCACCCCCCCTCCCCCACCCCCTATCCCCCACCCCCCCCTCCCTCACCCCCCCCTCCCCCACCCCCTATCCCCCACCCCCCCCTCCCCCACCCCCCCCTCCCCCACCCCCCCCTCCCCCACCCCCCCCTCCCCCACCCCCCCCTCCCCCACCCCCCCCTCCCCCACCCTCTATCCCCCACCCCCCCCTCCCCCCCCCATTCTGATCCCCAGCCACGGTGATTACCTTCACCACCATCTTCCTCCACGTCCTTCCCTCGCCGACTCCAATGGCGCCGCCGCTGCACAACTCGGTCCCGAGTCCCCCCTCCTAGCAACCGCCTGCCTCCCGTCCTGGAGTGCGTCATTACGCATGCGCGAGGGGGTGAAGACGCCGATTGCGTCGCCGCGGCCGCCTCCCACGTGCTTCTGGGTAATGTAGTCCGAGGGTGTTAATAGCTTGAGGGGGGAACTGACCTCCTTGGTCTCCTTGACCTCAGTGGTTCTCAACCTTTTTGTTCCCACTCACATGTCACCTTAAGTAACCACAGAACACCTATGGTATCCTAGTTAGTTGGGGATTACTTAACATCAAGTCAATTCAAGTGAATTGTCAGAAGTAAAACAAGAACGTCTGCAGACACCGAGGTTGAAGTAAATGCAAACAAACAGTGTCCTTTATGGTGAAAAGACATAACCAACGTTTCAGGCTTCAGCTCTTCATCACGGTATGGAAAATTGTCGCCAGGCGTCCAAATAAAAAGGTAAGGGGGGGCGGGGAGAGAGGCACGGCTGCACAGGCAGGAGGTGATAGGTGGAGGAGGGAGGGAGAGGGAAGCAGGGAGCAGGGGGATGAGGGGTGGCCGGTTGAATGGAGGGACAAGGAGGTGGAGAGCTGACAGGGGGAAGGGAAGTGGGAAGGAGAGCAGGTTAGCAGAAACCAGAGAGGTCAATGCTAATGCCATCCAGCTGGAGAGTGTCCAGATGCAAAACCAGGTGTTGTTCCTCCAATTTATGGGTGGTCCTGGTGGGATAGTACAAGGCCATGGATAGACATGTGAGTGTGACACAGAACTGAAATGGTTGGCGGCTGGGAACTCTCTGTCACTGATGCAGATAGAGCAAAGGTGCTCAGCGAAGTTAATTATTTTCTGATTGTACAACCTGACAATCAGCATTCTCCAGTCCACAATGCAAAAACATGCTGTAGTGTGAATCCTAGTTCACTGCATTTACCGCTTCCTGCAGAATTTAGAGTCGGATGAAGACAGAACATGGGTTCAGAAAAAAAATATATATACAGTTATTTACAAATTTACAGATTTAAGCGGTCCTAGGGTCTGGAAATCCTGGTGGAGTGCCTTAGCACCGGGGGCGGGGGAGGGGGGGGGGCCTTGGACTCCTTGAGTCTCCTGGTCCCCTGGAGGGGGGAGAGGTGGGCTGGAACTCCGGCTCTACGGTGGAGGGGGATGCACTTTATTCCTGAACCGGATTCCCTGAGGCCCTGACTGGGGGTGGCGAGAATGAGCTCCATGACTCACAGGGATCGTGAGGCAATGGACCCTTTATTCCGGCGGGCGCCAGGTCCCTGATGGAGACAGTGTCCTCCCTGCCATCCGGGTATTCCACATTGGCATACGTGGGATTGATGTGTGCAGTGAACTGGTATTCACAGGTAGTGTGTTATAATGGCTGGCTCTGCCTCCCGGCTCTGCCCCATCTGCTCACATATAAACCCAGAACCCTTCTGAAGACCAGTTCATCGTGACTAACCATGTCCTTCTTTCCCAACTCAAGCAGTTGCTCCCTCATGTACCTCGAGCAGATTCCCGTGACTAGCTGCATCAGGGGATAGAGGGTCTATCAGAAGCAAACCTGGCTTTAGTAGCACTTTCATCATTTAGGGAATAAGCTAATAAAATTGTAGCTCTTTCGACTGGAAGGAGAACATACGCTTTTATTAGCTTGTAACTGAGGGTAGGGGCTTAAGGTGGTCTTCAGAAGAGTTCTGGGTTTAGGCGGGAAATCAGGGTTATATTTGGGCAGATGGGGACAGAGCTGGGAGGTGGGCCAGCATCTGTACATCATCACTGCACACACAGACGCACAATCAGACATAACACACATACAGACAAAAAATACATTGGCAGGTCAAGTATTTCATCTATACCAGTGGTTCTCAACCTTTTTCTTTCCACTCACA
This sequence comes from Narcine bancroftii, assembly GCF_036971445.1. Taxonomy (NCBI): domain Eukaryota; kingdom Metazoa; phylum Chordata; class Chondrichthyes; order Torpediniformes; family Narcinidae; genus Narcine; species Narcine bancroftii. Next base: position 488,759,494 of record NC_091469.1, on the reverse strand, counting down.
TCCCACTTTAAGTAATCCCTTGCCATTGGTGCTCTGTGATTAGTAAAGGATTGCATAAAGTGGGATGTGGGTGGAAAGAAAAAGGTTGAAAACCACTGTTTGAATCGTCCCTCATTGACCTGTTGTGTGCACGGTTTCATAACTCCAAAGGAAATGGGCTATTGACGATTTTTCTCAAGCAAAATATTTCAGTAACATTTGTGTCTAGATCAGTGATTCTCAACCTTCCCTTCCCACTTACATCCCACCGTAAGTAATCCCTTACTAATCACAGAGCACTGATGGCACAGGGATCTCTTAAAGTGGGATATGAATGGGGATAAAAAGGTTGAAAACCACTGGTCTATACAAATAAATAAATAAATATTGTTTCATGAATATGAGATTCTTGGATGGTTAGTGTGAGCAGTTCCTTTGGTGGTTCAGTATTCTCACTGCCCGTGGGAAGAAACTGTTCCTCAGCCGAGTGGTGTTGCCCCAATAGGAGCAGCTGGAAGATGCTGGGTGCGGGATGGAAGGAGTCCTCAATAATTTTGTGTGCCCTCCTTAGACATCAATCTCGGTGGGGGGGGTGGGGGGGGGGGGAGAGAGACCCCAGTGATCCTCTCTGCCATTCTTGTGGTCCTGTGGATTGGCCTCCGATCCATTTCTCCGTGGCACCGTGTCCCACATTGTGATGCAAGTGGTTCATGATAGAGCTCCTACGGAAAGTTGACATGATGGTGGCCGGTGGCCTTACCCGCTTCAGTCTTCTCAGCAAGTGCAGTCACTGTTGTTCCTTCCTGACAAGTGAGAAGATGTTGAGTTTACACAATAGATCACTAGTTAAGTGAACTCCAAGGAACTCGGCGCTCTCCACTACAGAAGTTGTTGAAGTGTAGTGGAGGGTGGTTGTTCCTGGTCCTCATCTCCTTCGTCTTGTCCACATTGATACTCAGGATGTTACTTTCACACCGTTTCATGAAATTTTCCACCTCTTCTCTGTTGTGTGACTCGTCGTTGTTGCCGACGAGTCCAATGACTGTGTATCATCTGCAAACTAGATGACAGTATTGGAACCGGATCTGGCGATGCAGTAATGTGAATAGGAGTGGGCTGAACGCACAGCCCTGAGGTTCGTCAGTGTTCAACGTGACAGTGCTTGATATTCTACTACTGTCCCAGACAGACTGTTAAGAAGATCAGGATCCAGTTACAGAGTCCCAGTGAGGATAGTTTCTCCACCAGGCTCGGAGGAATGATTGTGTTTGAATTTACACATATATAAACTTACAGTTCTATAGCAAGTCATTTTGGCACATATCCAAATTACAACCAATTAACCAACATCTATTGTACGTTTTGAACGGTGGGAGGAAACTAGAGCACCGGGGAAAATCCACGCAGATACTGGGAAAACATGCAAACTCCTCACAGACAGTGCGGGATTTTAATCCCATTCCTGATCACTGAAGCTGTTAAAGCTGTTGCACTAACCGCCATGCCAACCGTGCCACCCTCTACACCAACTATGCCAAGCTGAAATCAATGTACAGCAGCTTGGAGTATAAGGCATTGTTCTCCAAGTGGGCCAGGACGGAGTGAAGCGACAAGGCTATAGGATCATCTGTGGAACAGACGAATTGAAATGGATCTAGCTTCTCTGGGAGATGTGCTTTGGTGCATTCCATCATCAGATGCTCGAAGCATTCCATCACTGTGAAGGTCAGTTCCACAGGGCAGTAGTCATTGAGACGTGTTATTGTCGCCTTCTTGGGTCCAGGGATGATGGTGGCTGTCTTGAACCCTGCGGGAATGATGGAGATTGGGAGATGTGCGTGAAGACCTCTGTTATTTGGTCTGCACAGTCCTTCAGTACCTAGCCCAGGTATGTTGTCTGGTCCCACCGCCTTGTGTGGGTTCACCTTGGATAAGGTTCTCCTCACCTCAACTGTGGCAATGCAGGTGTAGCGGACCGCTACAAAGAAACACACACATAGAGTGTGGCAGATTAACCTCACTCCTTTATTAGGGCTGGAAAGGCTGCTTTTATACTGCTCAAGTTCCCGCCGTTTTTGCTGATTGACTGAGTCAGCCGTATGAATAACAGTAGCGGGTGGGAACGTTCGAGCATATGAAGGCCCTTCTTCCCCAGCCCGTTTCTGCTCAGTTAGCTGGGCAGCTTGACCCACACCATTTTAGGGCTGTTGGTCTGATGCTGCCCCAGCTTCTACGCCCGCCGGTTGCTTTAGCGATCTCTGTCCGTGTCTGCTGCTGCGCGATGTGCCAGCCCAATCTCTGCAATTGCGGGCCGCCACACAGGGTCCAGTTCATCAAGAGGACACGGATCTTTCTTTGGCGTCATCTTGTCCTTCTCATCAACCGTGTTCAGTCTGCCCGGAAGTGAGAGGTTATTGGCTTTAGTTCGCAAGGTTGACTTATGATCTGTAATAGTCTTGATGCCACCTGCTCCTCATGTCGCCGCCATCACACAGCTCTCCATAGATCTTCTGTGCATACCCTCGCTTTGCCTTCTGGACTGCATGGGGAAGTTCAGCTGATCTTAGTGCCATCCTATCCTCTGTCCTGACAGCAGCATCATGAGCTCTGAGAAGGCCCCGGACCTCTGCATGGTTCCATTTAGCCCTGGTTGTGAAGCATTTGATCTCGAAGTCATCCTCAATGCACTTGCTGATGTAGCCAGTCCCTGAGTTCGTGTACTCCTCTAAGTTTACATGACCATTGTAGGTGGCTGCTTCCCTGAAACTGCTCCAGTCCATGGTCTCAAAGCACTCCACGCCATCCGATCTCTCCTATGCCCTGCTACAAAACTGACCCCACATGAATGCATGTTTTCCTTCCCCAGGAGGTCAGTGACCGGAACCATTCTGCCACCCTGGCTCTCATCTCTGGGACCCGTCCTGCTGAGGAAAGACGCCAGAGGTCATAAGACTGACCCGTTGGTGGAAGAGGTGCAGCTCCTGCACGCTAACCCACAATACGCTTACGTCCAGTACCCTGATGGCCATGAGGACACAGTCCCTGTCTGGGACCTGGCACGGGCTGGAGACACCCACCCACCCCCGTCCCTGACCACAACATACACACATATTGTCCCCTACAGGGTGCTGGCTAGCAATGCCCCACCCCCTCCCGGGCACCCATACCACATGCCCAGGACCCTCGCCCAGCTGAGCTGACCCCACAGACAAACAAACCCCACCCCCTATGTTGCCAGCCTTGCCCCTCCCACCTTAAGATACCCGACCAGCAACAGAGCCAACCAGTACTCCCCCAGCACAGGTCACAGAGGCAGAAGAAGTCACCTGACTGGCTGAACATCTAGGACTGGGTTTTGTCTTTTTAAAGAGGGGGTGAATGTGGTGATATATATATATATATATATATATATATAATATGTACTGGTCTGTGTTAAAGTGGCTGGCCCGCCCACTGATGACTCAACCCCCTGTAACCCCTCCCCCTGTGACCTGGCCATAAAGGTCGACCTCCCTCCCCCCTTCCATTTATTCGAGCACATGGAGTCGGGCCAGCCGAAATCTAATGTGTATTAAAGCCTATCGTTCTTCACTCAGTCTTTGGAGCCATTAATAGTGCCAGATCATGCTCTTCAAGCACAAATGGTCCGCTTGATGAGAAATATCCATATAACCATATAACAGTTTCTTACATGGAAACAGGCCATCTCGGCCCTACGTCCTCTGCCGGTTCACTCAAACAACTCCTCTAGCTCCCCCCATCTATTCTCTGCCCATAACCCTCTAACCTCCTCTTATCCATGTATATATCTAGCCTCCCCTTACCCTCAACTTGTGTCCTCTTGTTTCAACCTCCCCTGCTCTCAGGGGGAAGAATCTACTTGCATCTAGTCTATCTATTCCCTTCATAATTTTAAACACCTCTATCAAATCCCCTCTCAACTGTCTACATTCCAATGAATAAAGTCCTAACCTCTTCAATCTTTCTCTGTACTCTAGGTATTTTAAGCCAGACACCTTCTGCACCCTCTCCACCTTAACTATATCCTTCCTATAATTTGGAGACCAGAACTGAACACAATACTCCAAACCTGGCCTCACCATCGCCTTAAACAGTCGCAGTATCACTTCCCAGCTCCTAGACTCTATGCTATGATTTATGAAGGCTAACTTACCAAATGCCTTCTTAACCTGTCAACATGGGAATCCACCTTCAAGGAATGCTGCACAATAACTCCAAGATCTCTTTGTTCTTGTGCATTCCCCAATGTCCTCCCCTTTACTACATATGTCCTATTTTGATTATTTTTACCGAAATGAAGCACCTCACACTTCTCGACATTAAATTCCATCTGACATCTTTCAGCCCAATTCTCCAGACAAACCAAATCCCTCTGTAATCCCTGAAAACCTTCCTCACTATCCACCACTTCCCCTATTTTTGTATCATCTGTGTATTGTTACAGAGTTCTGTATTGTGTATTGGCCTATGTGTTGTGTGGTTTTATGTTAAAAAGTGACAGTTTGCTTGAGAGAGCCAAGGTGAAGGTGGACTGCTGAGAGAGTGGGAGACGGACTGAGCATGTGCAGAAAATGAAAAGAATTTCTGGACTTGGACTTGGACTTGGAGGCCCAGATCATGAGTCATGGTCTGGAGGACAGTTTAGAATGTTGGGATTTCAATAAGGATGAACATTCCGAAGGCAGCCAGAAGGATTGGGACCAAGCCAGTAGTTCCTCTCTCTGCAAGCAACACAAGAAGACAACTTTGAATTTTGTGCTCTCTCTCTCAAAGATCTTTTGGCTTCAGTTTACCAAACAAACTGAATTTTGTTTATGATCTTTGCTTCGGTTGAGATTGAAGTTTTGTGTGTTTTGTGTCTAAGTTTTTCTGTGGGCTGGTTGGAAATATAACTTCAACTTTAATTACATAAGTTATATTTATGCTGGGGAATTTATTAATTCCACACTGTTATAGAAATTTGCATAGTAACCAGTGGGCATTGTTATAAAAGGGGGGATTTTGAATTAAAGTTTGAAGGTGAAGTTTTTGTTAATAAAGTAATTTTTCATCTTTACCCCTGTGTGATCTTGCTGGTTTGATCTTGTAACAGTATTTACTTACCCAGTTAACCACCCCATTATCCAAATCATTAATATAAATTATGAATAACAGGGGACCTAGCACCGATCCTTGAGGTACACCGCTTGTCACAGGCTTCCATCCTGACAGATAGTTGTCCACCATGATCCTCTGCTGTCTCTCCTCCAGCCACCTCTGAACCCATCTTACTATTTCTTTATTAATCCCTAGTGACTGAACCTTCCTTACTAACCTTTCATGTGGAACCTTATCAAAAGCTTTGCTAAAATCCAGATAGACTACATCAACTGCCCTACCTTCATTCACCTTTCTTGTCACTTCTTCGAAAAATTCAACAAGGTTCATCAAACATGACTTCCCCTTCACAAACCCATGCTGGGTGCTCCTGATCAATCCCTGCTTATCTAGATAATTATACACACCATCTCTAAGAATACCCTCCATAATTTCCCTATCCCCAAAGTCAAGCTTACAGGCCTATAAAGTACTTGGCCGACACCTCGTGCCTTTTTTTAAACAACAGAACTACATTAGCAACCCTCTAATCCCGCGGCACCACACCCTCCTCCAGTGATCGTTGAAAAATCACTGACAGAGCCTCCACTATTTGCTCCCTGACCTCCCTTAATGTCCTGGGGAAAATCCCATCAGGACCAGGAGACTTATCCACTTTAACTGACCCTAGAAGCTCCAAAACCCTCTCTTTACTAATCCCTATCTTTTCCATAACTAAGCCATTTGCCTCACTTATCTCACATAGTCCAATGTCCTTTTTCTTTGTAAACACAGATGAGAAAAACATTGTTTAATATCTCTCCCATCTGATAGGGTTCCTTGCACAGTTCACTGCTCTCATTTTCCGGCAGTCCTATTCTATCCTTAACCCTCCTTTTACTATTACATATCTGTAAAAACCCTTAGAATTCACATTTACCTTATCAGCTATTGACACCTCATACCTTCTTTTTGCCTTTCTAATTTCCTTCTTCAGATTTTTTCTGCAAACTATGTAATAATCATACATCTTATCCACTTTTTGCTTCTTTAATTTAGTAAATGCCTCCCTCTTATCCCGAACCAACTTCCTTATTTTTACAGAAAACCACGGTTCCCTTAGGCTTTTGGCCTTGCCTTTCGATCTGACTCAAGATCCTGTATCTCAATATCTCTTTAAATAACCTTCAAATCTCCTCTACATCCTTTCCAAAAAAAAGATCAGCCCATATAATTTTCTGCAAATCCCTTCTCATTTCTTCAAATCTAGCCTTCCCCCACTCGACAGCCTTCAACCTCGGACCTGACCTATCCCTTTCCATATTTCTTCTTCTCTTTGGCTTGGCTTCGCGGACGAAGATTTATGGAGGGGTAATGTCCACGTCAGCTGCAGGCTCGTTTGTAGCTGACAAGTCCAATGCGGGTTTGGCATAAAAATAAACTAAAAAAGGTGACTCAACCATGGATAACAAGGGAAATTAGAGACAGCATTGGGTCCAAAGAGAGAACATATCAATTGGCCAAAAAAAGTACCGCAACCGAAGACTGGGAGCAGTTCAAGATGCACCAAAGGAGGACAAAGGGATTAATCAAGAGAGCAAAAATAAATTACGAAAGTAAGTTTGCGGCAAATATAAAAACCGACTGCAAAAGCTTTTATAAATATGTCAAGGGGAAAAGATTGGTGAAATCCAGAGTAGGTCCCTTGCAGTCGGAATCAGGGGAATATATAATGGGGAATAAGGAAATGGCAGACCAATTAAATTCTTACTTTAGTTCTGTTTTTACAAGAGAGGATACAAATAACCTCCCAAGGATGTTGGGAAACATAGAGACTAATGCAAGGGAGGAACTGAAAGAAATCAGTATCTCTAAGGACATGGTCTTGGGGAAATTGATGGGATTGAAGGAAGATAAATCCCAAGGGCCTGATAATCTACATCCTAGGGTACTCAAGGAAGTGGCCATTCAGATAGTAGATGCTTTAAGAGTTATTTTCCAGAACTCGATAGACTCAGGATCAGTACCCATGGATTGGAGGGTAGCTAATGTTACCCCACTATTTAAAAAGTGGGGTAGAGAAAAAGCGGGGAATTATCGGCCATTGAGCCTTACATCAGTAGCGGGCAAAATGATGGAATCCTTTATTAAGGATGTAATAGCAGAGCATATGACTAGCAGAGAAGGGATCGGATGGAGTCAACATGGATTTACAAAAGGTAAATCGTGCTTGACAAATCTATTGGAATTCTTTGAGATGGTGACAGGTAAAATAGATGGGGGAGAGCCAGTGGATGTGGTGTACCTGAACTTCCAAAAGGCCTTCGATAAGGTCCAGCATAAACGACTGGCTTCCAAAATCAAGGCTCATGGGATTGGGGGCAAAGTATTGATGTGGATTGAGAACTGGCTGGCAGGTAGAAGACAGAGAGTTGGGATAAATGGCTCGTTTTCTGAGTGGCAGGCGGTGACCAGTGGGGTACCACAGGGATCTGTACTGGGACCCCAGCTGTTCACAATTTACATTAATGATCTGGATGAGGAGATTGGATGTAATATCTCCAAATTTGCAGATGACACTAAGCTAGGAGGGGTTGTGTGCACGGAAGAGGGGGTCAGGGAGCTCCAGTGTGATTTGGCTAAATTGGAGGACTGGGCAGATCCATGGCAAATGCACTACTATGTGGATAAATGTGAGGTTATCCACTTTGGCAATACAAACCGGAGGGCAGATTACTATTTGAATGGCAATAGATTAAGAGATGGGGAAGTGCAGAGAGACCTAGGGGTACTTGTACACCAGTCTCTGAAGGCGAGCATGCAGGTACAGCAGGCGGTTAAAAAGGCAAATGGTATGTTGGACTTCATATCACGAGGGTTTGAGTCTAGGAACAAGGATACCTTACTGCAGCTGTACAGGGCCTTGGTGAGACCCCACCTGGAGTATTGTGTGCAGTTTAGGTCACCTTATCTAAGGATGTTCTTGCAATGGAGGGAGTGCAGAGGCGATTCACCAGGCTGATACCTGGAATGTCAGGAATGACTTATGAGGAAAGATTGCGCAAATTGGGATTGTACTCGCTGGAGTTTAGAAGATTGAGAGGGGATCTCATAGAGACGTATAAAATTCTGGCAGGACTGGACAGAATGGATACAGATGGGATGTTTCCAAGAATGGGAAAATCCAGAACCCGGGGCCATGGTTTGAGGATAATAGGCAAACCATTTAGGACCGAGATGAGGAGGAATTTCTTGACCCAGAGGGTGGTGAATCAGTGGAATTCATTGCCACAGAGGGCAGTAGAGGCAGGTTCATTAAATCTATTTAAGAGGGAATTAGATCTATTTCTTCAGTATAAGGGTATTAAAGGTTACGGAGAGAAGGCGGGGACGGGGTACTGAACTTTAAGATCAGCCATGATCTCCTTGAATGGTGGAGCAGGCTCGAAGGGTCGAATGACCTACTCCTGCTCCTATCTTCTATGTTTTTATGTTTTTTTTTAACTTTCTGCCTCTCAGCCTCTCTACAATTGTTACTATGGCCGCTATTTATTACCTGCTACTGTTCCACCAGATTGTGTGAAAAAGCCTTTTTTCTTTGCCTAAAGACTCTGTTGTTGCTCTCCTCCCTGACATGAACCCTTGTCCCCAACCTTACTAGTTTAAAGACCTAGCAAACACCCCTGCCAGGAGACTGGTACCTCTGGAATTTAGATGTAACCCATCCTTACAGTATAGGACCCATCTCCCCCAGAAACAGTCCCAGTGGTCCAAAAACTTGAAACCCTGTCTTTTACTCCACCCCTTCAGCCATACATTCCACCTCCACCTGACTCTATTTTTCCCCTCACTATCACAGGAAGTAATCCAGTGATTACACCCTTAGTGGTCCTTCTGAGCTCCCTGCCTAACTCTTTATATTCATTTTGCAGGACCACTTCTTCCTACCTACCAATGTCGTTGGTACCGACGTGAACCACGACCTCTGGCTCTTTCCCTTCCCCCTTCAGGATGTTCTGGACTTGTGTAGCTACATCCCAGATCCTGGCACCAGGGAGGCAAACCACCATCCGGTTTTCTTTATCTCGTCCACAAAATCCTGTCTGTCCATCTCACCAGCGAGTCCCCTGTAACTATCACCCTATTCTTCCTATTACTTCCTATCTGGGCTTCAGAGGCTGAGCCTACACCTCTGCCTACCTTAGCCAGACTATCCCCTTCCTCAGTACTCAAGGAGGAGTAACGATTTCTGAGGATTTCAGGCTCAGATGCTCTCTCTGGAGCCCGATCTTTCTCTTTCATCCTCCTAACAGTAACCCACTGCCCTTCCTCCCATGGGCCAGGTGTTACCACCTGACTATAACTCCCTGACCAAAGTGAGGTCATCGAGCTGCAGCTCAAGGTTCCTGACACGGTCTCTTAGACACTGCAGCTCAGCACACTTAGTGCACACGTGGACATCCGTGAGGCTAGAAGACTCCATGACTTCCCACGTGACAAAGGGAGCAGAAAACTGCCCTCATATTCATCCTTCCTCCTTCCCGCTGTACCTTACCAGAGTAAATATAAAAAGATATATATTAAACTAAATGTGACCATCTTACCTCAATTTAGAGGTAAAACAAAAGACTGAGAACAAATCTGAAAGTTGCTCTGTAACCCAGAGTGTTACAGTGCAACTTGCTGCAAAATTGGCGAACGCAGAACATTGCGTTGATGGACTAAAGGAGCATAATGCTGGCAATTTGGTGAAACTGCCTTCAGTGAACAACATTTTGGAAAAGGACTTGAAAATATTGGATAATCGCGTGAACACTGAACAGTACACTTGAAAACAAAACTGGATTTCAAAAGGATGAGAACGAATCCAATGAATCTTCATTTTCAAAAGTGACCAAGGGAAGGTGATTGACAAGAAAATTGTCGATAGAATTTGCAAAGACAGAAAGCTGAAGAAAAGAATACAGTTAATGAGGAAAGAGATTCAGCCTTACCAAGATGCCAAAGGTTGGAGGAGGAGAATCACCTTTTGAAAGAGAACAAGTTATTGGTTAATAACACAGGACAGCTGACTTTAGAAAACAATCAAGACTATAATTGGAAGGCTTAATGATGCAGAAAGAGAAGTTGCATCAAGCAACATAACAAACAGGATGAGAAAGTAGAAATACTGTGGCAGATGTTGTTTGTGGTCATACGCCACCCTATTGAAGAGTTAGGAAAAACGAGACCACACCTGAAGTTGTCAGCCAGTGAAGAGTAGAAGCATTGATTGGCGTGCTGTCAGGCTTGATATAGACACACAACATGTGACCTGGCGTCATGACATCCAAAGTGCTAATGACATCGTGACATAGCTACGTTGAGTAGGCCAGGGCTTCTCAGTAGACTTGTGGGTTCTGAAAGAATATTGAATCACTATGCCTCCTGGCTGTAATAGCAAGTTGCCATTTGTCAGTAGATATCAGAGGGTTCGTTTTTACATTCTACTTGGAAGTGACACTTCCTTGGAAGTGTCCTTCTTTGGTTGGAGGTAGGGAATTTTTTTTGGAGAAAACTGTCAGGGTGAAACTCCCACAGGAGCCGCTGTGATTTTTGTTGGGTAATATTAAAAGGATCAGACCCAAACTGGGGTTAACCATGTATCAAATTGAATTTTTACAAGTTGCTTTAGCTGTTTCTAGGAAGTGCGTAGCTATTACTTCTTATGTTCTTATGTTCAGCAAAAGCCTTTGAATGTTCAAGTACAACCTGATCTATTGACTACGTTCTAGATTAGTGAAGCATGAGCTATCAAGTTTCCAGATGACACAATAGTCGTTGGCCTCATCAGCAACAAGGATGTCGGACTACAGAGAAGAGGTGTAAAATCTCATGAAATGGTACAAAAGTAACAACCTGAGTCTCAATGTGGACAAGACAAAGGTCTTCAGGAGGACCAGGAACGACCACCCTCCACTACACTTATATAACCATATAACAATTACAGCCTGGAAACAGACCATCTCAGCCCTTCTAGTCCGCACTGAACCAAGTCCTCTCCTCTAGTCCCACCTACCTGCACCCTGCCCATAACCCTCCATTCCCCTTCCATCCATATACCTATCAAACTTTTCCTTAAATGACAAAATTGACCCTGCTGCCACTACTTCTTCTGGAAGCTCATTCCACACAGCCTCCACTCTCTGAGTGAAGAAGTTCCCCCTCATGTTCCTTCTAAACTTTCGTCCCTTAACTCTTAACTCATGACCTCTTGTTTCAATCTCTCCTACTCTCAATGGAAAAAGCCTATCCACATCAACTCTATGTATCCCCCTCATAATCTTAAATACCTCTATCAAATCCCTCCCCCCCCCCAACCTTCTACACTCCAAGGAATAAAGAACTAATCTGGTCAATCTTTCTGTTATCTAGATGCTGAAACCCAGGTAACATTTTCGTAAGTCTTCTCTGCTCTCTCTCTACCTTGTTAATATCCTTTCTATAATTCGGTGACCAGAACTGCATACAGTATTCCAAATTTGGCCTCATCAATGCCTTCAACAGTCTCAGCATCACTTCCCAACTCCTATATTCTATGCTTTGATTTATAAAGACCAGCATACTCAAAGCCTTCTTCACCACCCTATCCACATGAGGTTCTACCTTCAGGGAATGATGAACCATTATAACTAGATCTTTCTGTTCCATTGCGCTCCTCAATGCCCTCCCATTTACTATGTATGCCCTGTTTTTCAGCCCACTCTTCTAAGCAGTCCAAATCCTTCTGCAATCTTTTAAACCCCTCTTCACTATCCACAATTCCACCTATTTTAGTATCATCTGCATATTCACTAATCCAATTTACCACCCCCCCCCCAACATCATCCAGATTATTACTGTAAATGACAAACAGCAAGGGACCCAATATAGAACCCTGAGGCACTCCACTTGTTACCAGCCTCCAGCCTGACAAAGAGTTATCCACTACAACTCTCTGGGCATCTCCATCCAGCCACTGTTGAACCCATTTGACTATCTCAAAGTTAATACCTTCCATGTGGAACTTTATCGAAGGCCTTACTGAAGTCCATATAAACAACATCCACTGCTCTACCCTCAACAACATTCCTAGTCACCTCTTCCAAAAATTCAACAAGGTTGGTCAAACATGACCTTTCACACACAAACCTGTGGTGAGTGTTACTCGTGATCTATCATGGACACTCAACATCTCCTCACTAGTCAGGAAGGCACAACAGCAACTACACTTCCTGAGAAGACTGAGGTGGGCAAGTCTACCGGCATCCATTATGTAAACCTTCACAGAAGCTCTATCGAGAGCGTCCTGGCCGGCTGCATCCCATTGTGGTACAGTTGCTGCAGAGAAATGGATCGGATGTCAATCATCAGGACCAGAAGAGTGGCAGAGTGGATCACTGGAGTCTCTCTCCCCCACCCCCCCAACCCCCTCCATTGATGTGATCTACCAGGATCGTTGTCTGAAGAGGAACCTCTTCCATCCCACACACACATCTTTCAGCTGTTCGCATCGGGAAAGAGATACAGGAGGTTCAGAGCCAGCGCCAGCAGGCTGAGGAACAGCTTCTTCCCACGGGCAGTGAGAATGCTGAACGACCAAAGGAACTGCTCACACTCACCCTCTGAATACTATTTATTAAACAATATTTATTTTGTTTTTATATATGTATTACATATATATCATTGGTATACATGTTATGTCTGGTTGTGTGTCGCCATATTTTTGCACCGATGACCAGAGAACGCTGTTTCATCAGATTCTACTTGTGCAATCTGATGATAATAAACTTGATTTGATGATTTCCCTTTTATCTGCCCTGTCAGCCTTCTCTAAATGTGCAGAAACAACATCTTTAACCGTCGGCTCCAACATTTTTCCTACCACTGAAATCAGGCTAACTGGTCCCTGTTTAGAAATCGCCAAAGACCTTGCTGACAGAAGATCACCATTGGGAACTAAACATCCAAGGATACATATCGCACCGAAAAGACTGGCAGGCGGGGAGGATGTTAGTAAATAATTAAATCAGATCCTTTGCAAGAAGGGACATGAGATCAGAGGGTGTAGAATCCTTGTGGGTAGAGTTGAGAAACTGCAAGGGTAAAAAGACCCTGATGGGAGTAACATACAGGCCTCCAAAGAACACCCAGTTTAAATGACAACAGGAGTTAGAGAAGGCATGTAAGAAAGACAGTGGTCATGGGTGGAGTTCAAAATGCAGCTAGACTGGCAAAAAGAGGTGAGCTCTGGATACCAAGAGAAGAAATTTGTGGAATGCTTACAAGATGGTTTTTAGAGCAGGTGTGTTTGAGCCCACCCAGGCAAAATAAATTCTAGACTTGGTGTTGTGTAATGAACCGGATTTGATTGGTTCAGCAACGGCAGGTCCTGGTTGACAAATTTACTGGAGTTCTTTGAGAATATAACAAGTGTGGTAGATAGAGGGGAGCAGAGGGACATGGTTGACATGGATATCCAGAAGGCGTTGATGAGGTGCCGCATAAAAGACTTATAAAGAAGATAAGGATGTATAGAGTTGGGGTGATATATTAGCACGGAGAGAGGGTTGGTTAACCAATGAAAAGCAGAGAGTTGGGAAACAGGGGTGTTTTTCTGGTCAGTGCAGGGGTCAGTGCACGATGTGCAGTGTCGTGTATCTAAGTTTGTCAATGACACTACATTGAGTGGAAAAGCAAATTGTGCAGAGGATACGGAGAGTCTGGAGAGAGATATCGATAGGCTAAGTGAGTGGGCAAGAGTCTGGCAGATGGAGTACAATCTTGACAAATGTGAAGTTATCCACTTTGGAAGGAAAAATAGATCAGAATAATATTTAAATAGCAAGTGATTGCAGTGCGCTACCATGCAGAAGGACTTGGGAATGCTTGTGCATGAATCTCAAAAGGTTGGTTTGGAGGTGCAGCAGGTGATCAAGAAGGCAAATGCAATTTGAGCTTCATTGCTGGAGGGTTGGAATTTAGGAGCAGGGAGGTTCTGCTACAAATGTACATGGCACTGATGAGGCCGCATCTGGAGAACTGCGTGTAGTTCTTACTTGAGGAAGGATGCACTGGCTTTGGAGGTGGTGCAGAGGAGGTTCACCAGGTTGATTTCAGGGATGAGGGGATGAGCCTATGAGGAGTTGAGTCATCTGGGACTGTAAATGCTAGAATTTAGAAGAACGTGAGTGGGGTTGCTTCAGGTGGTCTGTGACTGGGAAGGGAAGGTTGAGAATCACTGCTCTAAACCCAATTGTTACTGAAATATTTTACTTGAGAAAAATTGTTATTGGCCCATTTCCTTTGGAGTTATGAAACCGCGCACATAACGAGTCAATAGGTATGATTAATACAATGGTTTTCAAACTGTTTCTTTCCACCCACAGACCACCTGAAGCAATCCCTTACTAATCACAGAGCACCTATGGCATGGGATTATGTAAGGTGGAATGTGAGTGGAAAGAGACGGTTTGAAAACCACTGACTTAGAGCACAGACTGTCCAGGATGTGGAACTATGATGTTGTGGCCATTACAGTGTTCAAATTCAAGTTCAGGTTTATTATTATCATTCAATTACGAAGTATAACTGGATGAAACAGCGTTCTTTGCACCTTGGTGTAAAAACATGCAAACACATCTATAGACATAGCACACATATTTACAAGCAGTTTACCCTGCACACCCAGTACAAATATAAAAATAAATAAATATTGCTAAGTAATAGTAGATTCTCGGAGGGATTGTTATTCTGGTGTCTCACTGCCCGTGGGAAGAAGCAGTTCCTCAGCCTAGCTCTGATACTTCTGCATCTCTCTCCTGACAGGAGTAGCTAAAAGATGCTGTGTGGGGAGGAAGGGGTCCTTAACACTTTTGTCAGCCCTCCCCACCCCCCACCATTTTATTTAAGCGCCCTCCTGCTTTTCGCTCATACCTTGACAAAGGGCTCAGGCCCGAAACACTGTTCACGTGTCTTTGATGATGCGTGACCTGCTGGGCTTCTCCAGCATTTTTGTGTATTGAAATACGAAGGAGATTATGGGATATCTATCAACTGTCTTGCAGGGTTTTGGTTTGATATGGACATTATGTCCAGTACAGACATGTGTTGAAGGGCATTTCCTAAGCTGTGCTGTTCTATATTCTATGTAATGGTCCCTTTTGGAGAGATTATAATGCAATTTTCATTTTGGCTATGGACTATGTTAAGAGCCCAGAGGGCCCATAAACCCAGCAGCAATAGATACTCACCAAGACAAATAGTTACTTAAACAAAAATTGCTTTTAATTATCTTTAAACATGAAAACAGAATCACACTTTAACTTAACTTAACTAACCTAACTTAACCCCCTTCTAATTCTCAGTGCACGTGTATGTAATGTGTGTGTGAGTTCAGAAAAGTTCTTTGGTTCACAGTCCAATCTCACTTCTCATTCCTCCAAGTTCACTGGTTGCAGGTGATTCTTATACTGTGACCAGAATTTAACATTTATAAAGTTCACCAGGCTTTGGTGCTTGAAAGGTAAATGGTTATTGCTCAGGAAGGTTCTTGTCAGTTTTCAGAGAGAGATTGGTTGTTCCAGGATATCTACAACTGATTCCTTTTTAATCTGCCACTCCAGTGCCTTGCTGATTAAACTTTCTCCTTCAAGGTTCTCCAGATGATAACTTTTTTCTTTCAGGTCACCACAGAGTTACTTTTTGTTTCCCTTATTCCAAGTGAAACGGCTTTGACCAGGCCGTCTTCCAAACGGGGCTTTCCACAAGCTTGCCAGCTTGTCCTGTTCCAGTCCCAGCTACTGTTACCGGCTGTAACATTGTAGAAGTGAACTCTGTCTCTCCCTCCCTCTCTCTCTCTCTCTCTGAGAGTAAGGCTGTTTTACTCTTTCTGCTTGCAAAACCACATGACCCTCTTAGAACAACTCCAGACAATCTGCAGCTCCAACAAGATTTTTCATCTGTTGCCTTCCATTAGTGAAGTCTCTTGGGCACTCTCCAAAGATCTTGCAAAAGCTGTGGAGCTGATATGTTTAGCATTAGCAGAGCTCCAGTATTTCAAATAAAATCTGTTTTAAAATGTTTGTATGTAACCTACTCTAACAAACCTTTCCCAATTTATCTCCCAAAAACATATTTATATACTCTGTCACAAGTACAAGGCAAGAACTTGATTGATTGAAGGTAATGGGGAGAAGGCTGGGCAATGGGGCTGAGTATGGAAATGGATCAGTTCATGATTGAATGGTGGGGCAGACTCATAGAACATAGAACACTACAGCATAGTACAGGCCATTCAGCCTCAATGTTGTGCCGACCCATATATTCCTTCCAAAAATTAAAATACTAAATTCTATCTGCCTTGTAACCCTCTATTTTTCTTTCATCCATGTGCCTGTCTAAGAGTTTCGTTCATAATATTTCAGCCTCCACCACCATCCCTGGGAAAGCATTCCAGGCACCTACAACTCTCTGCGTTTATAATAAAAAAAAAACTTATCCCTGATGTTTTCCCTAAAATTCCCTTCCTTCACTTTGTTCCCACGTTCTCTGGTGTTTGCTATTCCCACCCTGGGAAAAAGGTGCTGCCTGTCCACCACGTCTATGCCTCTCAGAATCCTGTCAACCTCTATTAAGTCTCCTCTCATCCTTTTTCGCTCCAAAGAGAAAAGTCCCAGCTCTGCTAACCTTACTTCATAAGACATGTTTTGCAATCCAGGCAACATCCTGGTAAATCTCTTCTGTGCCCTCTCCAAAGCTTCCACATCCTTCCTATAATAAGGTGACCAGAATTGAACACATTATACTAAATGTGGTCTCACCAGAGATTTGTAGAATTGCAATGTGATCTCTTAACTCTTGAACTCAATCCCCCAATTAATGAAGCCCAACATCTCATAGGCTTTCTTAACCTAACAACCTGCGCAGCGACCTTGAGAGGTGTATGGATTTGGACCCCAAGTTTCCTCTGTTTATCCACACTTTTAAGTAACTGACTATTAACCATGTACTCAGTCTTCTGGTTTGTCCTTCCAAAATGCATCACCTCACACTTATCCAGATTGAACTCCATCTGCCACTTTTCCGCCCAACTCTGCATCCTACTGTGGTGCGCTGTTAGACGGAACCAGACATGTGCAAGGTAAAGAATATACAACAGGCTTTAATCCACAAAGATTTCCACAGGGCCAGGCTGGCTGTTGCTGCAGTAACCCTGAGTGAGGCTTCAGAGGCCGGTGCAGGCTTATATCCCGGAGGGTGATTGACACCCGACCAGGTGGGGCTTGATCCATTCAGGTCGACTGATTGACAGCTGGGCAGGTGTTGTCCTGTCCCCCTTACACTCCTGCAGGTACAGAGGCTGCCCCCTGCAGTAGGCCGGTGGTACACTCCTGCAGGTACAGAGACTGCCCCCTGCAGTAGGCCGGCGGAACACTCCTGCAGGTACAGAGGCTGCCCCCTGCAGTAGGCCGGCGGTACACTCCTGCAGGTACAGAGGCTGCACCCTGCAGTAGGCCGGCGGAACACTCCTGCAGGTACAGAGGCTGCCCCCTGCAGTAGGCCGGCGGTACACTCCTGCAGGTACAGAGGCTGCCCCCTGCAGTAGGCCAACGGTACACTCCTGCAGGTACAGAGGCTGCACCCTGCAGTAGGCCGGCAGTACACTCCTGCAGGTACAGAGGCTGCACCCTGCAGTAGGCCAACGGTACACTCCTGCAGGTACAGAGGCTGCACCCTGCAGTAGGCCGGCGGTACACTCCTGCAGGTACAGAGGCTGCCCCCTGCAGTAGGCCGGCGGTACACTCCTGCAGGTACAGAGGCTGCCCCCTGCAGTAGGCCGGCGGTACACTCCTGCAGGTACAGAGGCTGCCCCCTGCAGTAGGCCGGCGGTACACTCCTGCAGGTACTGAGGATGCCCCCTGCAGTAGGCCGACGGTACACTCCTGCAGGTACAGAGGCTGCACCCTGCAGTAGGCCGGCGGTACACTCCTGCAGGTACAGAGGCTGCACCCTGCAGTAAGCCGGCGGTACACTCCTGCAGATACAGAGGCTGCCCCCTGTAGTAGGCTAGTGGTGTACCGCCACACCTGTCTATATCCTTTTGTAACCTTCAACAACCTTCAGCTCCATCCACAACTCCTTCAACTTTCGTTTCATCCTCTTGATGGGCTGAATAGCCTATTTCTGCTTCTATGTCTTATAATATGCCGATGCTGGCAACGGTGATGCAAATTCTGGTGAAAGGTGGCCAATGAATGAGACATTTTCAGATACCAGGAATGATTTTAAATCAGAATCAACTTATTCCTTTTACAATAAATAATAATTTCTAAAATATTCGGTTTAACAAAGGAATTAAGACAATAAAAGATTGCTTTCAAGGGTCAACTTTAACGATATTTGAACAATTGAAAAATAAATATGAAATACAAAATAATACAAATATTTTCTTATTATCAGTTAAAAGTTTATTTAAGCGATAATTTGGGTCCAGTTTTGATATTACATGAACAAAGTCATTTGGAACAATTAATCACAGATATAAATATTAAACATTTATTTCAATTATGTATACAATTTTGCAAAAAGGAATGTATAAATGAGGAGTTCATAAGTCAAGACAAAGCTGGGAGAATGATTTAAAAATAAATATTCAAGAGAAAATTTGGTTAGAAGTTTGTCAGGACAGTATGACTAACACACTTAATGTCTGGGATAAAACGGTACATTCTAATTTTTTACATCAATTATATCTTCCGCCACAGAAATTAAATGGATTAAATTCTAATTTTTCAGATAAACATTTTATTTTAGATGTAATAAAGAAATAAGTACATTTTTACACTCTGTGGAAATGTTCAAAACTAAAACCCTTTTGGATGGAATTGGGTTTATTTTTGGAAAGAGTTACAAAAGTTAAGTTTCCTGAAGATCCACATTTTTTTTTTACTTGGAAATATTTTTGAAACAGAATTGAAATTGAAATTAAATAAATATCAAAAAGAATTTGTTAAAATAGCCCTAGCTGTAGCTAGAAAGTGTGAGGCAGTATCTTGGAAATCAGATGCGTAGATGGCCAGACGGAAATTGGGAGTTGTAACATAATTTATGTAACATATTTGAAGTTTTTCAGAAGATGTGGAAACCATATTTTCAAACTGTAGGAATTATGTTGTAATCAACCTGAATCTTCCAACTCCTAAAATTAAGATTTTATATGATCGTTTTAATAGTCTTCTATTTAAATAATATCCAGATACCCTCTTCTTTCTTTCTTTTCTAAGGGGCTGATTTATTTGGAGGGGAGGGTGTTTAAATCTTTTTAATCACTATTGTTTTGAACAAGGCAATTTATGTATAAGTTTTAATGCAAATTAAGTAAAATTTTCCAACAAACACATGAGAGGCAATGATGTACTTCGCTTCCATTAACTCTGAGATCTGTCCGTGACCGTCGTAAACTTGGGCCTTTTGCTCTTGACTTGCCCGTAGGTTTAATCGAGAGCTGTCTGATTCATAGTTGATCAAATGAGAGATGTCTTTGTTGAGGAGGTTTTTTTTTTAAAGTACGGAGAGATCGTCCTGATGAATGATGGATTAAAATGATGTCTTCCATCCACTAGGATAAGGATCCACCTACAGTTGGGGAAAAAAAGTTTCCATTTTAGAAGAATTTACAAGAGGAAAAGGTCAGAAAATGCTTGTAAGATTTTAATCAATTGTGAATGGATCACTTCAACACTGCTTAGCCTTACCAATCAACATACAAAATAGAAAAGATTTGATGTGTAATTTAATTTTCTTTTTCATGAAGGATTCATTACCAATAGAAGATATAATCTGCATTATAATTGTATCATAAATAGCTTGTAAAAATTGTTTCCACTATTTTTTAGTTCGATAGCATTCTAATAATATTTCCTATTTAATCTCTTAATTAATGAGAAGATTGGGGAAAAAAAAATCAATCGTATAGGATGTAGATTTCCTTGCTTTGCAGATCTGTACCTGTTAATGGGAATTACTGAGTCATTCTTTTATAAAGTTGATTGCTGCGGACTTGACTTGCCACTATTGGCATGGCCCAGTTCCCAGCATCCTTGGCTGAGTCAGGGAGTTATGGTTTCAAGGTTCACATAAAATATTGGAATAGTGCAGGTTGGTAACAACATCTCCTCCTCGCTGACCATCAACATAGCCTCACCTCAAGGATACGTGCTTAGCCCACTGCTCTACACTCTCTCTACACCCATGACGGTGTGGCCGGGCACAATTGAAATGCCGTCCGCAAATTTGCCGATGACGCCACGGTCGTTGGCAGAATCTCAGACGGCAATGAGAAAGCATATAGGAGGGAGATCGATCAGCTGGTTGAGGGGGAGGGGGTCACACCACCAACCTTGCACTCAACATTAGCAAAACTATGTGGGTGGCACAGTTAGCGCAAAGCCTTTACAGCCCCAGCGATCGGGACCGAGGTATGGAATCCAGAGCTGTCTGTAAGGAGTTCGTACGTTCTCCCCGTGACTGCATGGATTTCCCCCGGGGGCTCAGGTTTCCTCCTACTGTTCAAAACATATTGGAGGTGTAGGTCAATTGGGTGTAAATTGGGTGGCACTGACTTGTGGGCCGATCGGGCCTGTTACCGTGCTGTATGTCTAAATTAAAAAAAAAAAAAAAATTTAAATTTAAGGAACTGATTGTGGTCTTCAGGAAGGGGAAACCTGGAGAACACAAACCAATCCTTATCAAGGGGTCAGCAGTGGAGAGGTTAATAAAGTTCAAATTCCTGAGTGTCAACATCTCTGAAGACCTATCCTGGGGCCATCATGTCGATGGAATCATGAAGGCCTGACAACGGCAATATTACAAAAAGGAGCTTGAGGAGATTTGATATGTAGAACATTGCAGCACAGAACAGCCCTTCGACCCATGATGCCGTGCAACAAAAAACTAAACCCTCCCGACCTCATTAACCCCCATTCTTTCATCCATGTGCTGAAGAGAATCTTAAATGTCCCTATTGTTCCAGCCTCCACCACCACCCACGGCAAGGCATTCCAGGCACCCACGACACTTAGTGTAAAAAAATCAACCTACCCCAAATGGCTCCCCTAATCTTTCATTCATTTTGTTCAGATGTTCTCTGGTGTTTGCTACTCCCCCTCCCCTCCCCAAACCCCAGGCAAAGGATGCCGAATGTCTACCTTGACTTATGCCTCTCGTAATCTTGTTGACCTCCATTAAATCACCTCTCATCCTTCTGTTTCCTCTTTCTTTCAATCTTTTGCCAATTGTTACAAGCCCAGAGGACACCAAAACCCAGCAGCAATAGATATTCACCCAAGACAAATGGTTACTTAAACAAAAGTTAATTTTAATTATCTTTAAACATGAAAACAGTGTGTATGTAATGTGTGTGTCAGTTCAGAAAGCTTCCTTGGTTCACCGTCCAATCTCACTTCTCACTCCTCCAAGTTCACTGGTTGCAGACAATTCTTATACTGTGCGCAGAATTTAACATTTATAAAGTTCACCAGGCTTTGGTGCTTGAAAGGTAAATGGTTTCTGCTCAGGAAGGTTCTTGTCAGTTTTCAGAGAGAGATTTGTTGTACATTTACTTCCATCAGCCACTTCAGTGTCTTGCCAAAGAAACTTTCCCCCTCCGGGTTCTCCAGATGATAACCTCTTTCTTTCAGGTCACCACAGAGTTCCTTTTTGTTTCTCTTATTTCAAGTGAAACATTAGACAGCCAGTCCTCTCCTCTTGTATAAACCAAAGGGTCTTTGACCAGGCCGTCTTCCAAATGGGACTTTCCACAAGCTTGCCAGCTTGTCCTGTTCCAGTCCCAGCTGCTATCTGCTGGCTGTAACACTGTACAAGTGATCTCTGAGAGAAAGCCTGTTTGATGCTCTCTCTGCTTGCAAAACCACATGACCCTCTTAGAACAACAAGTTCTCTTCCAGACAATCTGCGATTCCAACAAGATGTTTCATCTGTTGCCTTTTGTAAACCGCAATCCATTGTGAAGTCTCTTGAGCACTTTTCAAAGCTTTTGCAAAGGCTGTGCAGCTGATATGTCTAGCATGGGGAAAAGCTCCAGTATTTTAAATAAGATCTGTTTTAAAGTGTTTGTATGTAATCTACTCGAACAAACCTGCCCCAATTTATCTCCCAAACACATATCTATTAACAGTAGAAAACCTTATCTTTATCTACTCTGCCTAGACCTCTCATTATTTGGAACACCTCAATCTCACCTCTCCTCAACCTTTTCCACTTAAGAGAACCTTGTTGATACTTTTATTTGGTGGTATTTCAGCAGGTGTCTGTTCAATGCATTGAGCTCATCAACCAGTTACCTTATAGTTATGACTCAGGCCAGTGAAATGTGATTTGCTTTTTGCAGATCTGGCTTTGTGGGCGAATGGTTGTAGAACAACGTTGGTCTGCTTCAGTTGGTCTCTGCCATTGTTACTGGTTTGTATGAATTAATCTGCTTCAGCGGTTTGGGATTGAGAAGGGGTAAAATGTTATCATGAGCTTTTCATCCCCTCCTTAGATGGGCATGTTGACATTGTTAATCTTTCTTTGCTGCAGTCAGATGTTACCACCTGCTTCAAAAGGGCATCAATCATCCCAGTATCCTAGAAGAGCAGAGTGAGCTACCTCAACGACTATCGCCCATGAATATCTACTGAGATTAAATGCTTTGAGAGGTTGGTCATGGAATTAGCACGGACCTCAGCAAAGAACTGAACCCACTGCAGTTCACCTGTCATCACAATCGCTCCACAGCAGATGCAATATCACTGGCTCTCCACTCAGCTCCGGATCACCTCAAGAACAGCAACTCATACATATGACTGCTCTTCATCAACCACAGACTTCAACACCATTATTCCCTCAGTGTTGGTCAACAAGCTCCAAAACCCGGGCCTCTGCACCTCCCCCCCCCCCCCCCCCCCCCACCGGCCTCGCAACTAGATCCTTGACTTGCTCATCGGAAGACCATAGTCAGTACAAATCAGAAACAACCTCTTTTCATTACTGACTGTCAACACAGGCGCACCCCAAGGATGTGTGCATTTTGTAGGTGACCGAATTGTAGAACAAGCTTTCTTCTGTTGCAGTTTGTCTCTGCTGTTCTTAAAGGTTTGTTTAAATTCATCTACTTCAGCAGTTTGGATGAGGTGGGCGAAAAAGTGAGCATTGCCTTTTCAGCACCTCCTTCAACAGGACAAAGTGAGAGTTCACCATTGAAGGTTGTCGGATTCCCGTCATTCACTTTTGAGTCTCTTTCCAAGACGATAAGTGAAAGCTTGAATTGGTACCAGATCTGGTCATGATTAGATTTAACTGCTTAGATCAGCTGACTACATCAGGTGAACTTGGTCTTTTTCCCGGTGTTGGGGAATGTATTTAGGAAACCTTAAACCTGAGGAACCTTTTTACAGAGCGCGTGGTAGGTGTTGAGCTGCCAGTGGTGGTTGAGGCAGGTACCATTGCAACATTTAAGAACTATTTGGACAGATAAGTTAATTTTGAGGTATATGGGCCAAATTCAGGCAGATGTGTGGGTGGGATATTTAGTTCGGCTTTCCCTGTGACTCTATGCATATATGACATGCACGCATCTACTGCATCCAGTGCTCCCGTAATAGTCTCCTCCACATTGGACGCAGACCAGGTGATCACTTTGTTGAGCTCCTTAGCTCTGTCCGCTTCAATAGCATGGATCTCCCAGTGGCCTCCCATTTCAGTTTCCTGTCCTATTCCTTTGCTCACATCTCTGTCCATGCACTACCAGTCTGAGACCTAGCAAATTCAAGGAACAACACTTCATCTTCCATCTAGGCACCCTCCAAACGGATGGCATGAACAGTTTCCATTAAGAAACCTCCTTACCTCTTTCCCTGCCTCCTTCCCTCCAGTTTTGACTCCCCTTTTCCCTTCTGACTCCCTTCACAGAGCAAAAATAAATTTTCATCTTTCTGCTTATCGTATCCAATTAACACCTTTTGGCTTTTAGGCCTGGAATCCTCTCCCCTCCTATCCTCCCCTCTCCTACTCTTCCCCCTTAATTTCTAGTCTTTAATTAAGACACCTGCCTGCTTTTTGCCTTCACCTTGAAGAGGCCATGCTTAGTGAGGCAGTTGGCACAACGCTGTTACAGCACCAGCGATCAGGACTTGGGTTCGAATCCCACACTGTCTGTAAAGAGTTTGTACTTTCTCTTTGTGTTTTCCACGAGGGCTCCGGTTTCCGCCCACCCTTCAAAATGTACCGGGTGTAGGTTAATTGGGCGTAATTGGGAGGCCCGAACTCATGGGCCAAAAGAGCCTGTTACCCTGCTGTGTCTAAATTTTATATAAAAATTGAAAAAATGCAAAAGCCAAATGTCAGATATCTATCACTCTAGCAGCTGAGTTCCTCCAACATTTCACTACAATCTCAGCGCCTGCAGAACTTCATGTTTCACTTCATGATATTTGCCTAATCCAGGGTGCGCTAACAGGGCTGCTTTGTCCTGGATATTATCAAAGCCCTTGAATGTTCTTGAGACTGCACTCACCTTGGCAATAGAGAATGTGCTCCTGCCTTGTGCCTGGCCAGATTATGGAAAGGTTCTGAGGAGTCAGGAGGGGAACCACGAGCTGCAGTTTACCCTGTCCTTAGGCTGTTTATGCAGTCATAGGATTTATGGGCTGTTTTTGAAGCGTGAATGTGGGCTCAGTTTTTTTAAATTTCAGAAGAATTTGGACAGGTACATGGATGGGAAGAGTACAGAGGTGCAAGTCAGTGGGACGAGGCAGAATAATTGTTCGGCACAGATGAGTTGGGCCTATTTCTTCTGAAATGTTCTACATTTCTATGGTTCAATGGCGAGGTCCAGTTGCGTTTCTGGTCATTGTTGGGTCCGATTTTTAATCATTTCATTTTGTGACCTCGTGGCAGGAGAACGGGTGATCTCAGGATAAGGAATCAGTTACTTTGGCCTGAAATAAAGAAAAATTGCTTTACATTAGGAATTATAAATTTTTTGAGTTCCTTGTGTTGAACACCTGAGATTCATTATGCTGAAGGCTGAGCTTTCAACTGGTTGCATCGTGGTCTGGTACAGGACAGGAAAAGACCACTGAGGATTTGAACTAGGCCAGCACCATCATGGGCATCAGTCTTCACTCCATCGAGGATACCTACAAGAGGTGGTGTCTCAAGAAAGCAGCCCCTATCCTCACCTCCCAGGACATGCCCCTTCTCACTGCTACCATCAGGAAGAGGGTACAGGATCCTGAAGACGAACACCCAGTGACACAAAAACAGCTTCTTCCCCTCTGCCATCAGATTTCTGAACAGACAATGAACACAACCTCACTTTCTCTCTTCTTTTCCACAAATTTATTTATCTTAAAAAATAATTTATAGCAATTTCTGCTGCAAAATAATGAATTTCATGTCACATGTTCAGAACAATAAATTCTGATTCTGAGACTGATAGAATTTTAGATTGGGTAGGAAAGGGGTTGAAGAGTGGAACCAGCCAGGAACATTAACGGTGGGATCGACTTGCTGAGGTCATGTAATCAAGAATTACTTATGTTGACTGAGAGATAAATAGAACATACTTAAGAACAAAAAATAGGGATTGGCAATAAAATATTGGCTCAGCATTTAAGTGAATGACTGCTTAAAAAAAGTAGAAGTGTGATAACCATATAACCACTTACCGCACAGAACAGGCCAGTTCGGCCCTACTAGTCCATGCCGTAACAAATCCCCACCCTCCTAGTCCCACTGACCAGCACCCGGTCCATACCCCTCTAGTCCCCTCCTCTCCATGTAACGATCCAGTCTTTCCTTAAATGTAACCAATGATCCCGCCTCGACCACGTCTGCCGGAAGCTCATTCCACATCCCTACCACCCTCTGCGTAAAGAAATTTCCCCTCATGTTCCCCTTATAATTTTCCCCCTTCAATCTTAAACCATGCCCTCTAGTTTGAATCTCCCCCACTCTTAATTGAAAAAGCCTATCCACGTTTACTCTGTCTGTCCCTTTTAAAATCTTAAACACCTCTATCAAGTCCCCTCTCAATCTTCTATGCTCCAGAGAAAAAAGCCCCAGTCTGCACAACCTTTCTCTGTAACTCAAACCTTGAAATCCTGTCAACATTCTCGTGAACCTTCTCTGCACTCTCTCTATTTTGTTTATATCTTTCCTATAATTTGGTGGCCAAAACTGTACACAGTACTCCAAATTTGGCCTCACCAATGCCTTGTACAATTTCATCATAACCTCCCTACTCTTGAATTCAATACTCCGATTTATGAAGGCCAACATTCCAAATGCCTTCTTCACCACATCTACCTGAGTATCAGCCTTGAGGGTACTATTTACCACAACTCCTAAATCCCTTTGTTGCTCTGCACTCCCCAATTGTCTACCATTTAATGCATATGACCTATTTAGATTTGCCTTTCCAAAATTTAACACCTCACACCTATCTGTATTAAATTCCATCAGCCCACACCTCCAGCCTTCCTAAATCACCTTTTAATCTACGTTAATCTTCCTCACTGTCCACAACACCACCAATCTTTGTATCATCCGCAAACTTGCTTATCCAATTCTCCACCCCTACTTCCAGATCGTTAATATATATAACAAACAATAGTGGACCCAGGACCGATCCCTGAGGAACTCCACTAGTCACCGGCCTCCAATTGGACAAACAATTTTCTACCACTACTTTCTGACACCTCCCATCCAACCATTGCTGAATCCATTTCACTACCTCCTCATTTATACCTAATGCCTCCACCTTTTTTTCTAACCTCCTGTGGGGAACTTTGTCAAAAGCTTTACTAAAGTCTAAATAGACAACATCCACAGCTTTCCCTTCATCAACCTTGTTTGTAACCCCCTCGAAAAACTCAATCAGGTTTGTCAAGCATGATCTACCCCTGACAAAACCATGCTGATTACTCCCTAGCAATCCCTGTACCTCCAAATATTTGTAAATACCATCCCTCAGAACACTTTCCATCAACTTGCCCACCACAGACGTCAGACTCACGGGCCTATAATTCCCAGGTTTACATTTAGACCCTTTCTTAAACAGCGGAAACACATGCGCCACCCTCCAATCCTTTGGCACTACCCCCGTGGCCAGTGACATCCTAAATATCTCTGTTAATGGCCCCACTATCTATCCACTAGCCTCCCTGAGTGTCCTTGGGAATATTTTGTCCAGTCCCAGAGATTTATCCACCTTTATCTTTTTCAACACAGCCATCATTACCTCCTCGGTTATCCTTATATGCTTCATTACCTCCCCACTATTTTTCTTTACCTCAACTGGTTCAAAATTTTTTTCCCTAGTGAATACCGAGGCAAAGAAATCATTCAAAATTTCCTCCATTTCCTCTGACTTCTCACTCAGCCTACCCTCGCTATCTACAAGGGGTCCAATTTTATCCCTCACTAATCTTTTACTTTTAATGTACTTATGCAAACCCTTTGGATTTATTTTTACTCTGTCTGCCAAAGCCTCTTTGTGCCTTTTTTTGGCCTTTCTAATTTCTTTCTTAAGATTCCTTCTACACTCCTTGTAGTCTTCCTTCAAATTGTCAGCTCCCTGTTCTTTATACCTCTTGTACACCTCCCTTTTTCTCCTAACCAAATTCCCAATATTCTTCGAAAACTAAGCCTCCCTATGACTTCCAGCCTTTCCTTTGATCCAGACTGGGACATAACTACTCTGTACCCTCAAAATTTCTTTTTTGAATATCCTCCATTTTTCATTAACATCCTTACCTGAAAATATCCTGTCCCACTCAATACTCCCCAAATCCCTTCTTATTCCTTTGAAATTTGCTCTTTTCCAATCCAGAACCTCAACTTTAGGCCTCTCCTTGCTCTTCCCTAAAACTACCTTAAAACTAACAGAAATATGATCACTAGACCCAATTGGATCTCCAACATTAATGTCTGATACCTGACCTAGCTCATTCCCTAACAGGAGATCCAGTATTACACTGTCCTGAGTCGGTTCTTCTACTAATTGATTTAGAAAACAATCTTGAACACATTTAACGAACTCTAGCCCATCCAGCCCTCTAACTGTATGGGTATCTCAATCAATGTGAGGGAAGTTAAAATCTCCCATGATCACTACCTTATGGTTCTCACACATATACGTTATCTCTCTACACATTTGTTCCTCTAGTTTTCTTGACCCATTTGGTGGTCTGTAATACACCCCTATTAGCACCCTCATGTCTCCTTCACCCCTCAATTCCACCCAAACAGCCTCACTGGACGATCCCTCCAGACCATCTTGCCACCTCACGGCAGTAATGTCCTCCTTAACAAGCAGAGCAACTCCTCCCCCTTTTTTACCCCCTGATCTATCACATCTAAAACAAATGTATCCTGGAACATTAAGTGATGTTTCTTTGAGATGGTGACAGTTAAAATAGATGGGGGAGAGCCAGTGGTTGTGGTGTACCTGCACTTCCAAAAGGCCTCCGATAAGGTCCCGCATAAATGACTGGATTACAAAATCAAGGCTCATGGAATTGGAGGCAAAGTATTGATGTGGATTGAGAACTGGCTGGCAGGTAGAAGACAGAGAGTTGGGATAAATGGCTCTTTTTCTGAGTGGCAGGCGGTGACCAGTGGGGTACCACAGGGATCTGTACTGGGACCCCAGCTGTTCACAATTTACATTAATAATCTGGATGAGGGGATTGGATGTAATATCTCCAAATTTGCAGATGACACTAAACTAGGAGGGGTTGTGTGCATGGAAGAGGGGGTCAGGAAGCTCCAGTGTGATTTGGATAAATTGAGGGACTGGGCAGATCCATGGCAAATGCACTACAATGTGGATCAATGTGAGGTTATCCACTTTGGTAATACAAACCGGAGGGCAGATTACTATTTGAATGGCAATAGATTAAGAGATGGGGAAGTGCAGAGAGACCTAAGGGTACTTGTACACCAGTCTCTGAAGGCGAGCATGCAGGTACAGCAGGCGGTTAAAAAGGCAAATGGTATGTTGGCCTTCATATCAAGAGGGCTTGAGTATAGGAACAAGGATACCTTACTGCAGAGGTACAGGGCCTTGGTGAGACCCCACCTGGAGTATTGTGTGCAGTTTTGGTCACCTTATCTAAGGAAGGATGTTCTTGCAATGGAGGGAGTGCAGAGGCGATTCACCAGGCTGATACCTGGAATGGCAAGATTAACATTTGAGGAAAGATTGCGCAAATTGGGATTGTACTTGCTGGAGTTTAGAAGATTGAGAGGGGATCTCATAGAGACATATAAAATTCTGGCAGGACTGGACAGAATGGATGCAGATGGGATGTTTCCAAGGATGGGAAAATCCAGAACCCGGGGCCATGGTTTGAGGATAATAGGCAAACCATTTAGGACCTAGATGAGGAGGAATTTCTTGACCCAGAGGGTGGTGAATCTGTGGAATTCATTGCCACAGAGGGCAGTAGAGGCAGGTTCATTAAATCTATTTAAGAGGGAATTAGATCTATTTCTTCAGTATAAGTGTATTAAAGGTTACGGAGAGAAGGTGGGGACGGGGTACTGAACTTTAAGATCAGCCATGATCTCCTTGAATGGCGGAGCAGGCTCGAAGGGTCGAATGACCTACTCCTGCTCCTATCTTCTATGTTTCTATGTTAATAAAAAAACTTGGGCTCTTTTAAAACAACTATATGTAGTTTTACTCAGCCACGACATTGAAAGTCGTTAACGACTGTATTTATTCAGATTCAGTGTGCACCCCTTTTCAGGGCAGCATGAGCTCAGTCACCTCGTGCTTTGTGACATCATAATCGCTGCCCCAGGCGCGCGCTGGGCAGGAGACTTGAGGCAGGGAGAAACCCTGACAGCGCCATCTTCCCGTGCTTGCCCCGCCACGTGGCATTACACGTGGGGCCGGTTAGCCACGAGAGAGTGCGCCGCCACACAATCCCCACCCCCCAGAACCAGCTACGCATCCCGCCGCTTGGCGGGCGGCCTCGGCGTTTGGGCATGACCATCTGCACCGCCTGTAGTAGGTCTAAGTGTGCAGCCTTCAAACGATCCACGGCGAAAATTTTGTCTTTACCCCCTATGTCCAAAGTGAAAGTCTTGCCGGACCGCTGGAGGACCTTGTATGGACCTTCATACGGGTGTTGTAAAGGTGCCGTATGTGGGCCGCGCTGAACAAATATGAATTCCTCCCAGTCCAGCTCTTTGGGACTATGTGTCGGCCAGATGCCATGATGTGAAGGGGGGTGGGTGGGGTGGGGGGGGCTAGCAAGGATTGTTTCTTACGGAGATCTGCCAAAAGGTTCGCGTGCTCAGACATGACATCGGGCTCCGGGCCAAAGAACTCGCTGGGCAGCAAGAGTGGCATGCCGTAGACCAGTTTTACAGAAGATGCCTGTAGGTCCTCCTCGGGTGCTGTTTTGATGCCAAGGAGGACCCAGGGCAGTTCGTCTGCCCAGCCTGGGCCGGTGAGGCGAGCCATGAGGGCAGATTTCATATGACGATTCAACCTTTCCACCAAACCATTTGCTTGCGGGTGGTAGGCTGTGATGTGGTGGAGTTTAACCCCCCAGGAGGTTCGCCAACTGAACCCAGAGAGCGGAGGTAAATTGGGTGCCCCTGTCGCTGGTGATGTGCACTGGGACTCTGAACCTAGCGATCCAGTAGGCGAGCAGAGTTCTGGCGCAAGACTCGGAGGGAGTGTCTTTTAGCGGGACAGCTTCCAGCCACCTTGTCGTGCGGTCGACCACAATCAATAAGTAGCAGGCATCCTTGGACACTGGTAGGGCCCACGATGACGATGTGAATGTGCTCAAGCCTCTTGGCCGGGGGGTCGAATTGCTCCACCGGAGCTTTAACATGGCGCTGGACCTTAGAGGTTTGGCACTGTGTGCAGTTCCTCGCCATCTGGGCCACTTGCTTCTTGAGGCCGTGCCACACAAAAGGTTCCTCCACCATGTGCACCGAGGCCTTGATAGAGGTATGAGCCAAGTTGTGGACCATCTTGAAGGCCTGCAGCCTCCATTGCAGCGGGACTACCAGGTCCGATGAGCCAGATGAGATGTCGCAGAGTAGTGTGTCGGGGCTATCCGGTAACTTTAGATCCTCGAGGCCGAGGCCCGTTATTGTGGTGTGGAAGGCCTGCGTTTCCTCGTCCCCTTTCTGCGCCTGCGCTAGATGGGCATAGTCCAGGCTGGGGGACAGGTTGTGGATTGTGGGCCATGAGATCATGTCGGCAACGACGTTGTCCTTACCCGCCTGCTGTTGGACGTTGGTAATGAATTCTGAGATGTAGGACAAGTGTCGCTGCTGGCGCGCCGACCAGGGGTCTTTGGCCATAGTGAGGGCTTAGGTGAGCACCTTGTGGTCAGTGAACACTGTGAAGGGCCTGCCCTCCAGAAAGTATTGAAAGTGCCAGATGGCCAGGTACAGCACCAGGAGCTCCCGGTCAAAAGCACTGTACTTGAGCTCCGGCGGGCGCAACTGTTTGCAGGCGCCACTGTCCGTTGAGCCACTGCTCGAGTACATCCCCTACCACTGTGGCTGAGGCGTCTGCAGAGAGTGCCATGGATGCCTCCGGTTGTGGGTGGACCAATAGAGTTGCATTGGCGAGGGCCTCCTTTGTTGCGGCAAAAGCGGTCTCTGCCTCCTCCGACAAGGTCAGGACTTTCTCCTCAGTGGTGATCAACTCGAACAGCGGTCGCATGGTGCGGGCAGCACCGGGGATGAACTGATGATAAAAATTCACCATCCCCACAAAATTCTGCAGGCCTTTGAGGGTGGTTGGCTTGGGGAACTGCTCGATGGCTGCGACCTTCTCTAGCACCGGGGCAGCACCTGCTACCGAGATGGTGCCCCAGGAACTGCAGCATCTGCTTGCTGAACTGGTACTTGGCCACGTTGAGCGCGAGGCCAAACTCCGCCAGTCAGGTAAACAAGGTATGGAGGTGGGCCTTGTGCACTTTGCGGTTGCGGCTGGCGATAAGGATATCGTCCAGGTAGATAAACAAACACAAAGTCCAAGTCCTTACCCACTGCGTCCATGAGGCACTGAAAAGTCTGGGCCACGTTCTTGAGGCCAAAAGGCATATGCAGGAATTCAAAGAGGCCAAAGGGAGTGATGCTCGCTGTCTTGCCAATGTCCTCAGGGTGGACCGGGATCTGATGATACCCCCGCAGCAGATCAACCTTGGAGAAAACTTGCGCGGCATGGAAATTGGCCAAGAAGTCTTCAATGTGTGGAACCGGTTACCTGTCCGGTGTGATCACATCTTTCAAATGCTGGTAATCGCCACAGTGCCTCCAGCCCTGAGGATTTGGGGACCATGTGGAGAGGGGATGCCCAGGCGCTGTCCGAGTGATGCACGATCCCCAACTCCTGCAGCTGGGAAAACTCCTCCTTTGCCAGCTGCAGCTTCTCGGGCAGAAGTTATCTGGACTTGGGGTACAGCGGGAGGCCCTGCGTGGAGATATGGTGGTATACCCCGTGCTGGGGTAAGGTGGCGCTGAATCGTGGTTGAAGGATGGCGGGGAACTCATGGAGTATGTTCGAATACTCATCCCTGAAAGTGGCGATGGCGGCAATCTTGGGCCTGCAGGCCTACATGGCATCCAGGCGCACCGAATGGAAGGTGCAAGTGTTGACCAGCCTCTTGCCCTTCATGTTGACCAACAGTCCGTTGCCCTTAAGAAGTCTGCCCCTAACAATGCAGTATCCACTGAGGCTAACACGAACTTCCAGCAGAATTTCTTTTTCCCGATTTGGATCTGCGCCCTGTTAGTACGAAGGTCTTGATGGCGGAACCATTGGATGCCTGCAGGGTGGGTCCACAAGATCTGGTGCATGTCTCGAGGGTGGTGGGGGGCAGGACGCTCAGCTCCGCTCCTGTATCCACCAGGAAACGTCAGCCGGTGGACTTGTCGGTAATGTGAAGGAGGCTGTCCACGTGGACAGTGGCTGGCTGAGTCGTTTCTCCTGGTAGTCATACGGTGGTTGGCATGTACGAGCTTGCGCTCCCCAGTGCTGGTGGTAAAAGCACCAGGTGGAATGGTGCTTGGGGGAGTGTGGCCGGCTGGCTCTTGGTCGCGCAACCTGACTGAGGGTTGCTTCAGTCTCCCTTGTGGTATGCCAGAGGGTTTCCGCTCATGCTGCGACTTGGCGTGGATCCGTGAAGTCCTCATCCACCAGTAGTAGTTGGATGTCCCTGAGCATCTGCTTGAGGAAGATCTGACGAAATAGGAAACAAGGTTTGTGATCCTCTGCCAGTGCCATCATCTTGTCCATTAGGGCTGATGGTGTGCGGTCCCAAGCCTGTTGAGGTACAGGAGCCTGGAGGCACACTGCTGAGGGAAGAGCCCGAAAGTGCCAAGGACCAGGTTCTTCAGGGCAGGATGTTTACCCTCGGCCGGTGGGTTGTGTATTAGATCATCCGACCTGGCTGCCATTTCTTCGTCCTGAGATTGCCACCCTAGAGGTCCTGTGCTTCAACTTTGCACTTAACTCCCTAATCTCTCCTAGCTGGGTCTCCTCACCCTTCCTATCCATGTCATTGGTCCCTACCTGGGCCACGACATCTGCCTGCTCACCTTCCCTCCTTAGAATTGGGAGAACTCGATCTGAGATATCTCAGTTCCTGGCACCAGGGAGGCAACAGACTATCCAAGACACTCGATCTCTCCCACAGAACCTCCTATCTGTCCCCCTAACAATTGAATCCCCTATCACTACTGCACTCTTCTCCCCCCCTTTTCCCTTCTGAGAAGAGGGTCCAGCCCCAATGCCAGAGACGTGACCACTACAACTCGTTCATGGTAAGAAAAAGAAGGGGACAAAATATTCTCAACAGAAGTACCTATTCCTTTAAAGTTTCTTATAGTAGGCTGAGACCTTAAGGAGAAAGGGAATGTCAGGTCTACATTAAAATATTTACACCCATATTTTGTAAATAAGGGCTCCATATCTTGCAAATTGTATAATATTTGTCTCTTAAATTAGGTCATTTTCTCAAGAGGAATACAACTCCACACTTCAGCATGCCATCTTTCTATACCCAAATCTGTATCAGAATTCCATGTTATGGCAATACATTTTCTTGCTATTGCTAAAGTGATTTTTTTAAATTTTTTTTTATTTTTCACACTATAAACCATATTGACCAAGATACATACAGACATTTTTCTTCTTAAATATATACTGTCGTTTTCTCCCTTTTTTCCCCCTCCCTTCCCTCCCTCCCTCACTCCCTTTCCCATTTATTTGTTCAATCTATAAGATACATTAAACCCGTTAAACAATGCTTAATAAGAATAAACAAGAAATTTTACTGAGTCAGTTCTTTTCGTTATCTTCTCCTTCTGTCATTTTAGGTGGTGGAAGTCCACAGTAGGATTTCTCTATTGTGTTTCATGTATGGCTCCCATATTTGTTCGAATATTGTAATGTTATTTCTTAAATTATATGTTATTTTTTCTAATGGAATACATTTATTCATTTCTATATACCATTGTTCTATTCTCAAGTTGTCTTCTAATTTCCAGGTTGACATAATACATTTTTTTGGTACAGCTAGGGCTATCATAACGTATCTTTTTTGTGCTCCATCCAAATCGAGTCCAAATTCTTTGTTTCTTATATTACCTAGGAGGAAGATCTCTGGGTTTTTTGGAATATTGCTTTTTATGATTTTATTTAATATCTGGTTTAGATCTTCCCCAAATTTTTCCATTTTCTCACATGTCCAAATTGCATGTACTGTTGTTCCCGTTTCCTTTTTACAGCGAAAACATCTGTCTGATACTGTTGGGTCCCATTTATTTAACTTCTGAGGTGTAATGTATAGCCTGTGTATCCAGTTATATTGTATCATGCGTAACCTCGTATTTATTGTATTTCTCATAGTTCCGGAGCATAGCTTCTCCCATGTTTCATTCTTTATCTTTATGTTTAGATCTTGTTCCCATTTTTGTTTAGGTTTACCGTTTGTTTCCTCGTTCTCCTTTTCTTGCAGTTTGATGTACATGTTCGTTACAAATTTTAAATTATCATTGTGTCTGTAATCACATATTCGAAATTGCTTCCTTCTGGTAACCTCAGTCTGCTTCCCAATTTGTCCTTCAAGTAGGATTTCAGTTGGTGGTATGCAAACATTGTATTGTGAGTTACATTATATTTATCCTTCATTTGCTCAAAGCATAATAATTTATTTCCCGAAAAACAATTTTCTATTCTTTTGATCCCTTTTCGCTCCCATTCTCTAAAGAAAAGGTTATCTATTATGAAAGGGATTAGTTGATTTTGTGTCAATATTAATTTTGGTAGTTGATAATTTATTTTATTCCTTTCTACATGAATCTTCTTCCAAATGTTGAGCAGATGATGCAATACCAGTGAATTCCTACGTTGCACCAATTTTTCATCCCATTTATATAGTATTTGTTCAGGTATCTTCTCTCCTATTTTATCTAGTTCTAATCTGGTCCAATCTGCTTTTTCCCTTGTCTGATAAAAATCTGATAGGTATCTTAATTGTGCGGCTCTGTAATAATTCTTAAAGTTTGGTAATTGTAAGCCTCCTTGTTTGTACCATTCTGTTAATTTATCTAGCGCTATCCTCGGTTTCCCCCCTTTCCATAAGAATTTCCTTATTATTTTCTTTAACTCCTTGAAGAATTTCTCTGTTAGGTGTATTGGTAATGACTGAAATAGGTATTGTATCCTTGGGAAAATATTCATTTTAAAACTGTTTATCCTTCCTATCAGTGTTAGTGGTAAGTCTTTCCAATGCTCTAAGTCGTCTTGTAATTTTTTCATTAATGGATGGTAATTGAGTTGAGGTTTTTATCTAGTTGGATACCTACGTATCACATTGCCTGTGTTTGCCATCTAAATGGCGATTCTTTCTTAAACTTTGTGAAATCCGCATTATTCATTGGCATTGCTTCACTTTTATTTGCGTTGGTCTTGTACCCCGATACTTCTCCATATTCCTTCAATTTCCTTTGTAATTCTTTTATTGATATTTCTGGTTCTGTTAAGTATATTATAACGTCATCTGCAAATAGACTGATTTTATATTCATTCTCTTTTATTTTTATCCATTTTATTTTATTTTCTGTTCTTATCAGTTCTGCTAGTGGTTCTATAGCTAATGCAAACAGTGAGGGAGATAGTGGACATCCCTGCCTTGTTGATCTGCTTAAGTTAAATTATTTTGATATATATCCATTTACTGTCACTTTCGCCAATGGCCCCTTATATAATGCTTTAATCCAATTAATATATTTCTCTGGTAGGCTGAATTTTTGTAGTACTTTGAATAAATAATTCCATTCTACTCTGTCAAAGGCCTTCTCTGCGTCTAAAGCAACCACTACTGTTGGAGTTTTATTTCCTTCTACTGCATGAATTAAGTTAATAAATTTACAGATATTGTCTGTTGTTCGTCTTTTTTTAATAAATCCAATTTGGTCTAGATTTACTATTTTTGGCACATAATCGGCCAATCTGTTTGCTAATAGCTTAGCTATTATCTTATAATCTGTGTTAAGTAAAGATATTGGTCTATATGACGCTGGTGCAAGTGGATCTTTCCCTGTCTTTGGTATTATTGTAATTATTGCTGTTTTGCATGGATTCGGTATGCTTTGTGTTTTATCAATCTGGTTGATTACTTCCACAAGGGGAGGAATTAATAAGTCTTTAAATGTTTTATAGAATTCTATTGGGAATCCATCCTTTCCTGGTGTTTTATTGTTTGATAGTTTTTTTAATATCTCCTGTAATTCTTCTATTTCAAATGGTTTTATTAATTTATTTTGCTCCTCTGTTTGTAATTTTGGTAGTTAAATTTTAGTTAAAAATTGATCTATTTTGTCTTCTTTCCCTTCGTTTTCAGTTTGATATAGTTGTTCATAGAATTCTCTAAAGTTTTCCTTGATCTCCTTTGGATTATATGTGATTTGTTTGTCTTTTTTCCTTGATGCCAATACCATTTTCTTAGCTTGTTCTGTCTTAAGCTGCCATGCTAGAATTTTGTGCGTTTTTTCTCCTAGTTCATAATATTTCTGTTTTGTCTTCATTATATTCTTCTCCACCTTATATGTTTGTAGTGTTTCATATTTTATTTTTTTATCTGCCAATTCTCTTCTTTTAGTAATATCTTCCTTCATTACTAATTCTTTTTCTATATTTACTATTTCCCTTTCTAACTGCTCTGTTTCCTGATTATAGTCCTTCTTCATCTTGGTTACATAACTTATTATTTGCCCTCTAATGAATGCTTTCATTGCATCCCATAGTATAAACTTATCTTTCACTGATTCCATATTTATTTCAAAGTACGTTTTAATTTGTCGTTCAATTAATTCTCTAAAATCCTGTCTTTTAAGTAGCATGGAGTTTAATCTTCATCTATACATTCTTGATGGGATGTCCTCTAGCTCTATTGCCAATAACAGGGGTGAGTGGTCCGATAATAGTCTAGCTTTATATTCTGTTTTCCTAACTCTCTCTTGCATGCGAGCTGATAACAGGAATAGGTCTATCCTTGAGTATGTTTTGTGTCTACCCGAATAATATGAATATTCCTTTTCCTTTGGGTGTTGTTTCCTCCATATATCCAAAAGTTGCATTTGTTGCATCGATTTAATTATAAATTTGGATACTTTGTTCTTTCTGTTAGTTTTTTTTCCAGTTTTATCCATGTTTGAGTCCAAATTAAGGTTAAAATTCCCTCCTATTAGTATATTCCCTTGCGTATCTGCTATCTTCAAAAAGATATCTTGCATAAATTTTTGATCTTCTTCGTTAGGTGAATATACATTGAGTAAATTCCAAAATTCTGAATATATCTGACATTTTATCATTACATATCTCCCTGCTGGATCTATTATTTCCTCTTCTATTTTGATTGGTAGATTTTTATTGATTAATATAGCTACTCCTCTGGCTTTTGAATTATATGATGCTGCTGTTACATGTCCTACCCAATCTCTCTTTAATTTCTTGTGTTCCACTTCAGTTAGATGTGTTTCTTGTACGAATGCTATATCAATTTTTTCTTTTTTCAGTAAATTTAGCAGTTTCTTCCTTTTGATTTGGTTATATATTCCATTAATATTTAAAGTCATATAGTTCAACATAGCCATTTCATACTTTGTTTATCTTTCCTTTCCGTTTCCTCATCACCACCTACCCTTCTTATCCATTTCTGCTTTCTTTCTTTGAACACATTATAAGACAACATTTCTAAAACATAAAATATTTCCACTATTCTCATATCTAAAATTGCTTTAACCCCAATAGTCCCTCCCCTTTCTGAATTGCCCTTTGTCCCTTGTCGGGCAACCACATCTACCCTCTCCATTTGGATTTGCGAATCCGCTTGCAAGCGTCAACTGATTTCGCAGTGACTGTTATTCTTCCCCACCCAGCCCCCCCCCGGAAAAGATTTTAATCTTCATATATAACAAAGGTCACTCTCTTAATTCCCTCCTTACTTCCTTTCTTCCCTTTCTTTCCCTTCTTAGTTCTTACCTATACTCTATTTTTTATATATGCACATATACATACATACACACATATATATATATACCTACATGCACACATACATATAGTTTGTTGTCATTTTTGTTCTTGTTACATCTCTTCATCTCTCTGTCTGTTTTGTAGTTGTTCTGCAAATTTTCGTGCTTCTTCCGGATCCGAGAATAGTTTGCTTTGCTGCCCCGGGATAACTATTTTAAGTACCGTTGGGTATTTTAACATAAATTTATAACCTTTTTTCCATAGGGTCATTTTTGCTGCATTGAACTCCTTTCTCTTCTTCAGTTGTTCAAAACTTGTATCTGGATAGAAAAAAAATTTTTGACCCTTGTATTCCAGTGGTTTTTTGTCTTCTCTTATTTTGTCCATTGCTTTCTCCAATATATTTTCTCTTGTTGTATATCTTAGGAATTTTATTAGAATAGATCTTGGTTTTTGTTGTGGTTGTGGTTTAGGGGCTAATGTTCTATGTGCCCTTTCTATTTCCATTTCTTCCTGTAATTCTGGTCTTCCTAGGACCCTGGGGATCCTTTCTTTTATAAATTCTCTCATATTCTTGCCTTCATCTTCCTTAAGGCCCACTATCTTTATATTGTTTCTTCTATTATAATTTTCCATGATATCTATCTTCTGAGCTAACAGCTCTTGTGTCTCTTTAACTTTTTTTATCAGATTCTTCTAATTTCTTTTTTAAGTCATCTACTTCCATTTCTATGGCTGTTTCTCGTTCTTCCACCTTGTCTACTCTTTTCCCTACATCTGTCATGATCATCTCTAATCTATTCACTTTTTCTTCTGTACTTTTTATTCTTCTTTTTATTTCACTGAATTCTTGTGACTGCCATTCTTTTACTGATTCCATATATTCTTTAAAAAAATATATATCCATGTACTTGCCCTTCCCTTCATCTTCCATTTCTCTGTGTTCTTCCTCCTCTTCTTCTGAGTCCACTCCAGGATCTGTGTCCTTTACCTCTGTCTCTTCTGGTTTTCTTGTTGGGTTGTTTGTTTTATTTTGTTGGGTATTTTTGGTCTTCTTATTTTTATTAGAAGTGTCTTGGTGTTGGTCTTCTTCCTCTGGGTTGGTCATCTGTTGTTTCTTTGATTTCTTATTTTTATTCTCTTCCTTTTTGTTCTCGTTATTTTCTATGTTTTGCTCTTGCTGTTGTGTTGTAGTTGTCTGTTTCAGCTGTGGAGATCGACTCCTCAGCTGGTCCCCCCTCCTGTCAGTGTTATTTTTGTCTTGCGCGGTTGCGCACTTTTGTTTGGCTCCGTGAGCCATTTTTGTAGTCCCGAGTTCAGGGCTTCGACTGACCTCAGGGAGCGGGCTTCTCTCTCCACGGCGGGCCTCCTCGTACTGGTAAGGCCTTCACCTTCTTCTTCCGACGTCTTTCCTTCTTTTCTTCCCGTTGTTTTTGGCTTTTCTTTCTTCGCTGCCATTTTCTCCACACTTTTACTTTCACTTTGTTTTGGTTTTTATGTTTGTGCCTTTGTTTTTTCTCTATCTTTTTTTAACTTTTCTGGAGCGGGATGGAGTTCCCCGACCGGCCACTACTCCATCACATGACTCCTCCTA
The DNA here is from genome assembly GCF_036971445.1 of Narcine bancroftii. Classification (NCBI taxonomy): domain Eukaryota; kingdom Metazoa; phylum Chordata; class Chondrichthyes; order Torpediniformes; family Narcinidae; genus Narcine; species Narcine bancroftii. Next base: position 488,719,220 of record NC_091469.1, on the reverse strand, counting down.
TTGCTAAAGTGATTTGAATGAACTTCTTTTGATACATTATTCAATTTCAACTTTAGTTTCAATATTCTTAACATCACCCAATAAAAATAACATTGGATCCTGTGGGAATTTAATCCCCATTATTCATTCCAATAATTTACCCATTTCTAACCAAAATGTTTAATTTTAGGACACTGGCAAGTAGAATGCAAAAATGTACCAATTTCCTGTCCACATCTAAAACAAATCTGATAGAATCTTATTCAATTTTTAAAATTTATATTGTGCTAGATATAACTGATGAATAAAATTTTATTGCACCATTCTATATCTCAAAATTATTATACCTTTCATATTTTCTCTACATATCCCAAATGCATAATTGAGATAAATTTCTGTGTTTGCATTACATAACAATAATTCTAATTCTGTTTCAAATGGTAATAACGGCTCAACAAAAATTTTCATGTAGAAATGACTTAACCTGATAATCACAAAATCTAGTATTTTCAGGTACCTTGAACTTCTTCATTCTATTAAAAGAAATAAATTCCCCTGCTTCAAAAGCACCTTCTATCTCTTAATTCCTCGGCAATGCCAGATCTTAAAAAAATTATTTCCCATGAAAAACAGAATCAATCTCTTCAGGAATAATGGTGTTTTTCCAGACAATAAACCTCCTCCCCAAATTCCTTTATTAACCTTATTTCAAAACTCAATTAAATGCTTCAAGATGGGAATGTCTTCATTCATTGTTAACAACCTTGAATTCTATTTATAAATAAAATCTTCTGGGTTTGATTCCCCTATCTTACAAAGTTTAATATGCACCCAAACATGAATTTTATTTAAATCATACATTAATTCTTCAAATAACTTTTAAGGAATTGCTATAGGAATCAATTGAAAAAGATATTGTATTCCAGGAAAAACATTTGTCTTAACACAATCTACCTAGTAAAGTAATAGGTAAGGAATTCCATCTCTTCAAACTTCTTTTATTCTTTTTAATAATAATAATTTAAATAATTTTTAAATTCTTCTTCCACATGAATACCCAAATATTTTATCCCCACATCCGGCCATTTAAAATCAATTATTTTCTTACAATTTACATAATCCCCCTCTACTAAAGGCATAATTTTTCTTTTTTCCCCAATTAAATAGAACCAGATACTTCTCCATATTCTTTTAATCTAAATTTAAGTTGTTGCAACAAATTTAACAGATCTGTTAAATAAATCAAAACAAGATCCTCAACCAAACTTATTTTGTGTTCTTCTTGATTCCCTTTAATACCTTTTATCTTTAAATTTTGTCTTATTAATTCAGCAAAGGGTTCAATTGCTAAAACAAAATAAAGCCAGTGACAGTGGATAACCTTGTCTACTTGATCCAGTCAATCAAAAAGCTGTTGAAATTTGACCATTAGTCACTAGTTTCGCAGTAGGGTTCTTATATATAATTTTAATCCAATCAATAAATATTGACCCTAACCCAAATGTTTCCAAAATTTTAAAAAGAAAATCCTATTCTAATCTATCAAATGGTTTCTCTTCATCTAAAGCCATTACAATGCTCATATCTCCCTTTTTTTGAACTAAATCTATTAAACTAATCAATTTTGCCACATTATCTGTAGATTTGTAGCCTCGCCCTACTAAAAAGACACACACGCACACCCACACATAGTCGTAGTGTAGTCAGTTTAAGCTCTGAGTTTTATTAGGGCTCAGGCCCAACTCTTATACTTGCACTGTTCCCGCCGAGGCCCCCTTGGCTGACGTCTCAACATGCATAACCAAAGTGGGCTTTCAGCGGCTGGCTACTTTCCTGCACAACAATTCCCTTCTTCCCCGCACATTGTCCCTGTCTGTTGGCTGCGCAGCGAGGCCAGCACCATTTTGGAGTCACTGACCTTAAAGCTGCCCTTGCCATTCACCTGCCGGTTCACCTGTTTTGTGCCAGTGATGCTACGTGGGCTGCTGGCCTTTGGTTGAGCTCACCGCCCAGAGCGCCAGCTCAATCGCCGCAGTGGTGGGTCACCACAGATTTCCTATTTTTGACAAATTCTGTTTGATCCATATGTATTTACTTCAGTCAATATTTTATCAATCTATTTGCTAACACTTTAGTGAACATAATCAACATTTAGTTATAAAAATCGGTCTGTATGAAGCCGGTTTCAACAGAACTCCATCTTTTTTTGCTATTACAGTAGTAATTGCAGTTGGAGAGGAATCCAGCAGAATATGTATTTTCCATGCTTGATTTAATACCTCCATAAATTGAGCTATCAGCTGTATACTGATACTTTGTTACTCTTTCTGCAAAAGTCCTGCAAAAATTCTGTCTTTTGAAATGAATGTGTGCAAGCTGCTCCAGCAATTCCTCCCAAACCACCTCAAAATATTCTGTCACAATTAAAACAACTTACCACTCTTACCTTACTGGGAGCGAACTCCTCCTCAGCCTTTGACAAATGCTCTGTCTCTGAGCCACTCCGTCGCTGGCCACTTTAACAGCTTTTATATGTCCCTACCTATTATCTTAACTGCTCCCCAGCCTTTATCAATGAACTCAATTGCAGCCTCCTGACTCCAACTTAAAAGGACCCCAAGGTATGAGTTCCTTAGCTCTCCAAATGGGAGGATGCCCATTTGAAACTGAAAAGCAGGGGAGTTTCTTTAGCCAGAGAGCGGTGAACCTCTAGAATTTGGGTAGGTATGGAGTCCAGGTCGTTGGGTGTATTTAAGGCAGAGATCACTAGGTATCTGGATATTCCATATAACCATATAACCACTTACAGCACAGAACAGGCCAGTTCGGCCCTACTAGTCCATGCCGTAACAAATCCCCACCCTCCTAGTCCCACTGACCAGCACCCGGTCCATACCCCTCTAGTCCCCTCCTATCCATGTAACGATCCAGTCTTTCCTTAAATGTAACCAATGATCCCGCCTCAACCACGTCTGCCGGAAGCTCATTCCACATCCCTACCACCCTCTGCGTAAAGAAATTTCCCCTCATGTTCCCCTTATAATTTTCCCCCTTCAATCTTAAACCATGCCCTCTAGTTTGAATCTCCCCCACTCTTAATTGAAAAAGCCTATCCATGTTTACTCTGTCTGTCCCTTTTAAAATCTTGAACCCCTCCATCAAATCCCCCCTCAATCTTCTACGCTCCAGAGAAAAAAGCTCCAGGCTGCTCAACCTTTCCCTGTAACTCAGACCCTGAAATCCTGTCAACATTTTCGTGAACCTTCTCTGCACTCTCTCTATTTGGTTTATATCTTTCCTATAATTTGGTGACCAAATTTGGCCTCACCAATGCCTTGTACAATTTCATCATAACCTCCCTACTCTTGAATTCAATACTCCGATTTATGAAGGCCAACATTCCAAATGCCTTCTTCACCACACCATCTACCTGAGTATCAGCCTTGAGGGAACTATTTACCACAACTCCTAAACCCCTTTGTTGCTCTGCACATCTCAATAGCCGACCATTTAATGCATATGACCTATTTAGACTTGGCTTTCCAAAATGTATTCAGGGTATTAAAGGTCATGGGGGGTGGGGGAGTGGGGGGTGAATGCCAAGGAGTGTGCTTAGTGGGAGAATGGATCAGCTCATGATGTGATGGTGGAGTGGACTCAATGTGCTGAATATCTCCTGTATCTTATGGTCTAATTTCCCTCCTCCCATTGGGTAGAAGATGTAAAAGGGTGTAATAACGAACCAACAGATGGATTCTCCCCAGCAGCCATCAGGCTCCTGAATGAACCCCACAACAGTGCTCTCATGCTGCTATTTGATTGTTTTCATTGTAATTCCACACTGTGCTCTTCACCTGGCTGTATGTAATGCCAGAGAGAGCTCATTGCTCTGTTCACACAATAATCCTTCTCTCTGTACTAGGTATTTTGTGTTAAATAAATTTTAAGGCGATCCTGGAGATCGCTTTAGACCAGTATTTCTCAACCTTTTTCTTCCCACTCACATCCCACTTTAAGTAAACCCTGTGCTATCGGTGTTCTATGATTAGTAAGGGATTGCTCAAGGTGGGATGTGAGTGGGAAAGTTGAGAATCACTGCTCTAGACCCAATTGTTACTGAAATATTTTGCTTGAGAAAAATTGTCATTGGCCCATTTCCTTTGGAGATATGAAGCCGTGCACATAACGAGTCAACGAGGGACGATTAAAACAGTGGTTTTCAACCTTTTTCTTTCCATCCACATCCCATCTTAAGCAATCCCTTACTAATCACAGAGCACTGATGGCATAGGGATAACTTAAAGTGGGATGAGAGTGGAAAGAAAAAGGTTGAGAAACACTGGTCTGGACCATTGAACCAACAATTATGGAGAGGTGTCACAACTACAACCTTGCACTCAATGTCAGCGGCGCAGTTGGTGTTGCAATTAGCAGCGCCAGCGATTGGGACTGGGGTTCGAATCCCACATTGTCTGTAGGGAGTTTGTACCTTCTTCCCCTGTCTGCATGGGTTTCCTTGGGGGCTCCAGTTTCCTCCCACCCTTCAAAAATCTACCAGGGTCGTAGGTAATTGGATGTAAATTGGGCAGCATGGACTCCTGGGCTGAAATGGCCTGTTACCATATTTTTTTAATCTAATTTAAAAAAAATTAATACTAAGGGGCTGATTGTGGACTTCATCAAGGGGAAACCAGGAGAGCAGAAACCAGTCTTCATTGTAAAGGTTAAACAAATTATTGGTGTCAACATCTCTGAAGATCTATCCTGGGGCCTCCACGTGGATTCAATCATGAATAAAGTTCGCCAGTGGCTATACTTCGTTTGGAGTTTGAGGAGATTTGGAATGTCATCAAAGACTCTTGCAAATTTCTATAGGTGTCCTGGGGAGAGCATTCTGATCAGTTGCATCGTTGTCGGGCACGGAGGTGCCAATGCACTGGACAGGGAGAGACTACAGAGAGTTGTTAACTCTTCACTCCATCAAGGACATCTACAAGAGGTGGTGTCTCAAGAAAGCAGCCTCTATCCTCAAGGGCCCTCCACCATCCATGACCAGGTCCTCTTCACTCTGCTACCATCGGCAGGGAGACGCAGGAGCCTGAAGACGAGCACCCAGCGGCACGAAAACAACTTCTTCCCCTCTGCCAAAAATGTAATTGATAGCACTTTTTTTCACTTGCAGCCCTGCTGCAAAATAATAAATTCCGTGACCCGCTTAAGTTAAATTTAGACATGCAGCATGGTAACAGGCCCTTTTGGCCCACGAGCTCGCGCCGCCCAAATACACCCAATTGGTCTACAATCCCCGGTACATTTCGAATGGTGGTAGGAAACTTGGGCCCAGGGAAACTCACACAAACACGGAGAGAACGTACAAACTCATTACAGACAGCATAGGATTCAAACCCTGGTCCCAATCGCTGGCGCGGTAACAGAGTCGCGCACACCACTACATTAACCTGTTGCCCATGTTCATGGTAATAAATTCTTATTCTGATCCAATTCCTTGACATTGTGTTTGAGCAAGATATTTCTTGAATTAAGATTAAAATAACTGGTGTGGGCCTCTGGAGAGCAGGGAGCGGAGACACGGCACTCCCGCAGGGTCCAACTGTCCAGTCCGACTGCCATCAGTTCCGTAACTGCCTGTTAATGGACCCGATGGTGGTTTTATTTAAAGTCCCATGACCATGGGGTCTGCGCTAAAGAAGGCGGAGCCTGCAATCGACAGCAGCCATGAAAGGTTGCTGAATCCAGGGAAGCAGCGGACTGGTGCAGGCCATCAGTAAATGGGGAGACCACTCCCCCCCATAGGAGAAGTGGAGGAGATGACTCAGGGGACGGTGACTACGGCGGCATTCCAGTGAGAAGCATGTGGGCGGCGGGCTGTTGGCGACGAGAGGCGAGGGAAACTGTGCAGGCTGCGGGCTGCTAACAACCGCGGCCAAGATATTCACGCTGGGCAAGACTGGATCAAGACTGGGTGAAGGGGGCCCCAGGCATTAGAGCCGAGATGCGAGAGGGAGCTGGGGGCACCCAATCATGCCGGAGGTACAGATCAGGATCTTGGGCTGCCGACGGTTGGCACCGGACTCTGTGCGGCCGCAGGGATTGCGGGAGTGCTGGAGGTGAATCTACAGACACTCGGGAACTCTGGGAGTTAGTTGGTTTCCACCAACTAAACAATGTCCACGTCAGGTTATTTTATAAATATTTTCTGGGGGGCACGGTTAGTGCAGTGGTTAGCCCACCAGGATTTGAATCCCGCACTGTCTCTATGGAGTTGGGACATTCTCCCTGTGTGTCTGAGTGGGGGGCTCTGGATTCCTCCCACCGTTCGAAATGTACCGAGGGTTGTAGGCTACTTGGGTGTAATTGGGCGGCATGGGCCGAATTGGCCTGTTACCGTGCTGTATGGCTAAATTTAAACAGTCTAACTATGACTGTGAGCACAAAGCTGTTACACCACCAGTAACCCGACTTAGAACCTGGTGCTGTCTGTAAGGAGTTTGTATTTCTCCCTGTGTCCATGTGGGTTTCATCCGGAACTCTGTCTTTTGCTTCTCTTTCTCTGATTGGAAGAGGCGCTTGAGGCAGTTTCTGCCGATGGCGAATCTGTCTGCCTTGCGGCAGCTGAAGGCACGTTCCGTGATATTTTGCACTGTCTTTACTTCATGACGAGAACCTTGAATCTTAAATCACATTATGCCACGCAGTCCAATAAATGATGTTTTATTTGAATATAATTATCAGATTAGTTAATTTCTAATCAGAGATTCACACCTTAATTTACTATGGCTGATTACAGTTAAAGGCAGTTGCAAAGTACAGCAAAAGTTCCCCAAACAGGTTTGTCTGTAGAAGTGCGGCAGATTAGACAATTATCCTTTCAGTTACACACTCCTGAAGGGTTCGTTGATCCACATTTAAAACCTGATACCTCAGGACACCCGAAATACAGGCCCAGTTCGACGTGGAATGAACTGTACGGACACAACTTCACGAGGTTCAAAACGATCACTTTTGGAGAAAGGAGCCTTGGAGCATTCCCGGGGCCTCACTTCATTTCTGAAGAAACATTCGGGAGGTGACAGAAGAAGAAGGAGGATGGTGATCTGATTTCCAATAGCAGAAGATGGGTTAAAGCACAGGATCCTGCAAGAGAACCACACCAGCAGATGAAATCGTTGCATTGAAGCGTCCTCTCAACAAACACATGCAGTTAAAAGCGAGGAAGGGATACGCATGACGTGCAAGCTGCAGTTGGATTGGGCATCCAGTTTGGAGAGGGGCCTGTTCCTGTGCTGTATAGTTCTACGTTACAACCTACCTCACAAAACAAGCAGAATCCAATACTACGTTGCACAAGCATCGGAGTTTAGTGCGCAATTACTGGAAGCGTCAAAGAGTCCTGATTCTATTCTCTCCACTGAGGTGGACAGCCAGCACCTTTTTATCCCCAGGGGAGGAACAGCAAACCCCAGAGGCCACGAGTGCAAAATGAAGAGAGGGAAGTTTAGGGGAGACATTGGGAAAGCTTTTTTTACTCAGAGAGTAGTGGGTTCCTGGAATGCTTTGCCAGGGATGGTGGTGGAGGTTGGAACACTTGGGGCATTTAAGGACACTGAGATAGGCACATGGGTGAAAGAAAAATTGAGGGTTACAGAGTAGGAAGGGTTCAGTATTTTTTTTATCAGGCAATCACAGTTACCATCAACTAAACAATGTCCACGTCAGGTTATTTTATAAATATTTTCTGGGGGGCACGGTTAGTGCAGTGGTTAGCCCACCAGGATTTGAATCCCGCACTGTCTCTATGGAGTTGGGACATTCTCCCTGTGTGTCTGAGTGGGGGGCTCTGGATTCCTCCCACCGTTCGAAATGTACCGAGGGTTGTAGGCTACTTGGGTGTAATTGGGCGGCATGGGCCGAATTGGCCTGTTACCGTGCTGTATGGCTAAATTTAAACAGTCTAACTATGACTGTGAGCACAAAGCTGTTACACCACCAGTAACCCGACTTAGAACCTGGTGCTATCTGTAAGGAGTTTGTATTTCTCCCTGTGTCCATGTGGGTTTCATCCGGGAGCTCCAGTTCCCTGTCACATTCCAAAGATGGACAGGGTTAGTATGATAAATGGGCCCATGGATGTATTTTGGTGGCTCATGGGCTGGAAGGGCCTGTTACCACACTGTATAGTGAGACCCACCTTTGACAAGGTGCTGCACATGATGTCACTTCACAAGGTAAGAGCCCGAGGTATAGCAGGAAAGAGGCTAGCATGGGGAGAGCACTGGCTGATTGGCAGGAAGCTGAGAGTCGGAATACAGGGATCATATTCTGGTTGGCTGCCAGTTGCTCGTGGTGTTCCACAGGGGTCGGCGTTGGGGCCACTTCGTTTTATGTTGTGTGGCGGCTCGCCTGGCAGGAAATCAAACCGACTCAGGAAGTCTCAGGCAGCGCGATGGCATGGGGCGTGGCCAGGGAACCCGGGGGGTTTTCCATTTGAACTCTTCATTTCGCACCACGATACAGTGACCACAGTTGTATATTAATGATTTGGATAATGGAATAAATGGTTCTGTGACCAGGATTGCAGATGATATTGTGGCAGAGTATGTAGATATGTTTTTGGGAAATAAACTGGGAAATGTTTGTTAGAATAGGTCACATTCAAACACTTTAAAACAGATCTTATTTGAAATACTGGAGCTCTGCTAATGCTAGACCTGTCTGCCCCAGAGCCCTTGCAAGAGCTTTGGAGAGTGCCCAAGAGACTTCACTAATGGACAACAAATGAAAGATCTTGTTGGAGACACAGATCGTCGGGCGATGTTCTAAGAGGATCATGTGATTTTGCAAGCACAGAGAGTCAAACAGGCTTTCTCTCAGAGAGAGAGAGAGAAATAGAGACAGATCACTTGTACAGTGTTACAGTCAGCAGACAGCAGCTGGAACTGGAATAGGACAAGCTGGCAAGCTTGTGGAAAGCCCCATTTGGAAGATGGGTTGTGAGTTCTTGGTTCTGCCTGGTCAAAGCCCTTGTGGTTCATGCAAGAGGACTGGCTGTCTAATGTTTCACTTAGAATAGAGAAACAAAAAGGAAATCTGTGGTGACCTGAAAGAGAGAGGTTATCATCTGGAGAACCGTGATGGGCAAGTTTTGTCAGCAAGTTACTGAGGTGACTGATGGAAGTAAATCAATTGTGGATGTCCTAAAACAACACATCTCTCTCTGAAAACTGACAAGAACCTTCCATTTACCTTTCTAGCACCAAAGCCTGGTAAACTTTATAAATGTTAAATTCTGTACACAATATAAGAATTGCCTGCAACCTGTGAACTTGGAGGAATGAGAAGTGAGATTGGACTGTGAAACCAAAGAATTTTTCTGAACTTACACACACATTACATGCACGTGTGCTTAGAATTAGAAGGGAGTTAAGTTAGGTTAGTTAAGTTGATAGTGATTAGTTAAAGTTTGATTCAGTTTTCATGTTTAAAGATAATTAAAAGCAACTTTTGTTTAAGTAACCATTTGTCTTGGTGAATATCTATTGCCACTGGGTTTTGGGGACCTCTGGGCTCGTAACAGTATGAAGATGCCTCACAACCCTCTATCGTGGCATCGTCGGCAAGTTTGTAGATGGTGTTATTGTCGTACCGAGTCACACAGTTATAGGTGTAAAGTGAGTTGAGCAGGGAGCCCTGTGGTGCTCTGGTACTGATAGAGATCGTGAAGTTGATGGTCTTCCCAAACCTCACTCATGGTGGTCTGGTGGTGAGGGAATGCAGGATCCAATTACACAGTGGGGGGGGTGTGGAGTCCCAGGTCTTGGATTTGTTGATCATTTCTGGGGGGATTAAGAATTAGAGTTGTTGCCTCACAGCTTCACTGACCCAGATTTAATTCTGATCTCTGTGTGGACCTTTTCTGGCTGCTTACGATTAGGGAACGAAAGGCTTGTGGCCAAGTCTGCAGATGATACAAATGTCGGTGGAGGAGTAGGTCATGCTGAAGAAACAGGGAGGCTGCAGAAGGACTTGGACAGATTAGGAGAATGAGCAGAGAAGTGGTAAATGAAACATAATGCTGCAAACCATATGGTCAGGCACCTTGATAGAAAAAGTAAACGTGTGGAGTATTTTAAAATTGGGATAAAACTGAAAGTTTGCAGATGCAAAGGGACCTGGGAAACCTTGTATAGGACGGCTTGAAGGTAAACTCGCAGGTTGAGTTGGTGGTGAAGAAGGCAAATGCAAATGAATGGAATGTACGAGCAAGGATGTGATGTTGAGGCTTTATAAGGCTCTGGTGAGACCTCACTGGGAGTACTGGGAGCAGTTTTGGGCTCCTCATTTAAGAAAGGATGTTCTGACGTTGGAGAGGGTTCAGAGGAGGTTCACAAGGATGATTCCAGGAATAAAAGGGTTATCTGGTGAGGAGCCTTTACTTATTGGAATTTTGGGGAATGAGGGGGGCTTTCATTGAAACATTTCAAATGTTGAAAGGCATGGACAGAGTAGACCAACAGTTCTCAATCTTTTTCTTTCCACTCACATACCACTTTAAGTATTCCCTATGCCATCGGTGCTCTGTGATTAGTAAGGGATTGCTTAAGGTGGGATGTGGGTGAAAAGAAAAAGTTTGAAAATCACTGTTTTAATCATACCTCATTGACTCATTATGTGCACAGTTTCATACCTCCAAAGGAAATGGGCCAATGACAATTTTTCTCAAGCAAAATATTTCAGTAACAATTGGGTCTAGAACGGTGATTCTCAGCCTTCCCTTCCCACTCACTTCCCATCTTAAGCAATCCCTTTCTAAACACAGAGCACCAATGGCACAGGGATTACTTAAAGTGGGATGTGAGTGGGAAGGGAAGAAAAAGATTGAGACCACTGGAGTAGATGTAGAAAGGTTGTTTACCATGGTGGTAGAGAGAGATAGAAAGAGAGAGAGAATGTGGATATGGCAGCCAAGGCAGCAGAATGCTCCTCTTGCAGGATGTGGGAAATTAGGGAAGCCAGCAGTATCCCTGACAACCTCATCTGTGAGAAGTGCATCCAGTTGCAGCTCCTGACAAACCAAGTAAAGGAAATGGAGCTGGAGAAGGATGAACTGTGGATCATTTGGAAGACAGAGGGTATGATTGACAGGAGTCACAGGGACACTATCACACCCAGGAGGCAGGAGGAGGGTAGATGGGTGACAGACAGGAGAGGGAAAAAGAACAATCTGGCAGTGCAGAGCACCCCTGAGGACATTCCTCCGAATAACAAGTATACCATTTTGGATACTGTTGAGAGAGACGACCTACCACGTCCAAACCACAGAGATCAGGTCTCTGGCATGGAGTTTGGTCCTGTGGCTAAGAAGGGAAGGGAGGAGAAGAAGTGAGCTGTAATGATAGGGGATTCCATAGCTTGGGGACAGATAAGAGGTTCTGTGGAGGAGATTGAGTATCCCGGATAGTACAGTGGCTCCCTGGTGCCAGGGTCCAAGATATCTCAGATTGAGTTCATGGCATTCTCAGGAGGAAGGGAGAGCAGCCAGATGCTGTAGTCCATGTCATAGTGACCAATGACATAGGTAGGAAAGGTGAGGAGGTCCTGGAAGGTGAGTTCGGGTAGTTAGGCACTAGGTTGAAGGACAGGGCCTCCAGAGTAGTGATCTCAGGACTGCTACCTGTGCCATGTGCTAGTGAGGTTAGAAATAGGAGGATAATGCAGCTTAACACGTGGATAAAGACATGATGCAGGAGGGAGGGGTTCAGGTTTCTAGATCATTGGGCTCTTCCTGGGAAGGTGGGACCTACTCCGATGAGACAGTTTGCATCAGAACTAGAGGGGGATAAATATCTTTGCGGGAATGTTTGCATGTGCTGCTCCAGTGGGTTTAAACGAGATTTGTAGGGGGATACCAGATGCCAGAGCAGATAGAGGAGTGAAGGAGGGAAAAATGGTGTGAAAATGACATGCATTGTTAGAAGTCAACTGGTGTACGTGGTGGAAATTTTTGAAAGTGCATCTATTTCAATGCAAAGAATATTGTAGGGAAGGCAGACGAGCTTAGAGTATAGATTGGGATGTGGAATTATGACATTGTGGCCATTAGTGAAATTTGGTTGCAGGAGGGGCAGGACTGGCAGCTCAATGCTCTTTGGTCAGAGAGTGGTGGCCGTGGGGAATGAGTTTCCAGCTGAACTGCTGGATGCAGGTTTGATTTTAACATTTAAGGGAAATTTGGAAGTATATGGAGAGGTATGGAGGGCTGTGGACTGAGCGCAGGTCAATGGAAATAGTCAAGAAAAAATGGTTCGGCACAGACTAGAGGGGCTAAGGTGGCCTGTTTCTGTACTGTAATGGTTCTATGGTGGGAGAGTCTAGACTCTAGGACAAGAGGCCACAACTTCAGGATTGAAGGGCATTCGTTTAGGAATTTCTTTAGCCCGAGTGTGGCGAATCTGTGGAACTTGGTGCTCTGGGCGGTTATGGAGGCCAGGTGATTGGGTGTATTTGAGGCAGAGATTGATATTATTCAGGGCCTCAAGGTTATGAGGAGAAGGCCGGGCTGAGTGGCAAAATGCATCGGCTCATGATTAAATGGTGGGGCAGACTCGACGGGCTGAATAGCCTATTTCTCCTATGCTTATGGTTGCGTGGTCTAAACTAAATTACATTAACAATTGCACTCACCAGTTTATGGTAAACCTAGCCAGATTTTACCTCTCCGTAAATCTTCATCCGCGAAGCCAAGCCAAAGAAGAAGAAGAGCCAGATTTTAAAGGTTCACATTCTTTCTTTATTGGTTTGTAGACCCAGTCATTTTGGCAAAAAATATAGAAGGTAACTTCTGATGCACACTGGATAAAAGTCGATGAATGATTCGGATCTAGATATATTCCATCTTCTTTCCCACAGCAAATATTACGATAGTTGACAGTCGTCCCTACAAGAGAGTTAGAATGTCACACCCAGAAAAAGATAATGTCCGGGACATCCCAAGTATCCAGACAAAATCAAGTGAATCCCTTGAAATGTACAAAGGATGTCAAGGAAATAAGATACAAGATTCTTTTATTGTCAATAAAACGGAGAATGTGATAATATATGAAAGTCCCATTCAGAGAATGAAGTGGGCAAGGCTACCGACCACCATTGTGTCAACCTTCTCCAGGAGTGTGGTTACGGTTGCTGCAGAGAAATGGATCAGGGGTCAATCCACAGGACCATAAGAGCAGCAGAGGGGATCACTGGAGTTTCCCCCCACCACAACCCCTCCATTGATGCCTGTGTATGGCAGCCACCATGAGGGGTTGCAGGCTTCAGGGAAGCAGAGGACTGGTGAGCAGGGCACCAGAATATGAGGAGATCAGCCACTTGTGAAGGAGGAGCAGAGGTTACAACCCATGAGGGATGGTGGCCATGATGATGGACCAGTGAGGGGCTCTGCGGCCAGAGGTGAGGGACCCGAGCAGGCTGTGGACTGCTGGCGACTGCGGTGAGGGGGCACTCAGCGGACAGCAGACTGCTGGAGACTGGCTCAAGGCTGGCTGAAGGGGTAATAGGATTGAGAACCGGAGTTCAAGAAGGTACCAACGATGCTGAGGGCTTCCTGATCGTGTCAGAGATTTCAAATTGCAGCTCGGGTCGCCGATCATTTGGACTGGAGTCTGTTTGGCTACGGGAGCGCTGGAGGTGAATCCACGGACACCCGGTGACTCTGGGGGGACTTTCTTTTGCTTCCCTTTCTCTGACTATATGGACCACTGGACAATATGTGCTGATGGCGAATCTTTGCCTGCCTTGCAAATCAAGTTTATTGTCATCTGATTGCACAAGTACAACCTGACAAAACAGTGTTCTCTGGACCTCGGTGTAAAATATGCACGCGCACAGCCAGACAAAACACACATACTGACAAACAATACAATTATTCCAATATACAAATAAATAAATATTGTTTCATGAATATGAGAGTCTCGGAGGGTGAGTGTGAGTCGTTCGTTTGGTCATTCAGCATTCTCACTGCCCGTGGGAAATGAGTCTAAGAGTCTCTTAAATGCCCCCAGTGTTTCATTCTCCACTACCATCCCTGGCGAGGCATTCCAGGCACCCACAACTTGTGGAGTAAAAAAACCTTACTTCTGATGTCTCCCCTAAACTTTCCTCCCTTCACTTTGTACACATATCCTCTGGTATTTGCTGTTCCTGTCCTGGGAATCAGGCGCTGGCTGTCCATCCTATTTATGCTTCTCATAATCTCTATCAACTCTCATCCTCCTGTTCTCCAAAGAGAAAAGTCCCAGCTCTGTTAACCTTGCCTCCTAAAACTTGTTTTCCAATCCAGGCAACATCCTGGTAAATCTCTCTGCCCCCCTCTCCGTAGCAGAACTGAACACAATGTGGTCTCACCAGAGATTTGTGGAGTTGCAACATGACCTCCCTACTCCTGAATTCAATCCACCTATTAATGAAGCCCAGCCTCCCATATGCCTTCTCAACTATCCTATCAACCTGTGTGGTGACCTTGAGGATTTGCACTCCAAGGTCCCTCTGTTATGAGGTAGGAAGGGTTTAGTTTTTTTTTGGTTGGAATATATAGGTCAGCACAACATTGAGGGCTGAAGGGCCTGGACTGTGCTGTAATTTTTTAATGTAATAATACTTTGATTTATGAAGACTAACGTGCCAAAAGCTTTCCTTTCACCCCTATTTACCTGTGACTGATGGAATAGTGGAAGAATGAGCTCGATGGTTATAGAATGTGTTCCCCAGTGGATGTATCAGGGGACTATATTTTCAAAAGAAGAGGTCATCCATTTAAAGCAGGGATGATGTTTAGAATCTTCTACCCCAGAGAAATCTGGAGGCCGAATTTTCACTGTGGAAAATTCAGATTGTTGGTCTATACGGGGAGAAGTTAGAACAGGAAACAATGAAGTGAAATGAGCAAGTCTGCAGACGCCGTGATTGCAGTAAAAGCACGGAAATGCTGGAGGAACTCAGCAGGCCTTGCAGTGTCCTCAGGCATTCTGTTCTCCTCACCTCATTACAGGAAGGATGGGGAAGCCGTGGAGAGGGGGCAGAGAAGATTGACCAGGATGTGGCCTGGATTGGAGAATAAGTCTTATGAGTCAAGGTTGGCAGAGCTGGGACTTTTCTCTTTGGAGTGAAGAAGGATGAGATGATACTTGAAAGAGGTTGACAAGATTATGAGAGGCACTGATAGGGTGGACAACAGGCACCTGTTTCCCAAGGCAGGAAGAGCAAAGACCAGGGGATGTGTACACAGTGAAGGGGGGGGGGGTGGGGAGGAGTTTAGGGGAGATATCAGAGTAAGATTTTTTGCACCAAGAGTGTGGGTGCCTTGACGGAGGCTGAAACATTAGGGACATTTAAGAGACCCTTGGACAGGCACATGGGCGGTAGAAAAATAGAGGGTTATGGGGTAGGGAGGGTTTAGAACTTCTATATAACATTGAGGGCCAAAGGGCTTGGACTGTGGTGTCATGTTCTCTGTTCTATGAGGAATATCCTTAAGAAGGGTCAGATCCGAAATGTCAGTAATGTACCTTTACCTCCTGTGGACGCTGAGTTCACTACAATCACAGCACCTGCAGACTTTCCTGTTTCACGATGAGTTGAAATGTTAATTCTACCTCGTCCTCCACTCTACCGCTGAGAATGGAATTCTCTCTTTTTATTTCATGATTTCCAGCCATTGCTATTTTTGTATTTACATTTGAATTTAGACATACCGCATGGTTTCGGGCCATTTCGGCCCACGAGTCCGTGCTGCCCAATTTACACCCCATTAACCTGCCGAGAATATTCTCCCAGAATCACAGTGCGGCTTTCGCGCAAACAGAGGAACTACTGACATGGTCTTTGCCCTCAGACAGCTCCAAGAAAAGTGCAGAGAACAAAACAAAGGACTCTACATCACCTTTGTTGACCTCACCAAAGCCTTCGACACCGTGAGCAGGAAAGGGCTTTGGCAAATACTGGAGCGCATCGTATGTCCCCCAAAGTACCTCAACATGATTATCCAACTGCACGAAAACCAACAAGGTCAGGTCAGATACAGCAATGAGCTCTCTGAACCCTTCTCCATTAACAATGGCGTGAAACAAGGCTGTGTTCTCGCAACAACCCTCTTTTCAATATTCTTCAGCATGATGCTGAACCAAGCCATGAAAGACCTCAACAATGAAGACGCTGTTTACATCTGGTTCCGCACGGATGGCAGTCTCTTCAATCTGAGGCGCCTGCAAGCTCACACCAAGACACAAGAGAAACTTGTCCGTGAACTACTCTTTGCAGACGATGCCGCTTTAGTTGCCCATTCAGAGCCAGCTCTTCAGCGCTTGACGTCCTGCTTTGCGGAAACTGCCAAAATGTTTGGCCTGGAAGTCAGCCTGAAGAAAACTGAGGTCCTCCATCAGCCAGCTCCCCACCATGACTACCAGCCCCCCCACATCTCCATCGGGCACACAAAACTCAAAACGGTCAACCAGTTTACCTATCTCGGCTGCACCATTTCATCAGATGCAAGGATCGACAATGAGATAGACAACAGACTCGCCAAGGCAAATAGCGCCTTTGGAAGACTACACAAAAGAGTCTGGAAAAACAACCAACTGAACAACCTCACAAAGATAAGCGTATACAGAACCATTGTCATACACACACTCCTGTTCGGCTCCGAATCATGGGTCCTCTACCGGCATCACCTACGGCTCCTAGAACGCATCCACCAGCGTTGTCTCCGCTCCATCCTCAACATCCATTGGAGCGCTTTCATCCCTAATGACGAAGTACTCGAGATGGCAGAGGTCGACAGCATCGAGTCCACGCTGCTGAAGATCCAGCTGTGCTGGGTGGGTCACGTCTCCAGAATGGAGGACCATCACCTTCCCAAGATCGTGTTATATGGCGAGCTCTCCACTGGCCACCGTGACAGAGGTGCACCAAAGAAAAGGTACAAGGACTGCCTAAAAAAATCTCTTGGTGCCTGCCACATTGACCACCGCCAGTGGGCTGATATCGCCTCAAACCATGCATCTTGGCACCTCACAGTTTGGCGGGCAGCAACCTCCTTTGAAGAAGATCGCAGAGCCCACCTCACTGACAAAAGACAAAGGAGGAAAAACCCAACACCCAACCCCAACCAAACAATTTTCCCCTGCAGCCGCTGCAACCGTGTCTGCCTGTCCCGCATCGGACTTGTCAGCCACAAACAAGCCTGCAGCTGACGTGGACATTTACCCCCTCCATAAATCTTCGTCCGCGAAGCCAAGCCAAAGAAAAGAACCTGCACCCCCGATACATTTCGAATGGTGGGAGGAAACCAGAGCCCCCAGGAAAAACCCGCGCAGACACAGGGAGAACATACAAACTCCTTACTGACAGTGCCGGGATTCAAACCCCAGTCCCGGTCACTGGCACTGTAAAAGCATTGCGCTGACCACTAGGCCTTATCGTGCCTAATTTAGACATACTGTGTGGTAACAGGACCTTTTGGCCCATGAGTCTGTGCCCCCCAATTACTCCCCATTGACCTACAACTCCAGGTATGTTTTGAAGGGTGGGAGGTAACTGGAGCCCCCGGGGAAAACCCGTGCAGACACAGGGAGAACATACAAACTCCTTACAGACAGCGTCAGGATTCGAACCCTGGTCCTGGTCGCTGACATTGAAACAGCATCGCGCTCACCGCTAGGCCAAGTGTGTCGCCTTTTTCTGCTTTTCCATTTTAAACGGTATGTGTTTCAGGTGAACAAGTTTTTTTCTGTAATGAATGAGTTCAGGGTGAGTCCCTCATGGGCAATTGGAGCATTTATAGGAAGTCACCACGCACCATGGAAACCAATGACGATGGTGTTGAATGGAAAAGCAGTTATAAGCCCACTCGTGTCCTTGTTACTGATGTTTTATGAAACTAAGAGAATGAAAACCATGGCTTCCCCTCTACAACCATCAACTCGGACCTTACACGCATATCCTCCATCTGCCCTGGCCCCCTCTGCTCCCTCGCGCAACAAGGACAGGATTCCCTTCCGAGTGAAGCAACACTTCACTTGTGAATCTGCAGGGGTCGTCTCCTGAATCCGATGCTCCTGCTGGAGTCTCCCCTACATCGGACAGTCTGGATGCAGACTGGGAGATCACTTTGTTGGGAACCTCGGCTCTGTTTGCTGCAATAGCGTGGACCTCCCAGTGGCCACCCATTTCAATTCCCCGTCCCATTCCCTTGCTAACATGTCTGTCCATGGTTTTCATGCACTTCCACACAGAGACCACCCGAAGATTGGAGAACAACACCTCATCTTCCGTCTGGGCCCCCTCCAAACGGATGGCATTAACATTTACTTCTGCAGTTTCTGTCAGCTCCCCATCTTTCTCTATGTCTCCTATCCTCAGAGCTCTCTCTCTCTCTCTCTCTCTCTCTCTCTCTCTCTTTCATTCCCTTCTCCCTCTGTTTCCTTTCACAGAGCCAAAATCAACCCCTTCCCAAATTAATTGTCACCTTTCCTCTCTCCTGTCCTCTTACCATATTAAAGGAACATCATCCTCTACTACACATCAACAACTTTGCAGTGGAGAGAGAGGAGAGCACCAAGTTCCTTGGAGTTCACTTAATTAGAGACCTGTCGTGGACACTCAACATCTCTTCACTAGTCAGGAAGACGCAACAGTGGCTGCACTTCCTGAGAAGACTGAAGCGGGCAAGGCAACTGGCCACCATCACATCAGTCTTCTACAGGAGCTCTATCGAGAGCATCCTGGGTGGCTGCACCAAAGTGTGGGTATAGCTTCTTCAGAAAAATGGATCGGAGAAAATCCATGGGACCATCAGAGCAGCAGAGAGGATCACTGGAGTCCCGTCCCCCCCGTCCCCCCTCCATCAATGTGATCTACTGGGATCGTTTTCTGAAGAGAGCGTGCAAAATCATTGAGGACCCTTCCACCCTGCACATAGCATCTTTCAGCTGTTCCTGTTCCTGTCAGGGGAAGAGATACAGGAGGATCAGAGCCAGCCCCACCAGGCTGAAGAGCAGCTTCTTCCCATGGGCAGTCAGAATGCTGAACGACCAAAGGAACTGCTCACATTAATCCTCCAAGCTATTTACTCATGAAAAAACATATTTATTTTTATAGATATAATACTTCTGCTATATGTGTATCATTTGTCTGTATGAGTCTTGTCTGGTGGTGTGTCTGCGTGTTTTGCACCACAGACCAGAGAATGCAGTTTCGTTAGGTTGACGTGCAATCAGATGACAATAAACTAGAGTTGACTTGATAATTAACACCTTTTGACTGCTGGTCTGTACTCCTTGCTCTCCTATTTTTCTCTTTTCCCCAGCCTTTTAATACAGGCACCTTGCTGCTTTATGCTCATACCTTGAAGAAGGGCTCAGGCCCGAAACATCAGTTTTATATATATATATATATATATAGATCTTTATCTCCTCTGGGCACTGTGAGAACAGCTGAGTTTTTACTACAGTCACAGCATCAGCAGGTTTCACATTTCACAGCCACGAAGAGAGTGTCTTCATGCAAGCATCAATTTGCGGAAACATAGAAACGTAGAAGATAGGAGCAGGAGTAGGTCATTCGACCCTTCGAGCCTGCTCCGCCATTCAACGAGATCATGGCTGATCTTAAAGTTCAAAGGTGCCGAAGAGGAGTATCAACATAATTATCTATTAAATAAATAGTTTTTTTAGACAAATACCACAGTAACAGGCCCACCCAATTAACCTACAACCCCCAGTACATTTTGAATGGTGAGAAGAAGCCAGAGGCCCTGGCGAAAACCCACGCAGACTCGGGGAGAATGTACCAAAAGTGCAGGATTCGAACCCTGGAACTGATTGCTGGTACTGTAAAGCCATTGCGCTCATCGCCCACGCCAACTGAACATTGCAGGAGGAGATGAAGCAATGTGTTGTACCTGCTGCTGCTCATTTCCAAAATTGTTATTGGTATTTGGGCAGCACGGTTTGCGCAACGCTGTTACAGCGCCAGTGACCAGACCTCGAATCTGCTTCTTTCTGTAAGCAGTTTGCATGTACTCTCTGTGTCTGAGTGGATTTTTCCCAGGTGCTCCGGCTTCCTCCTACTGTTCAAGAACATATTGGGCTAAAGGAACTGTTACTGCGCTGTATGTCTAAGTCACTGGTTCTCAACCTGTATCTTTCCACTCACATCCCACTTTAAGTAATCCCTGTGCCGTCGGTACTCAGTGATTAGTAAGAGATTGCTCAAGGTGGGATGTGAGTGGGAAGGGAAGGTTGAGAATCACTGCTCCAGACCCAAATTGTTACTGAAATATTTTGCTTGAGAAAAATTGTCACTGGTCCATTTCCTTTGGAGTTCTGAAACCGTACACATCATGAGTTAATTGGATATGATTAGGTACAGGGCTTCACCTCCACCTCTATCGACTCAGTACTCACCCGCATCTCCTCCATTTCCCACTCATCTGCCCTGGACCCTTCTGTCCCAGACACAACAAACATAGAATCCCCCTCATCCCCACCGACCACCCCTCCCGCCTTCACATCCAGCACATCATCTTCCGGGATTTCCAGCTCGCTACAGGATCCCACCACCAGTCACACCTTCCCCTCTCCTCCCCTCTCGTCCTTCCGCAGGGACCGCTCCTTTCACGATTCCCTCATTCATTCATCCCTCCCTACTCATCGCACCCCCGGCACTTTCCCCTGTGCCCGCAGGAGGTGCAACACTTGGGCCCACACCTCCTTCCTCACCGTGGTCCGGGGCCCCAAATAGGCCTTTCTCGTCAAGCAACACTTCACCTGTACATCCAGAGGACTGATTTACTGCATCCAGTGCTCCCTTCTCTACATTCTCTACATGGGATAGATCGGTCACAAACTGGGAGATCACTTCGCTCATCACCTCCTCTCTGTTCGCAACCACAGTGACCTCCCAGTGGCCAATTCTGGGTCACACTCCCGCACTCACATGTCTGTCCATGTCCTTGTGTATAGTCCCAACCTGACCACCGCAGATTGGAGGAACAACACCTTATTCTCCATCTGGGCCCCCTCCAGCCAGATGGCATGAACATTGACTTCACTGCCTTCCAGAGTCGGCGGCAAGGGGGAGAATCCACAGCCTCTGAGGTGCTACCTCATACGGCTGCGGCCATCATTCGCCATCAGACCTGCCCCCCCACCCCCTCCGGTGTCACTAGCGTCTAGCTTGGCGCACGCCCGCGACTCTCCCCCCTGCCCCAGGCCGCGAGTGTCAAGCATAATTTGCAGCTAATGACGCTTGACGCCATGAAAGAAGTGGTCTTGTCACCTACATCAGAGAGGGGTGGATGATGGTACAGCAATCCTCCTCCCCACCCGCTGAGCGTGTTTATGTGGCTTTCACTGTGCCCCGCCCCATCATGTTAATGCCCCTCCCAAACATTCATTCTGGTGCCGACGTTGCTGCCTTCCACTAAACCTGCTCACCTTTTCATTCCCCTCCTCCTTTCCTATCTATCCAGTTCTTCCACCCACCCATCCCCCTCCCCCTCCCTCCTTTCTCCACCTATCACTTCCTGCCTTTGCCACCCCCCCCTCTCCCACCCCCCCATCCCCCGCCCCCGTGTTCAGATGCCTGCCGGCATTTTATAATACTTTGATGAAGGCCTCAAGCCCAAAATGTCATTTCTGTCTCTTTGTGTTTGTTCCATAAAGGACACAGTTTGACCTGCTGACCTTCTCCAGCATTTTGTGTCTTTAACCACGGTCTCTGCAGAATTCGGTGATTTAATTTAGGCATGATTAAGACAGGGGTTTTCAACCCTATTTTTTCCCACTCACATGCCACCTGAAGCAATCCCTTACTAATCACAGGGCACCTCTGGCATAGGGATTATTTCAGGTAAGATGTGAGAGGAAAGAAAAAGTTTGAAAACCAGTTTTAATCATCCCTAATTGACCCGTTATGTGCACGGTTTCAGAATCCCAAATGAAATGGGCCAGTGGCAATTTTTCACAAGCAAAATTGTTCCAGGAACAATTGGAACTAGAGCAGTGGTTCTCAATCTTCCCTTCCCACCCACATACCACAGAATGGGGGGAAACAACACCTTATTCTCCATCTGGGCCCCCTCCAGCCAGATGGCATGAACATTGACTTCACTGCCTTCCAGGGTTGGCACCAAGGGGGAGAATCCACAGCCACTGAGGTGTCACCTCTTATGTACCGGCCATCACTCGCCAACGCCCTATAGCACAGGGATTAGTTAAAGTGGGGATGTGAGTGGAAAAAAAAGGTTGAGAACCACTGGTCTAAATTAAATATCGTTGATTGGACATTCAGCAATTGCTGTACTTGCACCCCTCGCCCCGTTACCTTGGGTGCTTGTTGGCAGATGCGGCAGCGTTGTCTTCGGTGAGGTGAACGGCCATATGCAAGTGTCCACTGCTGGGTCATAAATCAAACCGGGCTGGCAGAACATAGGGAATGTTTCCCCTGCCACGCACTTGAAGAACTTGCTGGGATCACTTGGGTCTGCATAGTTCCCATCGTCTTTCCCCCTGCAAAACGTTGAGGTAGCTGCAAAAGAGTCCTCACATCAGCAAGACGGTGAAAGGGGACAAGCCGCAGAAAGTGATGCTTCCAAAATATAGGTCAAAACATTTGACTCTACAGTAAAGCCCCTGTTATCCATAATTCAATTAATTGGCAGCCTCAAGCAACTGGCAAAAAAAAAACCATCAAGGAAAATAAATAAATCAATCAATAGAATAAATAAACATTTAAGTGTAAGTTTAAAATTGTAAGAGTAAATGTTCCCTGAAGTTACATCAACTTGCTCTGTGATTAGTAAGGGATTACTCAAGGTGGTCTGTGAGTGGGAAGGGAAGGTTGAGAACCACTGGAGTGAGTCTTTATCTATAGACCATTACAGAACAGAAACAGGCCCCTTCGGCCCTTCTAGTCTGTGAGGAACCTTTTTTTTGCCTCGTCCCACTGACCTGCATCTAGTCCAGGGCCCTCCATACCCCTCCCATCCATGGACCTGTCCAAATTCCTCTTAAATGTTAAAATTGAGCCCGCATTCACCACCTCAGCTGGCAGCTCGTTCCACAACCCCACCATAGACACTACAGCACAGGGAAGGTGAGATACAGACCAGAGGACATGGGTTAAGAGTGAAAGGGAAAAGTTAAGGGGGAACTTCTTCACACAGAGAGTGGTGGGAGTGTGGAATGAGCTGCCAGCTGAAGTGGTGAATGTGGGCTCACTTTTAACATTTAGTGGAACTTGGACAGGTACATGGATGGGAGGGGTATTTCCTATTTCATACAACACGGTACCCAACCCTTTTGACCCATGAGTCCATGCAGCCCAATCTACACCCCATTAACTTACATCCCCGATGCGCTTCAAAGGGTGGGAGGAAACCGGATTCCCCGGGGAAACAGACACAGGGAGAACCCACAAACTCCTTACAGACAGCTCCGGTCCTGATCGCTGAAGCTGTCAAGGCAATATGCTGACCGCTACACCAACGGTGCTGCCCCGTGCAGGTCAATGGGGCTAGGCAGAAAAATAGTTTGACCCGGACTGGAAGGGCCGAAGACTGTGCTGTAATGTTCTGTGGTTTAAAGTGTGTCCTCATTTTGTCTTAACAGAATCAGATTCAGAATTTAACCTTATGAACGTGTATCATGAAATGTGTTGCTTTTCAGCCTGCAATCTCACGCAAAAATTCCTATCAATTACATTTCCAAAGAAAGAATATTATATTAGTGCAGGAGGGAAAAAAGTGAGGTGGTGTCTGTGGTTCATTGTCCATTCAGGAATCTGATGGTGGAGGGGAAGAAGCTGTTTTCCTGTACCCCAGTTTAATATTATTCTCATTTTATTCACCTTCTGTGGTAACATCAGCTGGCCAAACACATACATCTATCGTCGGGTTGAAAACCAGTCCCTCAGGACATGACAAATGAAAAGTTTGGTTCCAAACACACTGGAAAAATTTAGTCCTGTCCCATGGATCCGGATAAAATCCATTTTCTTTATCTTGGCAGAAGTTGGGATCCACGCCTGTGGGACCATCAAGAAAATCATAACATCAATTCAAGAAGTTCAGATTAACCCAGAGATTCTTTTTTCCTGCGGGTGCAGCACAATGGAATGACCTTCCGGAAGAGGTGGTTGCAACAAGGTCAATTTTGTCATTTAAGAGAAGATTGGATGAGTGCATGGATAGGAGGGGATTGGAGGGTTATGGGCAGGGAGCAGGTAGGTGGTACTAGTGGAGTTCACTTAAATCGGTGTAGACTAGAGGGGCCGAGATGGCCTGTTTCCGTACTGTAATTGTTATATGGTGATCGGTAGTGCGCAAAAAAAACTGAACTCAAGAAAATTTAAACATACAGCACAGTAACAGGGCCTTTCTGCCCGATTGACCGACAACCCCCTCCGGTGGGTTTCAAACAATGGGAGGAAACTGGAGGTCCCTGGGGATAATCCACACGGACACAGAGGAAAACATACAAACTTCTTACAGGCTGCATGGGGTTCAAACCCCGGACCTGATTGCTGGCGCTGTAACAGGCGTGGCGCTGACCGCCATGCCAAACATGCCATTCCCGTATACAAAAGAGAGAAATACAAATGCATGTAGATAGATCGCTGGGCAGAGAGCTGGAGGTTAGATGAGAGTAGGAATTGGGGGAAGAAAGTGCGAAATAATGAGCCGAGGCACAAGAGTGTATAATGAAATGAATCTGAATAAAGAAAGCAGATATATTGTAAGAAAATTTGCAGTGCCTCATGGGTAGGTGAAGGACAGGCAATGAAGAGGATACAAAGAACTTACAAAGGGATGTTGGTAGGACAAATGAGAGGGCAAGAAGTTGGCAAATGGAGGAATAATGTGGTCTGGGGGGGGGTTAAGTCATTCATTGAGGAAAGGAGGGGGGAGACTGTGGGATGAGAGAGGGTGCTGAGGGATTCCTGATCACGTCGGAGGTTAGGATCCGGAGCTCGGGCAGCCGATGATTTGGACTGGACTCTGTATAGCTAAGGGAGCGCTGGAGGCGAATCCACAGTCAATCAGTGTCTCTGGGGGTGGGAGGAAGCTCTCTTTTGCTTCTCTTTCTCTGAATGTAAGGGGCACCAGGGAAATTATGGATCCTTGGACACTGAGATCTGGAAGAGAAATGGAGCTGGTTATCGGGAAAACTGATGGGAGTCTGGGATGCTATTTCAGAAAAGTTGGGAAATCTGACAGCAACTGAGTTAGCAAGTTCATATCCAGAACTGTTTTGGTCCCTTATCTGTGCCTTTCATAATTTTATATGTTTCTATAAGATCCCTTCTCATTCTTCTAAATTCCAGCGAGTACAGTCACAGACAACTCAATCTCTCCTCATAGGCCAACCCCTCATCTCTGGAATCAACCTGGTGAACCTCCTCTGCACCACCTCCAAAGCCAGTACATCTGTCTTCAAGTAAGGAGACCAGAACTGCCTGAAGTTCTCCAGATTTGGCCTCACCAGGACCTTGTACAGTTGCAGCAAAAACTCCCTGCTCCTAAATTCCATCCCCCCAGCAATGACGGCCAACATTCCATTTGCTTTCTTGATAACCTGCTGCACCTCCAAACCAACCTTTTGCTATTCATGCACAAGCTCTCCCAAGTCCTTCTGCAACGGCAGCACGCTGCAATCACTTGCCATTTAAATAATAATCTGATCTTCCATTTTTTTCCTTCCAAAGTGGATAACCTCACATTTACCAACATTCTACTCCATCTGCCAGATCCGTGCCCACTCCCTTAACCAAGCTCAATCTCACTGCAGATGTTCCATATCCTCTGCACAATTTGCTTCACCACTCAATGTAGTATCAACAGCAAACTTAGACACACTGCACTCTTTCAGATCTAGAAGAGCAGAGATGTGATGTTGAGGCTTTAAAAGTTACTGATGAGCCCTCGCTTGGTGTATTGCAAGCAGTTTTGGGCTCCTTATTATAGAAAGGATGAGCTGACGTTAGAGAGGGTTCTCAAGGATGATTCTGGGAACGAGAGGGTTATCATATGAGGAGCATTTGATGGCTCTTGGCCTGTATTCATTGGAATTGAGGAGAATGAGGGGGAATCTCATTTAAATATTTTGAATGTGGAAAGGCGTGGACAGAGTAGATGTAGAAAGGTTGCTTCGCCACGGTGGGAGAGTTTAGATCCTAGTCTCTAGTACAAGAGGGCACAACTTCAGGATTGAAAGGCTTAGAACGGAGGAATTTCTTGAGCCTGTTGTTGGTGACTCTGGGGAATTTGTTGCCACAATCAGTTGTGGAGGCTGGGTCATTGGGTGCATTTAAGGCAGAGATTGATAGGTTCTTGATTAGCTATGGCTTCAAAGATTATGGAGACAAGGCCAGGAAGTGGGCCCAGCTTATGATTAAATGGTGGGGCAGACTCAATGGGCTGTGTACTGACAATAACCACACCAGCAGTGTGAGTATAAGACAGCTTTAATAAACTAATATGGACACTAAGAGGTCTTGTCTCTCTGCAGGACAAACCTGGAAGGCAAGACTGTAGCTCTGGACAGCTTTATAGACAAGGGCACTGGAATGACCCCTGGTGACCTAATGGTGTCATTACATATCACCACAGGCTGAATGGCCCTATTTCTGCTCCTATGTCTTACGGTCTTATGGCCTTAAACAAACAGAAATGCTGAAGGAACACAACAGGTCTTACAATGTGCATCGGAGGTAATGATATATAAAGGATGTTTCAGGCTTAAGTCCTTCCTCAAGTAGTTCAAGTCAAGTCAACTTTATTGTCATCTGATTGTACAAGTTCAAACCGATGAAACAGCATTCTCCAGTCTTCGGAGCAAAACACACAACCAGACGTAACACACAGACAGACAGACAAATAACATATATGCAGGACAAGTATTCATATATACAAATAAATTAGTATTGTTTCATGAATGTGAGAGTCTCGGAGGGTGAATGTGGATTGGAGGGCATGTCTTATGAGGCAAGGTTGGCAAAACTGGGACTTTTCTCTTTGGAGTGTAGAAGGATGAGAAGGGACTTGATCGAGGTCTACAAAATTATGAGAGGCATTGATAGGTTGGACAACCAATACCTGTTCCTTCTGGTGGGAACACAACCACTAGAGGACACATGTGTAAAATTAAGGGAGGGAAGCATAGGGGAGATATCAGGGGAAGTTCTTTTACACACATAGAGTTGTTGAGGCCTGGAATGCCTGGCTAGGAGTGGTGGTGGAGTTTGAAACATTAGGGGCCTTTAAAAGACTATTAGACAGGCACATGGATGAAAGGAGAAGGTTATAGGGTAAGGAGGGATTAGCATTTTTATACAGTTTGGCACAACATGGAGGGCCAAAGGGCCTGTACAGTGTGGTAATGTTTTAATGTTTAATGTAAAGACTCAACAGTTCAAAGACTCCAATTCCCCTTAGAAACACAATTCCTCATGGAGTTCAGACAAGGGGCTCCCAGTTAAGTTTGAGGTGAGAAGAATTACATTTTTTTAAGAGGCTTTGGAGTACTTGCTCAGTAAAAGTGGGTGGGAGACTGAATCCTCGAATTTATTCCAAGCTGAGACAAATTTCTCTTCTTTTCTTTGGCTTGGCTTCGCGGACGAAGATTTATGGAGGGGGTAAAAAGTCCACGTCAGCTGCAGGCTCGTTTGTGGCTGACCAGTCCGATGCGGGACAGGCAGACACGATTGCAGCGGTTGCAAGGGAAAATTGGTTGGTTGGGGTTGGGTGTTGGGTTTTTCCTCCTTTGCCTTTTGTCAGTGAGGTGGGCTCTGCGGTCTTCTTCAAAGGAGGCTGCTGCCCGCCAAACTGTGAGGCGCCAAGATGCACGGTTTGAGGCGTTATCAGCCCACTGGCGGTGGTCAATGTGGCAGGCACCAAGAGATTTCTTTAGGCAGTCCTTGTACCTTTTCTTTGGTGCACCTCTGTCACGGTGGCCAGTGGAGAGCTCGCCATATAATACGATCTTGGGAAGGCGATGGTCCTCCATTCTGGAGACGTGACCCATCCAGCGCAGCTGGATCTTCAGCAGCGTGGACTCGATGCTGTCGACCTCTGCCATCTCGAGTACCTCGACGTTAGGGGTGTGAGCGCTCCAATGGATGTTGAGGATGGAGCGGAGACAACGCTGGTGGAAGCGTTCTAGGAGCCGTAGGTGGTGCCGGTAGAGGACCCATGATTCGGAGCCGAACAGGAGTGTGGGTATGACAACGGCTCTGTATACGCTTATCTTTGTGAGGTTTTTCAGTTGGTTGTTTTTCAAGACTCTTTTGTGTAGTCTTCCAAAGGCGCTATTTGCCTTGGCGAGTCTGTTGTCTATCTCATTGTCGATCCTTGCATCTGATGAAATGGTGCAGCCGAGATAGGTAAACTGGTTGACCGTTTTGAGTTTTGTGTGCCCGATGGAGATGTGGGGGGGCTGGTAGTCATGGTGGGGAGCTGGCTGATGGAGGACCTCAGTTTTCTTCAGGCTGACTTCCAGGCCAAACATTTAGACAAATTTCTAATCACTGAGGAAATCACTGAACTATATCACCTCTGTCAAATCTCCCCTCAACCATCTACGCTCCAGGGAATAAAGTTCCAGCCTGCTCAACCTTTCCCTGTAACTCAAACCCTGAATCCCTGGCAACATTCTCATAAACCTCCTCTGCTCTCTCTCTCTCTATTCTGTTTATATCCTTCCTGTAATTTGGCGCCCAAAATTGCACACAATATTCTAAATTCGGCCTCACCAATGCCTTTTACAATTTCAACATAGCATCCCAGCTCCTCTATTCAGTTATGAAAGCCAAACATACTAAATGCTTCTTCACCACCCTATCCACATGTGATTCATCTTTCAGAGAATTATGTACCACAACTCCTAAATCGCTTTGTTCCATTGCGCTCCTCAATTGTCTACCATTTAATGTGTATGACCTATTTTGTTTAGTCCTACCAAAATGTAGCCTCTCTCATTTATCCTATTAAATTCCATCTGCCATCTTTCAGCTCACTCTTCTAACTCTCCTATATCACCCTGTAAGATTTGATAATCTTTCTCACTGTCCACAACACCGTCAACCTTTGTATCTGCAAATTTACTCATCCAATTTGCCACCCTATCATCTAGATCGTAAATATATATGACGAACAACAGTTTTCTGCTGCACCCCATGAACCCTTCTATACAATACAGGAGGAAACTGGGAACCCCCCCCCCCCCCCCACCATGGAAAACCCACACAGACACAGGGAGAACATACACATCCTTACAGACAACATGGGATTTAAACCCCGGTCCTGATCGCTGGGACCGCTACACCAACCGTGCTCCCCTAATGCTGGCAAATAGGGCTAGCTGAGAGAGGCAATTGGGTCAACATGGATATTTTGGGCTGCATAGGCTGGCCTTTATAAATCATAGCAAAGAATATAGGAGCTGGGGGGTGATGTTGAGACTGTTTAAGGCATTGGTGAGGCCAAGTTTTTGGAGTATTGTGGGTAATTCTGATCTCCATATCATAGGAAGGATATCAATAAGGACGAGAGGGTGCAAAGAAGGTTTACAAAAATGTTGCCTGGATTGCAGTATCTTGAATACGGAGAAAGATTGACTAGACTGGGACTTTATTCATTGGAGCGTAGAAGGTTGAGAGGGGATTTGATGGACGTATTTAAAATTATGAAGGGAATAGATACAGTAGATGTGAATAGGCTCTTTCCCCTGAGGGTAGGAGAGATTGGAACAAAGGGTCATAAGTTAAGGGTTAAGGGGTAAAACTTTAGGAGTAACATAAGGCGAAGCTTCTTCACTCAGAGAGGGGTGGCGGAGTGGAATGATCTTCCGGAAGAGTTGGTTGCTGCAGGGTCAATTCTGTCATTTAAGAGGATGCTGGATGAGTACATGGATGTGAGGGGGTTGGAGGGTTAAGGCAGGGAGTAGGTAGGTGGAACTAGTGGAGTTTCATGTAAATCGATGCAGACTAGAAGGGCCGATATGGCCTGTTTCTGTACTGTAAATTGTTATATGGTTATATATAACTGTTAGAGTCTTAGAACTGCCAGAGACGAGATGAACCAATGACTTCCTCACATACGACAATGCATGAAGAGTGGGGGGAGGTGGGATAGTACAACTCTGACATCAGCAACCAGGAGAAAGGTTTCCGCCCCTGTTATTCCACTCTCTGAAGATTGGCTGCCTATATCCCCACATCAAAAACTGCATTTAGAAATGATGTGCGCACCCTCGGTGTGAGAAATGGAACATTTCTTCAGAACGCCAAAGCAGACAGAGCACTTTGATGAGAACGAGCTCAAGGATGACCATTTAAAAAAAAATTCCTTTACCTGCAGAGGTCGATGTGGCCTGTTCGGTCTTTGCTGATGTGGTGGGCATCGGGGTTGTTGTTGGTGTCGTCGTAGTCGGTTCGGGGGTCGTGGGCATCGGGGTTGTTGTTGTTGTAGTAGTCGTTTTGGTGGTCGTGGGCATAGGGGTTGTTGTTGTAGTCGTCGGTTCGGGGGTCGTGGGCATCGGGGTTGTTATTGTTGTAGTAGTTGGTTCGGGGGTCGTGGGCATCGGGGTTGTGGTGGTGGTAGTTGGTTCGGGGGTCGTGGGCATCGGGGTTGTGGTGGTAGTAGTTGGTTCGGGGGTCGTGGGCATTGGGGTTGTGGTGGTGGTAGTTGGTTCGGGGGTCGTGGGCATTGGGGTTGTTGTTGTTGTAGTAGTTGGTTCGGGGGTCGTGGGCATCGGGGTTGTTGTTGTTGTAGTAGTTGGTTCGGGGGTCGTGGGCATTGGGGTTGTGGTGGTGGTAGTTGGTTCGGGGGTCGTGGGCATTGGGGTTGTTGTTGTAGTAGTTGGTTCGGGGGTCGTGGGCATCGGGGTTGTTGTTGTTGTAGTAGTTGGTTCGGGGGTCGTGGGCATCGGGGTTGTGGTGTCCTTCATTCTTGGAGTTGATGTTGTTGACGTGGTGACGGCTATGGGGAAAATGCAAGCAACAACCTTAATGCTGAAGACCAAATTCATTAAACATTTGATGTGGGTAGTCTTCCCGTTTAAACAGACAAAGTAACTGGTAATGTCTTCAGGGTCTTCATAGAATCCATCAATTTTCCCTTTGCAAAATTTCAAACCCTCTGCAAGAAAAAACAATTTATATTAGCAAATCGCAGAGCAAAAGACCTGAATTGTCAATAACTGGTTCATCTAAAAATCGCGACACAGTAATGGCGGTGAATCAGTGGAATTTTTTGCCACGGGCGGTTGTGGAGGCAGGGTCATTGGGTGGATTTAAAGCAGAGGTTCTTGATTAGCCAGGGCATCAAAGGTTACAGGGAGAAGGCCGGGCAGTGGGGCTGGGTGGGAAAATGGATCAGCTCGTGATTAAATGTCAGGCCAGACTCGATGGGCTGAATAGCCTATCTCTGCTCCTATGACTTGTGGTCTAAGAAGGCATTTATCTACATCAGTCAAGCCACAGAGTATAGGAGCTGGGATGTCATATTTTGAAAGTGGAAGCTCATGTGGTGAAGAAGGCTTTTGGTATGCTGGCCTTTATAAATCAAAGCATAGAATATATGAGCTGGGAGGTGATGTTGAGACTATTCAAGGCATTGGTGAGGCCAAATTTGGAATATTTTGTTCAGTTCTGGTCCCCAAATTATAGGAAGGATATCAATAAGGTGGAGACGGTGCAGAGAAGATGCTGCCTGGATTGCAGTATCTAGAATACAAAGAAAGATTCATTGGAGCGTAGAAGGTTGAGGGGGGATTTGATAGAGGGGGTAGACAGATGTGAATAGGCTCTTCCCCTTGAGGCTAGGAGAGATTGAAACGAGCGGTCATAAAGTTAAGGATTAAGGGGCAAAAGTTTAGAAGTAACATGAGAGGAGGCTTCTTCACTCAGAGAGGGGTGGCTGAGTGGAATGACCTCCCGGAAGAGGTGGTGGCAACAGGGTTAATTTTGTCATTTAACAAAAAGTAGCATAGGTGCATGGATGTGAGGGAATTGGAGGGTTATGGGCAGGGAGCAGGTAGGTGGGACAAGAGATTACTTGAATTGGTGTGGACTAGAGGGGTCGAGATGGCCTGTTTCTGTACTGTAATTATTATATGGTTATATGGTTAAATGGTTCCCAACTATTTGTGTAATAGTTGAGTTTATTGAACCAATTTTTCAAGTCATATTTGTCAGGGGGTTTGACTTTTATACACACACTACTTTTGTCTGCAGTTAAGTACCTCCCTCGTTCAAGGTGTCCGGGGCTTGGATGGCCTGGACTGGGTTGTAAATCTGCAGTCGGACCATCAGGAACTCGGATGGGTGGGCAGCCAGGGCAAGGATCCGCGTTCAGGCCATTGCGAGCTCGGATGGGCAGGCGGCAGGGAGAGGGTTCGTGGTCATAGCATCAGGAGCTCATATGGGTGGGTGATTCATGGCAAAAGGGCATATGAAAGCATGCAATTTCTGGGCCAAAAAAGGAGGGGGTCAACTAAATGCAGGATCGACTATTACACGAGTATATACAGTATGTACAGGGTGTTTCAAAATTTTGGTCTTATTAATCTTTATGTTATAATATATAATATTTTAGAGAGGTATCTTGTGAGTTGGAAACGGAGACACTTACATACAGATAATACATGTACTGGAGTCTGTCTGAAGCTGGAGAGTCATAAAACACAGAATTGAAAATTTGGAACAATGAATGTTTGCTCAGAAATGCACGTGTATACACAAACAGCCATTTGCTTGTTGGTGCGTGGACAAGCCAGAGACTATTTGCCATAAGTCGTGCTTTTGAAAAATGAAGTGGTTCTGAAGAAATTAAACTTCAAAAAAAGCCAGTAGTAATGTCATGTCATGTGATTACGACACTTCAAGAAAGCATCTTTAATATGATGAACTAGATTCATCTGAAGTCAGAAATGCAATAACATTCTGTGAGAAAGGAATGCTATTGGGTTCTCCTTGTCAAGGGAGGAACATAGGATCAAAGTGGCTTCGAAAAAGATGGCCACTTTGACTGTCTTTCTTTGTTAAGAGAGAGCAGCACTACTGTGGCTACTATAATGGTCATTTCATCTAAAACCCTTGCCTGGGTTTGTGAAATCATTATGGAAATCACAAGTTCCATAACCTCCACGCAAGAGAGGGGAATTGTGGAAAAATCATTCGTACAAAGAAACATCTCTCTAAAATCAACTCAACAAGAATTCGAGAGTTTCAGAAGTCAGATGACTCGGTGTCTCAACTACATAATTACTTCTAAAAGGCAATTTTTTTAAAGGTCTACATTTCAACATGAGATGTTTAAGACTGAATTTTGAAATTGAATTTTCAAAATCATGCCTGAACTGCAATGGTTTGGGATCTGCTCCAGACACACACCCACACACACACACCCACACACCCACACACACCCACACACACCCACACACACACACCCACACACACACACACACACCCACACACACACCCACACACACACCCACACACACACACCCACACACACACACACACACACACACACACACACACACACCCACACACACACACCCACACACACCCACACACACACATTCCTCCCAAAGAGAGAAGAGCATGAAAAATTAGTTGATCCTAAGATAAAATATATCGGGGGAGAGGGGGTGAGTTCATGTCTGGGGAGGACGGCGGGGGAGTAGGGGCTGGGGCAGCCGGCATTGGATTGCAGGGCTGGGGCAGAAGGGGGAAAGTACGGGGCTGGGCCGGCCGGCGGGGGACTGTGGGGCTGGGACAGCCGTCCCCGATAATCCTGACATATCGAAAGCTCTCACCTTTTAAATTTAGTGGGATTTTGTGCGCTTGTATAAGCCCCATAGTCCCATGCCAGGGGTTTGTCAGGCAGTGGGGAGGGTAGCTGTCACCAGCGGGGAGGGTGGCTGTCAGCGGGTTCCCAGCTGACAGTCAACCTGCCCGTTGCTAGGCATCTGAAAGCTGCTAGCAGCTTTGCCTGAGCTGCTTTCAGCTGCAATGGGGAATACTTCGAGTAGGATATTATACCTACTGGAGAAGAGTAGATTGAGTAGACCTCCTGGCCGGCTTTTCCCATTTCAGATGGCCACCCGACAGCCGTACAGGAGTATAATGTGCAGCTTTACAGTCGGGTATTGTGGCCATCTGAAAGCGGCTATAATTTCTTTGGTTGAAGGTTTGACACTGATTTATACACACAGTTAAGTTGCTTGATTCTTCACAGCTCACCTGAGGTGGTTACTAGAGTCGTCAGTGTTTCTGCAGTGGTTTGCGGTGGCGGAGATGTCAACGGTCTGATGCACCACTTGCTCTCTATGTCGAAGATGAGGCCATTCTGGCAGGTACTGTAGATAGTCACGTTTCCGAGGCATTGATAGAAGCTGGAAATGTCATAGGGATCTGCGTAGATTCCGACTTCTTTCCCTTCGCAAAATTTATCGATGGGTCCCGGATTGCAGGAAGCTATGAGACATTCAACAGGACAAAAGGTATTAGAGATCTTGACAAAATCTCCTGAACTCCCACTGGGGCAACTTGTACATCGCTTGGATGGATGCAAATGGAAACCTGAGCATCTAGAGGAAACCCACCCAGTGACGGGGAGAACATGCAAACTCCACGCAGACAGTGTCAAAGGTCAGGATTGAACCTGGCTCACTGGACCTGTGAGACAACAGTTCTTCTGGCCTGTACTGCTGCTTCCATGATTAGTGCTAACCTTTGTGAGGTTGACCTTCATCATCCTGCCCTCCAAGGAATTAAGCCCCAGCCTGCTCAACCTCTCCCTGTAGCTAAGGCCCTCAAGTCCAGACAACATCCTCGTAAATCTTCTCTGCATGACAACATCTTTCCTATAGCACAGTGACCAAACCCCAGAACCAAGGAATATTACAGCCCAGAAAACAGGCCATTCAGTCCTTCTACCTTAACTATTATTCTACCTTCTCCAACTGATCTGTTTCTGTTACATATCCCTCCAAACCCCTTGCATCCACGTTCCTGTCCAAATTTTTCTTAAATGTCAAAATTGGGCCCACATTTACCACTTCAGTTTATTCCAAACTCCCACGATTTTCTCTGTGAAGAAATTCCCCCAAATGCTCCCACTAAACTTTTCCCCTTTCACCCTTAACCCACCTAAACTCTCACCTAAACTTCAGTGGAAAAAGCCTACCCACATTTACTCTGTCTATACTGTGAAATGTTTTGGGGAGATAAATTGGGAAAGGTTTATTAGAGTCGGTCACATACACACACTTTAAAACAGATCTTATTTGAAATACTGGAGACATAGTGGCTTCTCACACCTTTTTGCAAGAGCTTTGAAGAGTGCTCAAGAGATGTCACTAAAGGATTATTGTTTATCAAGGCAACAGATGAAAGAGCAGGCTGGAGCCAGTGCTGTCTGAAAGGAGAGTCTGCTGTTGTAAGAGGGTCATGTGATTTTGTAAGCAGAGAGAGTAAAACAGGCTTTCTCTGTGTGTGTGTGTGTGTGTGTGTGTGTGTGCGTGCGCGCGCGCGTGTGTGTGTGTGTGTGTGTGTGTGTGTGTGTGTGTGTGTGTGTGTGTGTGTGTGTGTGTGAAAGAGAGAGAGAGAGAGAGAGAGAGAGAGAGAGAGAGAGAGAGAGAGAGTTACAACCAGCAGAACTTGTTGGGACTGAAACAGGACAAGCTGGCAAATTTTTGGAAGACAGCCTGGTCCAAGCCCTTGTGGTTCATGCAAGAGGAGAGGACTGGCTGTCTAATGTTTCACTTGAAATAAGAGAGAAAAAAAAGGAACTATGTGGTAAAGAGGTTATCATCTGGAGAACCCTGACAGGGCAAATTAATCAGCAAGACACTGAGGTTACCGATGGAAATAAATCAGTTGTGGATGTCCTGGAACAACAAATCTCTCTCTAAAAACCAACAAGAACGTTCCTGAGTGGTAACCATTTACCTTTCGAGCACCAAAGCCTGGTGAAAATTCATAAATGTTAAATTCTGTGCACAGTCTAAGAATTGCCTGCAACCAGTGAACTTGAAGGAATGAGAGTGAGATTGGACGGTGAACCAAAGAATTTTTCTGAATTTACACACACATTATATACACATGCGCTTAGGATTAGAAGCGGATTACATTAGGTTAAGTTAAGTAAA
Source organism: Narcine bancroftii (assembly GCF_036971445.1). Classification (NCBI taxonomy): domain Eukaryota; kingdom Metazoa; phylum Chordata; class Chondrichthyes; order Torpediniformes; family Narcinidae; genus Narcine; species Narcine bancroftii. Next base: position 488,683,011 of record NC_091469.1, on the reverse strand, counting down.
TAATAGATGTTAAAGTTTGATTCATTTTCATGTTTAAAGATAATTAAAAGCAACTTTTGTTGAAGTAGCATTTGTCTTGCTGAATATCTACTGCTGCTGGGTTTATGGGTCCTCTGGGCTCGTAACAATACCCATCATCATTTTAAATACCTCTAGCTAATCTTCCCTTATTCTTCAGCACTCCAGGGAATAAAGTCCTATCCTGTTTAACCTTTCACTGGAACTCAGTTCCTCAAGACCTGACAACATCCTATTAAATCTTCTTGCAACTCTTTCAACTTTATTGCTAGCTTTCCTGAAGCTCAACCAAAACTGCACACAATACTCCAGATTTGGCCTCACCAATGTCCTATACACCTGCAACATGACATCACAACCTCTATACTCAACATTTTGACTCTTCCAAGCCAATGTACCATAATCTATTTTCCTGTGAGATCACTTTCAAAGGTGCAATGCACCTGTGCTCCTAGATCCCTCTGCTCCACAACACTCCTCCAGATCCCTCTGCTCCACAACACTCCCCCAGATCCCTCTGCTCTACGACACTCCCCCAGATCCCTCTGCTTTACGACACTCCCCCAGATCCCTCTGCTCCACCACACTCCCCCAGATCCCTCTGTTCTACCACACTCCCCCAGATCCCTCTGCTCTATAACACTCCCCCAGATCCCTCTGCTCTACGACACTCCCCCAGATCCCCCTGCTCCACCACACTCCCCCAGATCTCTCTGCTCTACAACTCTCCCCCAGATCCCTCTGCTCTACAACACTCCCCCAGATCCCTCTGCTCTACAACACTCTCCCAGATCACTCTGATCTATGACACTCCCCCAGATCCCTCTGCTCTACCACACTCCCCCAGATCCCTCTGCTCTACAACACTCTCCCAGATCACTCTGATCTACAACACTCCCACAGATCCCTCTGCTCCATAACACTCCCCCAGATTCTTCTGCTCTACAACACTCCCCCAGATCCCTCTGCTCTACAAAACTCCCCCAGATCCCTCTGCTCTACCTCTCCCCCAGATCCCTCTGCTCTACAACACTCCCCCAGATCCCTCTGCTCTACAACACTCTCCCAGATCACTCTGCTCTACAACACTCTCCCAGATCACTCTGATCTACAACACTCCCCCAGATCCCTCTGCTCCATAACACTCCCCCAGATCCCTCTGCTCTACAACACTCCCCCAGATCCCTCTGCTCTACAACTCCCTCCCAGATCTCACTGCTCCACAACACTCCCCCAGATCCCTCTGCTCTACAACACTCCCCCAGATCCCTCTGCTCTACAACTCCCCCCCAGATCTCACTGCTCCACAACACTCCCCCAGATCCCCCTGCTCTACAACACACTCCCAGATCACTCTGATCTATGACACTCCCCCAGATCCCTCTGCTCTACAACACTCTCCCAGATCACTCTGATCTACAACACTCCCCCAGATCCCTCTGCTCCATAACACTCCCCCAGATCCCTCTGCTCTACAACACTCCCCCAGATCCCTCTGCTCTACAACTCCCCCCCAGATCTCACTGCTCCACAACACTCCCCCAGATCCCTCTGCTCTACAACTCTCCCCCAGATCCCTCTGCTCTACAACACTCCCCCAGATCCCCCTGCTCTACAACACACTCCCAGATCACTCTGATCTATGACACTCCCCCAGATCCCTCTGCTCTACAACACTCCCCCAGATCCCTCTGCTCTACAACACTCTCCCAGATCACTCTGATCTACAACACTCCCCCAGATCCCGCTGCTCCATAACACTCCCCCAGATTCTTCTGCTCTACAACACTCCCCCAGATCCCTTTGCTCTACAACACTCCTCCAGATCCCTCTGCTCTACAACTCTCCCCCAGATCCCTCTGCTCTACAACACTCCCCCAGATCCCTCTGCTCTACAACACTCTCCCAAATCACTCTGATCTATGACACACCCCCAGATCCCTCTGCTTTACAACACTCCCCCAGATCCCTCTGCTCTACAACACTCTCCCAGATCACTCTGATGTACAACACTCCCCCAGATCCCTCTGCTCCATAACACTCCCCCAGATCCCTCTGCTCTACAACACTCCCCCAGATCCCTCTGCTCTACAACACTCTCCCAGATCACTCTGATCTATGACACTCCCCCAGATCCCTCTGCTCTACAACACTCCCCCAGATCCCTCTGCTCTACAACACTCTCCCAGATCACTCTGATGTACAACACTCCCCCAGATCCCTCTGCTCCATAACACTCCCCCAGATCCCACTGCTCCACAACACTCCCCCAGATCTCTCCGGTCTTCAACACTCCCCAGATCCCTCTGCTCTATGACACTCCCCCAGATCCCTCCGCTCTACAACACTCCCCCAGATCCCTCTGCTACAACAACACCTCCCAATACTTTTACAAAGTATTTTTCTGTTTTTTGTATATATCTTTGTAAAATCAATTTTTGATGATTATTGGACTGTATGTTATGTTTTTTTCTATCTTTAAATAAAGTTTGAAAAATATGCAGATTAGGAAATGCTGAGGAACTCAGCAGGCTTCGCAGCATCCACAGGAGGTACTGATATTTTACCCCAATGTTTCGGGCCTCAAGGTGTGAGTAAAAGGCAGGCAGGCACCTGTGTTAAAAGGCTGGAGGAAAGGGAAGAATGGGCAGGGGGAGGAACACGGACCAGCAAACAAAGGGTGTTTTACAGTACAGGCCCTTTGGCTCTCGATGTTGTCCTGACCTACATAGGAGATGGAGATGATGGGGAGGGTGGCTAAGGGAAATCAAAGAAGTCAATATCAACGCTATCTGGTTGGAGGGTGTCCAGACAGAAGATGAGCCGTTGTTCCTCCAATCTCCGGGTGGTCTCAGTCTGGCAGTGTATGAGACCGTGATTCCGTGACCTGATTGGGCAACTGCATTTCCCGCATGACAGAAATTAAGTTTCAAAGTGAAATTTTGTTTGTGGAGAGTATCACAGGATCTCGGGAAGTGGTTCTTCTTTCTTTCACCTGAACCATTGACTGGATTCCATTTGTAGTCACAGAGTCCCGCAGTGCAGAATCAAGCTGTGTCTGTCCATGCCGAACAACGTGGCCTCCTGCTTTAGCCCCACCTGCCCGCATTAGGCCCAGATCCCTCCAATCCCCACCTGCCCACATTAGGCCCAGACCCCTCCAATCCCCTCCCATCCATGCAGTTATCTGAGTGGGTTTTAAAGGAAGCCAAAAAAATAACTGTAGTTGCAATTAGGCCTCTCTGTCCTGTGGGCATCAAAGAACACTTGAGGATGAAGATTGTAACAACTCACCCAATTGTCCCAGGATCAACAGGATTAGAGACCCTGAAATAAACAAAAAAGAATTAGCCTCAGTGTTCAACGGGAATGTACGGGAATATTACGTGTGTAATAGTCGATACCATGTAAAAGTCAACCCACCTATTTTTTGGCCTCAGCCGCCCACTGGAGCTCCTGACACCCAAACCATGGACCCTCGCCTCAGCCGCCCACCCCCTGGAGTTCACAACACCCCAACAGTGGACCCTCACCTTGGCCGCCCATCCCTGAATCTCCCGATACCCCACCCATGGACCCTCACCTCAGCCGCCTGCCCACTGGAGCTCCCGACACCCCGCCCATGGACCCTCACCTCAGCCGCCTGCCCACAGGAGCTCCCGACACCCTGTTCGTGGACCCTCACCTCAGCCGCCTGCCCCCTGGAACTCCTGATGCCAAGTCTGTGGACCCTTGCCTCGGCCGCCTGCCCCCTGGAGCTCCCAACGCCCTGAACGTGGACCCTTGCCTCGGCGCCCTCCCCCTGGAGCTCCCAACGCCCCAACCGTGGACCCTCGCCTCGGCCACCTACCCACTGGAGCTCCTGATGCCTCGACTTAGGACCACACTGCCCGTCTACCGGAGATCACATCACCCCACCTATCTGACCTCCTGATGCCTCGAAATATGCAGGTACTTACCAAAGTTAAAAGTAGCACATGTCCAATAGTCAACCCCTAAATTTTACCCTAAAATTGGTCCACAAAACTTGACTAATGCATGGACATATACTGTAATCCCACGACTGTTATTCATTCTGTCTGATTCCATACACTCTGCCACTATCTCCCCTCCTCTGCATTTGAAACCATTTAACCCACTTTCCCACTGGAGTCCAGAATAAACCCAATGCATGTGATTTCATTTTTTTAATCTGTTTCTCTGACTGTAAGGGGTGCCAGGCAATGCTAACAGGGAATCTTTGTCTGCCTTATGTTTATGCCTTTCTGTTTTATTACATGGCAATAAATAGTATCTTTAATTTAGAGATACAGCACGGTAACAGGCCCTTCTGGTCCATGAGCCCGCAGCGCCAAAATACGCCCATGTGACCAATGAACCTACCAATCCTGTACGTCTTTGGAATGTGGGAGGAAACCGGAGCGCCCGGAGGAATTCACGCAGATGCAGGGAGAACATACAACTCCTTACAGACAGCGCAGGATTCAAACCTTGGTCGCTGTAACAGCATCACGCCAATCGCTACTCTAACTGTGCCGCCCCAGTTTCTATGATGAACACCACTGGACACAGGCACCCCCCTATACTTTCACGCTCCAACACTGTGGGCCCCTCAGTACTGCCACTCAATGGACACAACAAGCTCCAATTAACAGCTGTGACCATTGCAGTGATAATGGTGGAAGAAATAACATGGGCTTATCGCAATAGAGCAGAAGGCCATTCAGCCCATCGTGTAACTGCTGGCTTCTAGCAGTCCCACTTTCCCCCCTTCAAGTTTAGTTATCATCTGATTGTACCAATTAATGGAGTCAAACAGTGCAAAAGCAAGTACAGATACACTGGGCAAATAAATATCATTAATAAATAGTGGAGTATCAGAGTATTGCTTTAGCTGTTCAGCAGTCATTCACCATGTTCACTGTCCTTGGGGAGAGAAGCTGTTTTTCAGCCTGGTGGTGCCTGGTTCTGATCCTCCTGTATCTCTTCCCCAAGGGGTGTAGCTGCAAGATGTTGCATGTGGGGTGGAAATGGTCCTCACTACTTTTGTGAGCCCTCTTTAAACAACCATCCTGATAGGTCATGTCGATGGGAGGGGAGGGAGACTCCAGAGATTCTCTCTGCCAACTCTTCAGGTCCTGTGGATTGACCTCCGTTCCATTTCTCTGCAGCGACCGTACCCAGACCGTGATGCAGCCGGTCAGGGCACTCTCAATAGAGCTCCTGTGGAAGGTTGACATAATGGTGGCTGGGATCCTTGCCCGTTTCAGTCTTCTCAGGAAATGCAGTCGCTGTGGAGCCTTCCTGACAAGTGAGGAGATGCTGTGTGTCCCTGATGGGTCACTTCTTAAGTAGACTCCTCTTTGTATAATATGTAACCAGACAAAACAGCATTTCTCTTGACCATGGTGGGCATGCATACACACACACACACACACACACACACACACACACACACACACACACACACACACACACACACACACACACACACACACACACACACACACACACACACACACACACACACACACACACACACACACACACACAAACACACACACACACGCACGCATGCACTCACACACATATACGTGCACACACGCATTCACATGCACGCACACATATGCACACACGCACACACACACACAAGCACACACATTCACATATACAGGGAACCAAGGGGACTGCAGCACAGAAATGTTTGGGAACCACTGGACTTGTGTTGGGTCATTCAGGTCGGTATCAGCAAGTTGAGCCGAAGGGATTGGTTCTACACTGCATGATTCAATAACTTTATAACTGGATAAGGAAATAAAGAATGGCATATAGATTTTAATTCCGTTAACTGCAAGGTTGTGCCCTCTTGTCCTGGACTTCCCCTAATTGGGAAACAACTATGCCACATCTACTCTGTTCAGCCCTTTCGTCGTTTGAAATACTTCTGTGAGTCATTCATTTACCTTGAGCCTTCATCTGGCCTCTTACTCATTCCATTTCTGGAAAACTTCCCAATTTCTTCCACAAAAATACTGCTGAAGAAACTTCAGGTTAGGCAGTGTCCGTGGGGAGGTGTGAATTGTCGACATTGTTCGTGCAGGCTCTGGACACCAAACTATCAACAATTATACAATCCAGTGATCAGAGGTGGAGAGGGTGAGCAAATTTAAGTTCTTGGGAGTCACTATCTTGGAGGATCTTTCCTGGATCCAACACACTAATGACATCATGAAGAAAGCATGTCAGCGCCTCAACTTCAGGAGTTTGAGGAAGTTTGGTACGACACCAGGAACCCTGGCAAATTTCTACAGAGGTGCGGTGGAAAGTGTGCCGACCGGCTGCATCATGGTCTGGAATGGGGACACCAATACCCCTGAAGGTAAAGCCCTCCAAAAGGTAATGGACATCAAAACCAAAACCCTCCCCACCATCGAGAGCATCCATGGGGACACTGCCGTCGGAGAGCAGCAGTGATCATCAAAGACCCTCACCACCTAGCACACGCTCTGTTCTCACTGCTGCCATCAGGAAAGAGGTTTGGGGCCACAAGACTCGTACCACCAGGTTCGGGAACAGCTTCTACCCCTCCACCATCAGACTCCTCAACAACAAACTCAATCAGGGACTAATTTAAAGACTCATTTGTGCACTTTAATTATTTTTTTTTGTTCTCTCTGTATTGCACAGTCAGTTTGTTTATATTCGTTACCTGTTTCTAATTCTTTATTTGTTTACGCGGTGTACAGTTTATTTTGCATGTATATACTCTGACAATAAATCTAAATCTGAATTCCATTGACCCCCACAGATACTTCTGGCAGTTTGGCATTTTGGGTATTTTTGCTCCAAATTTCAACACCTGCAGCCTCTTGCTCCTTTCCGGTCTCTTCTGCCAAGGATCAATCTGGTACTCGGGAGCAGAGGCAGTGGCTGGAAGTGGACGCATCACAGAAACAACATCAAACACAAAGCACAAAAGTGGTGGATTTGGCTAACCAGTGCCTGGAGATTTTTAAATTGTAATTTTGAATATTTTTAAAAAGTTTAGACATACAGCACAGTTATCAGCCCTTCTGACCCACGAGCCCAGGACGCCCAATTACACCCAAGTCAAGTCATCTGATTGTACAAGTACAACCCGACGAAATAGTGTTCTCTGGTCCTCGGAACAAACCATGCAGATATACAACCAGACGTAACACACATACAGACAAACAATACACACGCAGGACAAGTATATATATCTATAAAAATAGATAAATAGACATTGTTTTGTACAAATGAGAGTACCCCATTGCTCTACAACCCCCGGTACGTGTTGGAAGGGTGGGATGAAACCGAAGAATCCGGTGGTAACCCACGCAGCCTCGGGGAGAACGTACAAACTCCGTACAGACAGTGCGGGATTCAAACCCTGGTGCTGATTGCTGGTACTGTAACAGCGTGGCGCTAACCACTAAAAGATGTTTAACCTTTCCCCCCTCCCTATCAGAAGAACTCTCACGTTCCAGTGCATATACTCGTGACACATGGTTCTACATTCCAAACCTTTTTGGTTGAGACCATAAGGTATAGTAGCAGAAGTAGGCCATTTAGCCCATCGAATCTGCTCTGCTATTCCATCATGAGCTGATCCATCTTCTCCCTCAGCCCCACTCCCCTGGCCTTCTCCCCATAACCTTCGATACCCTGATTATTCAGATACCTATCAATCTCTGCCTTAAATACTCCCAACAACCTGGCCTCCACAGCCGCCCGTGTCGGCAAATCTCTCCGCATCTCAATTTTAAATGGGCGCCCTTAAGTCCTGAAGTTATGCCCTCTGGTCCTAGACTTTCTCACCACGGGACCCAACTTTGCCACGTCCACTCTGTCCAAGCATTCAGTTCTGTCCCCCTTCATCTGTACCCCAAGGAGCACAGACCAAGAGCTGTCAAATGTTCCTCACGTACTAATCCTTCAATCCACGAATCATTCTTGTCAAAGATGTAAAATTTCTGGAGAAACTCAGCAAGTCAAACAGTTATATAGCAAAAGATAACCGTTTGGGCTTGAGCCCTGCATCAAGGTACTTTCATCAATCTTCTTGGCAAGCATCACTGAACCCTCTCTGATACCAGGACCATCCTTTCTTAAATAAGGAGCCCAAAACTGTCCCCCATACTCCAAGTGAGGCCTCACCAGGATAAGGAGAAAAGGCTGAGTAAAATATTGAATAAGCATACAACAGAGGGGAGAAAAGACTGAGAGAGTCCCTCACCTGCACAGATGCCCAGAGCTCCCATGCTGTGTACGTGCTGTTCTCTGATTCCCCTTTCCTTTCTCTAGGGTATTTATTGGGGGTAGGTTAATTTACAGCAAACATTATTAACATGCAGAGAAGGTGCTGACTTACCAAGAGCGAATAACGCTCGAATTACGAGCTCAGGTTTCCACTAAAGCTCCTTTGCCTGGGGGAACAATCATCGTCATGGAGGAAATTAGATGTCAGCAATTTAAGTGGACTGTGGATCTTGGCTGCAAAGTTAACCAGTGCACAAGTAGGCCTTTCCACCCAACTCCTCCCTGCTGAGCAAGTTGCCATTCTGAATGAGTTCCATTTGCTTGTGTTTGATGCAGGTATCTCCAAACCTTTCCTATCCATGTACAACCCTGTAGTGGAGAGAGTGGACAGCACCAAGTTCACTTAACTAGAGACCAATTGTGGGCACCCAACATCTCCTCACTTGTCAGGAAGGAGCAACAGCGACCGCACTTCTTGAGAAGACTGAAGTGGGCAAGGCTACGGCCACCATTATGTCAACCTTCTCCAGGAGATTTATTGAGAGCGTCCTGGCCGACTGCGTCACAGTGCGGTGCAGAGAAATGGACCAGAAGTAAATCCACAGGACCATAAGAGTGGCAGAGAGGATCACTGGAGTCTTCCTCCCCCCATGACATGATCGACTGGGATCGTTGTCCGAAGAGGGCGTGTAAAATCATTACTGACCCCTTCCACCTTGCCCACAGCATCTTTCAGCTGCTCCCGTCGGGGAAGAGATACAGGAGGATCAGAGCCAGCACCACCAGGCTGAGGAACAGCTTCATCCCACAGGGAGTGAGAATGCTGAACGACCAAAGGAATGGCTCACGCGAACCATTGGAGACTCTCATATTCACAAAACAATATTTATTTTTTTGTTTGTATAGATGATATACTTGTCCTGCGTGTGTATTGTTTCTCTGTATGTGTGTTACGTCTGGTTGTGTGTCTGCGTGTTTTGCACCGAGGACCGGAGAATGCTGTTTTGTTGGGTTGCACTTGTACAATCAGGTGACAATAAAATTGACTTGACTACATGCCTTGTAGCATGCCAAGTTCAAAGTTTGGATTTATTATCACATTACCCACATGACATCACATACAACCCTGAGATTCTTTTTCCTGCCAACCAGGGAGAATTTCGACAGGTAGAAATTCTTATAAACATTCGGTTTTGTTCCTGGAGGCTGTCCCAAAGATCACTGGATTGTAAACCTCTGGCTTTCACAAGGTCACAAGATAAAGGAGCAGAAGTAGGCCACTAGGCCCATCAAGTCTGTTCCATGACTCCACACTAAGCTGAATTATGCTCACACCTTGTTCCAATTTCCAGCCTTTTCTCCATATCCCTTGATGCCTTCACTAATGAGATACTTGTCCATTTCCTGTTTAAATATTCCCAGTAATCTGGCCTCCACTGCTTCGTGAGGCAGTGAGTTCTACAGATCTACGACCCTCTGACTAGAGAAGTTCATCCTCCTCTCTGTTTTCTAATTTGAAGTCAACAATCAGCTCCTTAGTTTTGGTGACATTGAGTGCAAGGTTGTTGTTGGTGCATCATTCAGCCAAGTTAGAAACGGGTGATATTAAATGAGTTCTTTCCACGGGTATTTACCAAGAAGAAGGACATGGAGAATAGTGGTAGGGAGCAGAGTCTGGAGTATTTTGAGATCAGGACAGAGACACCATGGATGTTGGCTGAATCACAAGCACCAATGAGGAATCATATAGGAGGGAGGTAGATCAGCCAGTTGAGTGGTATCTCACCAACAACCTTGCGCTCAATGTTAGCAAATCCAAGGAGATGATTGTGGTCTTCAGAAGAACACAAAACCAGACCTCATCAAAGGGTCAACATTGGAGATGGTCAAGAACTTCCAATACCTGGGTCTCAACATCTCTGAGGACCTGGCCTTGGGTCCTCCATGTCGAGGCAATTATGAAAAAGGCTTGTCAGCAGCGATCTTTTGGGAGGAGTTTGATGAGATTTGGTACATTGGCAAAGACTCAAAAATTTCTACAGGGGTACCGTGGAGAGCATTCTGTCTGGCAAGAAGGTGCCAACGGACAAGACAGGAAGAAAAACTCCAGAGGGTCATTAACTCGGCCTCCAACACCACGGGCACCAGATTTCACTCCATTGAGAACATCTACAAGAGGTGGTGTCTTAAGAAAGCAGCCTCTATCTTCAAGGACCCTCACTAATAAGGCCATGCCCCCTCCACATCAGGAAGGACATCCCAGAGACTGAAAGCGAACATCTAGTGACACAAGGACCGCTTTTTCCCCTCTGCCACTAGGTTTCTGAACAGATAATGAACCACAGACACTGCCTTACTTTCTCCTATGTAATTTATAGCAATATTTGCACTGTTAACGCTGCCGCACAACAACAAATTTCATGACATAATCATCATAATAAATTCTGATTCTGATTCTGCTGCTGGGTCATCTGACTGCGGCACGGTTAGAATAGGGTGCAGCACGGTTAGAGAAGGGGATGGGATGGTTAGAGTAGGGGCGGCACAGTTAGAGTAGGGGGTGGCACAGTTAGTGTAGGGGTGACATGGTTAGAGTAGGGGGTGCCATGGTTAGAGTAGGAGAGGCATGGTTAGAGAAGGGGGTGGCATGGTTAGAGTAGGGATGGTACCGTTAGAGTAGGGGGTGGCATGGTTAGAGTAGGGGGTGTCACGGTTAGAGTAGGGGTGGTACAGTTAGAGTAGGGGTGACACGGTTAGAGTAGGGGTGGCACGGTTAGAGTAGGGGAGGCACGGTTAGAGTAGGGGAGGCACGGTTAGAGTAGGGGTGGTACAGTTAGAGTAGGGGTGACACGGTTAGAGTAGGGGTGGCACGGTTAGAGTAGGGGAGGCACGGTTAGAGTACGAGAGGCACGGTTAGAGTAGGGGTGGCACGGTTAGAGTAGGGGAAGCACGGTTAGAGTAGGAATCCAGCGCTGTCTGTAAGGCGTTTGTACGTTCTCATCGTGTCTATGTGGGTTTCCTCCGGCCGCTCCGGTTTCCTCCCACCCTTCAAAAACCAAACAGGGTTTGTAGGTTAATTGGGGAATTTGGGCAGCAATGTTTATAATATGAACGTTTTCACTCTGACGCTGCTGGAAAAAAACCATGGAATTTCATGACTTGTTTGTGACAATTAATCCTGATTCTGGGGATAGAGGCAACCAGCACGGCTTTGGGAGGGGACGATTAGTTTCTTTGAGGAGGACAAAGGTAGTGCAGTGGATGTTTCCTACATGGACCTGCGTAAGGCATTTGCCAAGGTGGTTTATGGTGGACTGATCCAGAAGGAAGAAATACATTCGACTGACGGTGAACTGATAGTTTGGATCCTGAATTGGTTGGTTCATGGTGAATGGAGTCATTCTGGCTGCAGATCTGTGGTCAGGCACTGGTGTTGTTTGTGACACACACACATGCACACATACACGGACACACACACACACGGACAGACACACGCACACACACACACACACGACACACACACACGGACAGACACACGCACACACAGACACACGGACGCAAACACACACGGACAGACACACACACGCACACACATGCACACACACACACGGACACACACGCGCGCACACACACATGCACACACACAGACAGACAGACAGACACACACAGACAAACACACACAGACAGACAGACACACACACAGACACACACACAGACACACACACAGACAGACAAACACACACACAGACACACACACAGACACAGACACACGCACACACAGACACACACATATATAAATTAATTGAAAAAGGAGGCAGGTGGATTGGTAAGTTTGTAGATGACACTAAGATTGGTGGAGATGAGGGCACTGTAGAATAGTGTGGGCTATCAAAGAACATAGCAGGATTTAGGGCGAATATGGGCAAAGAAATAGCAGGTGTTTAATTTGGATAAGAATGAGGTGATGCATTATGGAAGGTCAAACGAGAGTACAGGGTTAATGGTCGGATTCCTATCAATGTGGAAGAACAGAAGGACCTTGGTGTCTAAATCCATACATCTCTCAAGGTCGCAGTTGATTGAACAGATGAGAAGGCCTATGGGATGCTGGGCTTCATTTAAGGGGGAGTTTGAGTTGTGAGGTCATGTTGCAGCTCTACAAATCTCTAGTGAGGCCACACTTTTACAGTACTGTGTTCAGTTCTGGTCACTTTATTACTGGAAAGATGTGGAAGCTGTGGTTTACAGGGTGGTTTACCAGGATGTTACATGGATTGGAAAATATGTCTTATGAAGCAAGGTTAGCAGAGCTGGGACTTTTCTCTTTGGAGCAAAGAAGGATGAGAGGAGAATTAATAGAGGTCTGCAAGATTATGAGAGGCATAGATAGGGTGGACGGGCAGCATCTGTTTCCCAGGGAGAGAGTAGCAAGCAGAGTATATCCATGCAAAGTGAAGGGAGGAAAATTTATGGTACATTGGCCTTCATAAATCAAAGTATTGAGTACAGGAGTTGGGATATTATGTTGAAGATGAATAAGACATTGGTGAGGCCACATTTGGAGTATTGTGTGCAGTTTTGGTCACCAAACTGTAGGAAGGCTATCAATAAGATTGAAAGAGTGCCGAGAAGATTTACTAGGATGTTGCGGGGTCTTCAGAAGTTGAGTTACAGGGAATAATTAAGGACTTTATTTCTTGGACCGAAGAAGGATGAGGGGAGATTTGATAGAGGTTTACACAATTGTGAGGGGTATAGACAGAATACATGCGAGGAGGCTCTTTCCACTGAGATTTGGAGAGATAAATGTAAGAGGGCATGGCTTTAGGGTGAAAGCGGAAAGGATTAGGGGGACATGAAGGGGGAGTTCTTCACTCAGAGAGTGGTGAGAGTCTGAGGCCGCCATTTAATGTAGTGGGTGTGGACTCACTCTTAAGTTTTAAGGATAAATTGGATAGATTCATGGATGGGTGGGGTCTGGAGGGTTAAGGAATGGTGCAGGTCAGTGGGATTAGTGAAACAGACTAGAAGGGCTAAGAGGCCTGTTTTCTATGGTTCTATGGGAGACATATGTGATAGGTTTTTACACAGAGAGTGGTGGGTGACTGGAATGTGCGGCCAGGTGTGGTGGAGGAGGCTGGAACAATAGGAGGATTTGAGTGACTCACAGAAAGGCACATGGATCAAAAAAAGGGTTATAGAACCATAGAATGCTACAGCACAGAAAACAGGCCATTCTGCCCTTCTAGTCCATGCCAACCATCATTCTGCTAGTCCCATTGACCTGCTCCCATTCCATAACCCTCCAGACCTCTCCCATCCATGTATCTATCCAATCTATTCTTAAACCTCAAGATCAAGCCCGTATTCACCACATCAGATGGCAGCTCGTTCCACACTCCCACCACTCTCTGAGTGAAGAACTTCCCCCTATTGTTCCCCCAAACCTTCCCCCCTTCAGCTTAAAACTATGACCTCTCGTATTTATCTCCTCCAATCTAAGTGGAAAAAGCTGTATCGCATCCACTCTGTCTACACCAATCATAATCTTGTAAACCTCCATCAAATCTCCCCTCATTCTTCTTCACTCCAGGGAATAAAATCCTAACCTGTTTAATCTTTCCCTGTAACTCAACTCCTGAAGACCCGTCCACATCCTAGTAAATCTTCTCTGCACTCCTTCAATCTTACTGATATTCTTCCTGTAGTTAGGCACCCAGAACTGCACACAATATTCCAAATTTGGCCTCACTAATGTCTTAAACAACTTCAACATAACATCCCAACTCCAATACTCAATACTTTGATTGATATCGGCTAAGATGCTAAAACCTTTCTTTACAACCCTGCCTACATGCAACACAATCTTCAGGGAACAATGCACCTGTATCCCCAGATCTCTCTGCACCTCCGCACTCGTCAGTGCCCGACCATTTACTGTGTACGTCCTACCTTGGTTTGCCCTTCCAAATTACATCCCCTCACACTTGCCTGCATTAAACTTCTTCTGCCATTTTTTGGCCCATTTGGTCCAGATCCCTCTGCAAATTTTAAAAATCTTCCTCACTGTCTTAGCATCATCTGCAAACTTGCTGATCCAATTCACCACATTATCATCCAGATCATTGATATAGACAACAAACAACAATGGTCCCAGCACCGATCCCTGAGGCACCACTCGTCACAGGCCTCCAGTCTGAGAAGCAGCATCCACTCCCACTCTCTGTTTATTCCCATTCAGCCATTTTGAATCCAGTTTACAACCTCTCTATGGATACCTAGTGTCTGAACCTTCTGAACTAACTTCCTATGTGGGACCTTGTCAAAGTCCATGTAGACAACATCCACAGCCTTTCCTTCATCTACCTTCTTAGTAAACTCCTTGAAAGATTTGATAAATGAGGTAGGTAGGGTTTTTGGGTTTTTTTTGGTGGGTATATAAATAGGTTGGCATAACATTGTGGGCCGAAGGGCCTGTACTGTGCTGTAATGTCCTATGTTCTAAGGCTGCAGGGCTGAGTGGGAAAATGGATCAACTCACGATTGAATGTTGGGACAGACTCGATGGCCAATTTCTGCTCCTGTGTCCTATGGTACAATGGGAGCTCAAGGGCAGTGGGTGCAGGGGAATGGTGCCAACGCGCTAACTGCACTGAACCCTGACCTGGAATCATCTACATCCTGGAATTCCCCAACCAATAACACATAGGGAGCACCTTCCTCAGAAGGATAGCACCTGTTCTAGAAGGAAAGTCCCTGCTATCTTCTCAACAGCAGCAGATGCCAGCGACACCCACGAACATTCAGTTCCCACGAATGAATGAAGAATAAAAATCAGTGCGGTCTAATTAATTTGGCCGAAACTGCACAATTCTGGGTGGTTCAGTTCTCCAAGCTGCTCGCAGCATTAGCGGGGATGTTCAGATTACAGAACTGGGCTCTGCAGGGTATCGGAGAACACAGTCAGTCAGTGGGTGCATTGTGTCGCACAATGCCTAAGTGTGCATCAAGTCAGCACCGAGCAAAGCGACCTAATTCAGGTCTTGTTCCACAGACAAAAAAATTAATTGTCTTTCTGGAATGGTACAAGGTGCCAGGAAAGAATGATCCATTGTACGACTTCCAATCGGTCCACGTAAAGAAAGAAAATCCCTTCGGGGCATAACAAAAGACTGGACAAATTAGCTGCTGCTTTCCCTCAGCTTCCCACTCGACCTGCAAAAGTAACCGATACTCCATCTGGGTCTAGGTTGGGAGGAGTGCAGGGGGGGGTGGGTGGGAAGCTGAGTAGAATCTGCTGGAGGAACTCAGCAGGTCAAGTGGTGCCAATGGGGGAAAGAGAATAAAAAGAAAGATTGAGTAGAATGGGTCTTTATCCATTGGAGCGTAGAAAGTTGAGGGGGGATTTGATAGTGGTTTATAAAATTATGAGGTGGGTAGATAGAGTAGATGTGAATAGGCTCTTCCCCTTGAGGGTAGGGGAGATTGGAACGAGAGGTCATAAGTTAAGGATTAGGTGGCAAAAGTTTAGAAGTAACAGGAGAGGGAGCTTCTTCACTCAGAGAGGGGTGGCTGATTGGAAGAGGTGGTCGCAGCAGAGCCAATTTTCCCATTTAAGAGAAGGTTGGATGAGTACATGGATGTGAAGGGATTGGAGGATTTGGACGCAGAGTGGTGGGTGCCTGGAATAGGCTGGTGGTGGTAGAGGCTGGTACGATTGGGATAGTTCTTTGCTGTGAAATGCTTTCCGATTAACTGACCAGATCCAGGCCTGTTACATGTTAGAAAAGAAAAGGAAGTTTTGAAGATTCAAGAGCAACTTTACAAAGGGAATTTGGACATTTTTTGAAAACAAAATATTTAAGAGTTGTGGAGTGGGGTGGGGGGTGGGGGGGGGGGGGCAACAGCAACTCACTGAGCCAAATAGCATGTAGTCAGTTTGCTTGAGAATACCACCTACACGTCCCCCTGCCAGTCACCATCCTGAACTGGGAACATATTCCTGATCTGATATTGTCACCAGGGCTAAATGCTGGAACTAATGGATCAAAATGGCTGGTGCAGGCATGTGGAGAGCAGGAAGGTGGTCCAACTCCCGTGTGGTCCAACTGCCGTCGGCTCTGCACAGGCTTTAAATGGCCTGTAAATGGACCTGAGGGTGGGTTTATTCTAAAATTCAGTGACTGTGGGGTCTGCGCCTAAGATGGGCTTCAGCCACGAGGGGTTGGGGACTCCAGGGAAGGAGAGAACTGGCACAGGGCATCAGGAAATGAGGAGAACATCCCCCCCACCCACCTTGGCAGTGGAGACAACCCACGAGATGGTGACCACGGTGGCGGACCAATGAGGGGCTCCGCAGCTGAAGAAATACGCGGGCTGTTGGCGACTTGAGGTGAGGAACCCACACGGGCTGCTGTCAACTGCAGGTGAGGGATTCACACAGGGCAGCAGACTGCCGGAAGCTGGCTCAAGACTGGCTGAAGGGGGAACCGGGAAGCAAGAGGGCGCTGAAGGGCTTCCCGATCACGTCGGAGGCTCGGATCTGGAGCACGGGCTGTCAACGCTTTGGACCGGACCCTGTGTGGTTACGGGAGTGCTGGAGGTGAATCCACAGATACTCAGTGATCCTGGGAGGGTCTCTTTTGCTTGTGACTGGAAGAAGCGCGTCAAGCATTTCCTGCCATTGGTGAATCTGTCTGTCAATCTGCAGACGAAAGTGAATTTCATGTAATATTGAACTGTATTTATTACATGACAATACATTGAATCATTTTTTGAATATTTGATTTAATTCATGCACTTAACTACAATTATTATAATATACAGATATCAAAAAATCAAATTGATTAAATAGACGATGGTTTTCAACCCCCCAAAACCCCTCCCTCCCCCAACCCCACACCCCCCAAAAAGGAAACTACCCGAGAATCTTGGTTTGCGGTAAAACTCACCAGTTCTAACACTGATGTGTAGAGGAGGGTTCTGCAGGGCCAGGGGGGGGGGGGGGGGTGGGGGGGTGGGGGGTGGGTAGAGAGGATCTCACTACAGATTTAATCCCAGCACCTGAGTTTACGGGCACCAAATTTGTAAAAACAAAGAATATTTATTTCTTGAATTGTAAGTCATTTTTGTCCCAAAGGGATCCAACTTTGAAGTTCAATGCACCACCTTGGCCATGTGGTGTTCAATTTTCGAGTGATTGCAAAACATTTTCTTGCTACCGATGCAATTTAACAAATTTCAATTGATAAATTGATCATTTCAATTTAGGAGTTTTACCTTCAATATTTCCCAATAAAAACAGATCAGGATTTAATGGGAAAACAGCTCCTGTAACTTGTGTAAAACATTATTTATAGTCACATTTGGACAAAACCATGTTGAATATATGAAAGATCCTACAACCTCACTACATCTAAAACATAGATCTGATAAATCTGATTTCAATCTGTTCAACTTCTCTGGCATAAGATACAATAAAATGAATCTTGAATCTTGACTAATACCTTCACCAGGAGTCCAAAAGGCAGCTGAGCCCGACCTTCTCATTTTTAAAATTTTTAAAAAATATTTCACACTATGAACAATATCAATCAAAATTCACACAAACATTTCCCTCTTGAATAAACACAGTGGCATTTTCTCCCCTTTTTTCCCCCTCCCTCCTTCCCACCCCTCCCCACCCACTAAATATTCAACATATACAATACAATAAACCCATTAAACAATGTTATCACAGTGAAAATAAACAAGAAAATTGTGTCCTCTACTTTTACACACTGGATCAGGTCATTTTGTCTTCTTCTCATTCTATAATTTTAGGGGATGGAGGTCTGAGGCAAGCCCTCTCTGTTGTGTTCCATGTACGGTTCCCAAATTTGTTTGAATAATGTGACTTTATTTTTTTAATTATATGTTATTTTTTCCAATGGAATACATTTATTCATTTCCATGTACCATTGCTGTTCTCTCAGGCTCTCTTCTGATTTCCAGGTTGGCATTATACATTTTTTTGCTACAGCGAAGGCTATCATAAATCTTTTTTGCACTTCATCCAGTTTGAGGACTAATTCTTTACTTCTTATGTTACTTAGAAGAAAGATCTCTGGATTTTTTGGGATGTTGCTTTGTGTGATTTTATTTAATACCTGGTTTAGATCTTCCCAAAACGTTTCCACTTTCTCACATCCCCAAATTGCATGTACGGTTGTTCCCGTTTCCTTCTTACAGTGAAAACATCTATCTGATATTGTTGGATCCCATTTATTTAACTTTTGGGGCGTGATATAAACCCTGTGTAACCAATTATATTGTATCATGTGTAACCTTGTATTTATTGTATTTTTCATAGTTCCGGAACATAACTTTTCCCATTTTTCATTTTTTATCTTTACGTTTTGATCTTGTTCCCACTTTTGTTTGGGTTTATAGTTTATTTCATCATTTTCTTTCTCTTGCAGTTTGATGTACATGTTCATTATAAATCTTTTAATTATCTTTGTGTCTGTAATCACATATTCAAAGCTGCTTCCTTCTGGTAATCTCAGTCTGCTTCCCAATTTGTCCTTTAAGTAGGTTTTCAGTTGATGATATGCAAACATTGTACTGTGAGTTATACCATATTTGTACTTCATTTGTTCAAATGATAATAAATTATTTAAAAAAAAACAATTTTCTTTTCTTTTGATCCCTTTTCTCTCCCATTCTCTAAAGGAAAGGTTATCTATTGTGAAAGGGATTAGTTGATTTTACGTCAATAATAATTTTGGTAGTTGGTAATTTATTTTTTTCCTTTCTATGTGAATCTTCTTCCATATGTTGAGTAAATGGTGCAGTACTGGTGAACTTCTATATTGCACCAGTTTTTCATCCCACTTATATATTCAGGTACCTTCTCCCCTATTTTATCTAGCTCCATCTTGGTCCAATCTGGTTTTTGCTTTGTTTGATAAAAATCTGATAAATACCTTAATTGTGCTCCTCAATAATAATTTTTAAAGTTTGATAGCTGTAAGCCCCCTTGTTTGTACCTCTCTGTTAATTTATCTAACACTATCCTCGGTTTCCCCCCTTTCCATAAGAATTTCCTTATTATTCTCTTTAGTTCATTGAAGAATTTCTCTGTTAAGGGAATTGGTAACGATTGAAATAGGTATTGTATCCTTGGGAAGATATTCATTTTAATGCAATTTACCCTTCCTATCAGTGTTAGTGGTAAATCTTTCCAATGTTCTAAGTCATCTTGTAATTTCTTCATTAATGGCTAATAATTTAATTTGTATAGATGGCCTGAATTATTATCTAACCTAATACCTAGGTATCGGATTGCTTGTGTTTGCCATTTAAATGGTGATTTTTTTTAAACTCTGTGTAATCCGCATTATTCATTGGCATCGCTTCACTTTTACTTTCACTTGATCTTGTACCCCAATATTTCTCCATATTCCTTCAATTTCTTATGTAGTTCTTTTATTGATAATTCTGGTTCTGTTAAATATACTATGATGTCATCTGCAAATAAACTGATTTTATATTCCTTCTCCTTTATTTTTATCCCTTTTATTTTATTTTCTGTTCTTATCAGTTCTGCCAATGGTTCTATTGCTAAAGCGAACAGTGAGGGAGATGACCTACTTGATTTAAATTGGTTAGATACATATCCCTTTACTGTCACCTTTGCCAATGGTCCTTTATATAATGCTTTAATCCAATTAATATATTTTTCTGGTAGGTTGAACCTCTGTAATACTTTGAATAAATAATTCCATTCTACCCTGTCAAAGGCTTTCTCTGCGTCTAAAACAACAGCCACTGTTGGTATCTTATTTCCTTGTACTGCATGGATTAAGTTAATGAACTTACAGACATTGTCCGTTGTTCATCTTTTGTTAATAAATCCAGTTTGATCTTGTTTTACTATTTTTGGTTCAATTGGCCAATCTGTTTGCTAATAGTTTTGCTATTATCTTATAATCTGAGTTAAGTAGAGATATTGGTCTATACAATGCTGGTGTTAGTGGATCTTTCCCCGTCTTTGGTATTACTGTAATTATTGCTGTTTTACATGAATATGGCATGTTTTGTGTTTCTTCTATCTGGTTCATTACTTCCAGGAGAGGAGGAATTAATAACTCTTTAAATGTTTTATAGAATTCTATTGGCAGTCCATGCTCTCTAGGCATTTTATTGTTCGGTAGCATTTTTAATGTATCCTGTATTTCCTCTATTTCAAATGATTTTATTAATTTATTTTTCTCCTCTTCTTGCAATTTCGGTAGTTCAATTTTCTTTCCCTTCTTTCTCAGTTACTCGTAGAATTCCTTAAAGTTCTCATTAATCTCTATTGGATTATATGTAATTTGTTTGTCCTTTTTCTTCCATATGTTGAGTAAATGGTGCAGTACTGGTGAACTTCTATATTGCACCATTTTTTCATCCCATTTATAAAGTATATGTTCAGGTACCTTCTCCCCTATTTTATCTAGTTCTATCTTGGTCCAATCTGGTTTTTGCTTTGTTCTATTTCCCGATTGTAGTCCTTTTTCATCTTAGTTACATAACTTATTATCTGCCCTCTGATGAAGGCTTTCATTACATCCCTTAATATAAATTTATCTTTCACTGATTCCGTATTTATTTCAAAGTACATTTTAATTTGGCATTCAATTCTCTAAAATCCTGTCTTTTAAGTAGCATGGAGTTTAATCTCCATCTATATGTTCTTGGTGGGATGTCCTCCAGTTCTATTGATAATAACAGGGGTGAGTGGTCAGATAACAATCTAGCTTTATATTCCATTTTCCTAACTCTCCCTTGGATATGGGCTGACAACAGGAACCGGTCAATCCTTGAGTATGTTTTATGTCTACTCGAATAATATGAGTATTCCTTCTCCTTTGGGTGTTGTCTCCTCCATATATCCAAAAGGTGCATTTCCTGCATTGATTTAACCATAAATTTGGCTACTTTGTTCTTTCTGCTAGTCTTTTGTCTAGTTTTATCCATCTTGGGTCCAAATTAAGGTTAAAATCCCCTCCTATCAATGTATTCCCCTGTGTATCTACAATCTTCAAAAAATATCTTGCATAAACTTTTGATCCTCTTCATTAGGTGCATATACATTGACCAAATTCCAGAATTCTGAATATACCTGACACTTTATCATTACATATCTCCCTGCTGGATCTATTATTTCCTCCTCAATTTTGATTGGTACATTTTTATTGATTAATATAGCTACTCCTCTGGCTTTTGAATTATATGATGCTGCCGTTACATGTATTATCCAATCTCTCTTTAATTTCTTGTGTTCCACTTCAGTTAGATGCATTTCCTGCACAAATGCTATATCTATTTTTTCTTTTTTCAGTAAATTTAATAGCCTCTTCCTTTTGATTTGGTTATGTATTCCATTAATATTTATAGTCATATAGTTCAACATGGCCATCTCATACTCTGTTTACATCTCATTTCCGCTTCCTCACCACCACCTTCCCCCTTTTCCCCATTTTCATCTCAGTTTTCCCTTTTTGAATGCACTGTATGACAACATTTCTAAACCATAAAATACTTCAACCACTCCACATCTAAAATTCTCTTAACCCCAAGTGTCGCTCCCCCCTCTCTGAGTTGCCCCTTGCCGGGCAACCACAACTCCCCTCTCCATTTGGATTGCGAACCCGTTAGCAAGTGTCAACTGATTTCGCAGTGACTGTTATTCTCTCCCACCCAACCCCCTCCAGAAAAGACTTTCATCTTCACATATAACAAAGCTCACCCTCTTTTCTTCTCTTTTTTTCCACAAAGACAGTGTCTTTCCCTCCTTTAGTTCTTATTATACATTATTTTTACATCTTTATATGTAGTTTGTCATCGTTCTTCGTTCTTGTTAAATCTCTTCATCTCTCTTTCTGTCCTGCAGGCACTCTGCAAATTCTCGTGCTTTCTACAGATCTGAGAACAGTCTGTTTTGCTCCCCGGGATAAATATTTTAAGCACCGCTGGATATATTAACATGAATTTATAGCCTTTTTACCATAGGATGATTTTGCTGTGTTAAACTCCTTCCTCTTCTTTAGGAGCTCAAAACTTATGTCTGGGTAGAAAAAAATTTTTTGTCCTTTGTATTCCAATGGTTTTTTGTCTTCTCTAATTTTATTCATTTCCCTCTCCAATATATTTTCTCTTGTTGTGTATCTCAGAAATTTTACTAAAACGCTTCTTGGTTTTTGTTGTGACTGTGGTTTCGGGGTTAATGTTCTGTGTGCCCTTTCTATTTCCATTCCTTCCTGCATTTTTGGCATTCCCAGGACTTTTGGGATCCATTCTTTTATAAATTCTTTCATATTTTTGCCTTCTTCATCTTCCTTTAGGCCCACTATCTTTATATTGTTTCGCCTACTGTAGTTTTCCATTATATCCATCTTCTGAGCTAACAACTCTTGTGTTTCCTTAACTTTTTTGTCACTTTCTTCCAATTTTCTTCTTAAGTCGTTCACTTCCATTTCTACAGCCATTTCTTGTTCTTCCACATTTTCTAATCTTTTCCCTATTTCTGTTATGACCAGTTCTATTCTACTCATTTTTTCTTCTGTACTTTTCATTTTTCTTTTTATTTCACTAAATTCTAGTGTCAACCATTCTTTTAATGCTCTCATTTGTTCTTGAAAAAACATTTTATCTATGTACTGTCCATCTTTTTTACCTTCTATTCCTCTGTGCAGAGCTTGGTCTCCTTCTTCTTCTTCTTCTGTGTCTGCTCTTGGGTTTGTGTCTTCTACTTCTCTTCCTTGTATCTGTGTCTCTTCTGACTTTCCTGATGAGTTACTTGTCTCAGTTTGTTGGGTGTTTTTTTTCATGGCTTCTTGTTGTTGGTCTTCTTCTGGGCTAGTTATCTGTTGGGCTTCCTGTTGCTGTTTTTCTTTCTTATCACTCCCTTTCCCGTTGCTTTCCTCTTCTTCCAGCTGAGAGCCCTGCTGTCGGGCCTCTCTCAGCTGGTCGCACTGTGTAGGTTCACTCCACAGCTGGGCCCCCCATCCGTCGGTGTTTTCCTTTTCCTTGTTGTGCACATTGCGCACTTCTGTTTGGCTCAGTGAGCCATTTTTGCAGTCCCGCAGTCAGGAGGTTGCGACTGGTCTCCACTAATCTCGGGGAGCGGGCTCCTCTGTTCACGGCGGGTCCCTGCCTCTTCATGCAGGTAAGGCCTTCTCCTTTCTCTTCCAACATCTTTCCTTTTTTTCCCGTTGTTTTTGGTTTTACCTTCTTAGGTGTCATTTTCTTTCTTTTCTCCACACCTTCATCTTTTATTTGTTGTGTTTTGTGATTCTTGAGCTTTGCATTTTCTTCATTTTATTTCTTCTTCTTCTGGAGAGGGCTGGTATTCTCCTACCGGCCACTACTACATCACATGACTCCTCTGAGCCCGATCTTCTCGAGGGTGATCGGGGATGGATGAACAAACACTGCCTTTGCTATCAATGCCTGGACCCAGTGAGTGAAGCCTGGGGACTGTGACGTTCTGTGACCATTACCCTCAGCTGACCAAGAGGGTTTAGACTGGAGGAGAACTGGAGACTGGAGTAGTCGTTGGCCTCAACGATGAGTTGCCCTGCAGAGAAGAGGTGGAGAATCTCGTGAAATGGGGCAAGAGGAACAACCCGAATCTCAATGTGGACAATATGAATGAGATGATCATGGACTTCAGGAGGACCAGGAGCGACCACCATCCATTACACATCAACAACTCTGCAGTGAAGAGAGTGGAGAGCACCAAGTTCCTTGGAGTTCACTTAACTGGTGACCTATCGTGGACACCCAACATCTCCTCACTTGTCAGGAAGGCATGACAGCGACTGCATTTCCTGAGAAGACTGAAGCGGGCAAGGCGACCATTATGTTAACCTTCTAAAGGAGCTCTATCGAGAGCGTCCTTGCCGGCTGCATCACAGTGTGGGTACGGTTGCTGCAGAGAAAGGGATTGGAGGTCAACCCACAGGACCATAAGAGTGGCAGAGAGTCTCCCTCCCCCACTCCCCCCACCCCCATCGATGTGATCTACCAGGATCATTGTCTGAAAAGGGCATGCAACATCACTGAAGACCTTTTCCACCCTGCACATGGCATCTTCCAGCTGCTCCCGTCAGGGAAGAGATCCAGGAGGTTCAGAGCCACCACCACCAGGCTGAGGAACAGTTTCTTCCCACGGGCAGTGAGAACGCTGAACGATCAAAGGAACGGCTCACACTCACCCTCCGACACTCTCATATTCAAGAAGCAACATTTATTTAGATAAAATACTACCTGTGTATGTATTGTTTGTGTGTCTGCACCGAGGACCAGAGAACGCTGTTTCATCGGATTGTACTTGTACAATCAGGTGACAATAAACTTGACTTGACTTGGGGATTCAAATTGTGTCTGTGGGGAACAGTTGTGCCACCTGAACACTGCACTTCCTCTAAACTCCTGGCAGGAGTTTTTGTCACGTTGGCTGATATGGAAGGCGTTCACTGTTCTTACAGGTGTGGGAAAGATGGCAGCAGCTTAATCACAGGCCCAGGGGGTTCAGCTTGTAACCAGAGCCACAGGAGAGGCTTCACAACCCCTGGGTGCAACCAAGTAATTGAGGACTCATTTAACAGCTAGGATCTCTGAACGAGAACCCAGGGGGGAGATGAGGTAATTGTAGACGAAGGAAGAACAGAATGCTGTGAGAGGTGCAAGTGGACATGCCAGGTCGAAAGAAGACTGAGGAGGCTACGAGAAGAATGTGGTTCAATGGGCAGGTTGACATAGCAGGGATTCCCAGCACCAGGGTCATACATACACCCACAACTTCGGGGGAAATCCTGTATCCCTACACCCTCCCACACACACATACACATACACACACACACACACACACACACACACACACACACACACACACACACATGGACCCTTCCACACCCACACACACCCACATACATGCACCCTCCCACATACACACACATACACATACACCCACCCACCCACACAAACACACACACATGCACCCTCCCACATACACACACACACACATGCACCCTCCCACATACACACACACCCACACACATGCACCCTCCCACACACACACACACACACACACACACACGCGTGCACCTTCCCACATACACACACACATACACATACACCCCCCCACCCACACAAACACACACACATGCACCCTCCCACATACACACCCACACATACACATATACCCCCCCACCCACACAAACACACCCACCCACATACATACATACCCACACGCACACACACACACACACACACACACATACCCACACTCACACATACACATACACCCACCCAAACACACATACACACTCAACATAGCCCCATACACACACCCTCACTCACTCCAATACACATTGCACAAATCCCACCCCCCCACACACACACCTACATTCACCCCCCATGCACACCCATATAAACACACCCTGGGTGGTGGGGGGGGGTGGTCCTTGAAGATAGAGGCTGCTTTCTTGAGACAACGTCTCTAGTAGATGTCCTTGATGGAGTGAAGACTAGTGCCTGTGATGGCACTGGCTGAGTTTACCACTCTCTGTAGCCGTTTCCTGTCCTGTGCATTGGCACCTCCGTACCCGATGGTCACGCAACTGGTCTGAATGCTCTCCACATTACACCTGTAGAAATTTGCAAGAATCTTCAGTGACAGACCGAATCTCCGCAAACTCCTAACAAAGTATAGCCGCTGGTGAGTCTTCATGACTGCATCAACATGAGAGAGCTCCAAGACAGATCCTTGGAGATGTGAAGTTCCTCACCCTCTCCACTGCTAACCCCTCGATGAGGAATGGGTCATGCCCGCTGAAGCCCACAACCAGCTCCTTGGTATTACTGACGTTGAGCCCAAGGTTGTTGGTGTGACATCGCTCAACGAGCTGATCTAGCTCCCTCCTGTCTGCTTCCTCATTGCCGTCTGTGATCCTGCCAACAGCTGTGGGGTCATCAGAAAGTTTGTAGATGGCATTTGAATGGGTGCAGAGAGAGTAGAGCAAGTTCCCCTCCAGACTGTCTGCAGCTCTGACAAATAGTTACTTAAACATCCTAGAAGTGTCCTGTGTTGATGGTCAGTTGTTTCTGATCCAGCTGTTTTCACACTTCAGGTGAGCGGTGACCCTACTTTTTCCCATTAAAATTCCTGAGAGTTCAGGACCTCCCGACCTTTCACACTGCAGTCCAAACTCCCGGGAATTTGTCCTTCCTAGCAATTTATGGGGGTCACACCCCCTAAATGATAACACGTTATACAAGTTCACCCCCGTCCGTCAGTCACTCGTCCGACCGCCCCTCGCTCTCTTCCTCCCCACAGCTGCCTGTCGTTACCCCAACACCCCCACCCCCAGCCACCTGTCACCCTCTGGCCCACACTTTGGCACGTCACAACAGCATCACAATGCGGGATGAGTGGCCGATCTGGTTTCCCATAATCCCTCACGCAGCTAGAACCATTCTGGGAAATCCAGCCGCGTGAGGGATTATGGTTAGCGAAGACAGCCATTCATCCCACATTGTGCTGCTGTCGTGATGGGGCCAACCGCCCCCGCTGTTGTCAGGTGGTAAGTGTCCTTTAATTTTAATCGCCTACGTGACGTACCATGCCAGCGCTGACGTCACGAGGCTTCCCCTGCTGGGCCATTTGGCTCTTCAAACCGAAGGGAGAGGGTGGTCCGGGAACATTACCCGGGGCCCCAGCCCCACCTACAAGGGCTGACCTTTTCACACCGCAGGGAGAGGGTGGTCTGGGAACATTTCCCGGGGCCGCGGCCCCACCTAAGAGGGTTGATCTTTTCACACCGCATGTACATGGGAGGGTTCCCGGGAAAATTTACAGGGGAATCTCCATTTTACAACACGGTGTGAAAAGACCTAGAGACTATGGACTTCCGAAGAGCCAGTCAAGGATTCAGTCGTACTACATGCAGACAAATTCACACAGATGCGCGAGTTTCTCTCAGACTCCTAAATGAACCTCAAAATAATAAAATGATGTTGCTTTTGCTCTGTAACCATTGACCTCTCTCTGTCACTCTGCATTTTTATGCTGTGTCAAACTCGTTGTACTATGTATGAGATGTCAACTGGTCTGCTCGCAAAATAACTATCACTCCTCAGTCATTTGTGACCATAAACTTGAAATTACTGATAATACCTTGTACCAGACTCCCTCTATCTTTCTCATAAGTACTGCATCTTTGTGGAGACATGTTTAGGGAGGTGGTTATCATACAGCTAAAAAATTCTTACATTTAAATGTTAAAATTGTAAATTTCAGTTTAGCCCAGTAACAGGCCCTTCTGGCCCATGAACCTGTACCACCCAATTTACACCTAATTGACCCCGGTGCTTTTGGAATGGTGGGAGAAACTCTGGAGGAAACCCACGCAGACACGGGAAGAGTGTACAAATTCCTTACAGACAGTGCGGGATTCAAACCCGGGTCGCTGAAACAACATTGTGCAAACCACACCACCCTGAGGCCTTCGTCAGGGTGTGACAGAATATAGCTATGTTTTTTGGAAATAAATTGGGGCAGGGTTTAGTGTAGGTCACAAACACTTTAAAATACTTGGAACATGGGTTGTGAGTTCTTAGTTCAGCCTGGTCAAAGCCCTTCTGGCTGTCTAAGGCTGTGCTTGAAATAAGAGAAACAAAAAGCCACTCAGTGGTAACCTGAAAGAAAGAGGTTATCATCTGGAGAACCCTGATGGGGCAAGTTTCTTCAGCAAGACACTGAAGTGGCTGATTAAAAGGGATCAGTTTGTGTCCAGGAACAACAATCTCTCTCTGAAAACTAACAAGAACCTTCCTGAGCGGAAACCATTTACCTTTCAAGCATCAAAGCCTGGTGAAATTCATAAATGTTACAGTCTGTGCACAGTATAAGAATTGCCTGCAACCAGTGAATTTGGAGGAGTGACAAGTGACATTGGACTGTGAACCAAAGAACTTTTCTGAACTTACACACACATTACATACATGTTCACTTAGAATTAGAAAGAGGTTGTTAGGTTAAGTAAGTTAATAGTGATAAGTTAAAGTGTGATTCTGTTTTCATGTTTAAAGATAATTAAAAGCAACTTTTGTTTAAGTAACTATTTGTCTTGGTGAAAATCTATTGCTGCTGGGTTTTGGGGTCCTCTGGGCTTGTAACAAGGGAGTGAGCTAAAAGCAGGCAGGCGTCCGAGCAAAATGGTGGTGGGGGGAAGGGGTGGGGAGAGGAGCATAGGGCAAGAGGTCAGAGGCTGATATGGGTGAGAAGTGATGGGGGGAGAGGGCGGTCTCTGAATAGAGCAGGAAGGGGGAGGGGAGCTGAAGGGAATGAGACAGAAGGATGGGGAAGAGAGGGAGATGGGGCCAAACAAAAGCTGGAGGTTGGCCGTCTGGTTGGAGAGTGACAAGACTCGACAGGTTAAATGCAGGAAGAATGTTCCCAATGTTGGGCAAGTCCAGGACAAGGGGAAAGCCATTTTGGATTGAGATGAGGAGGAAGCTCTGCACTCCCGAGTTGTGGATCTCCCTGCCACTGCCATTAGCTGAGGTCGGCTCATCGGATACATTCAAACAGGAGATGGATGCGGCCCTTGTGGCCAAAGGGATCGAGGGGTGTGGAGAGAAAGTGCTGAATTAAGTGATCAGCCATGATTGCAATTGAATGGAGGAACAGGCTTGATGTACTGAATGGCCTACTTCTGCAACCTTTTTCGATGATTCCCACAATTATAATGAAGGTCGACCCTATGGGCCGAGGCCCTGCAAGAGAACTGACAGAGTTAAGAGGGGAAAGAGGGGAGAGGGTGGGGTGAGAACAGGTGATGGGTGGAACCAGGTGAGCTGGAGAATAATGTGCCTGGGTGGAGGACTGGGGGTCCAAAGTAATGAGGATTGATTAAATTAAATTTAAATGTGGACATACAAAATGGTAACAGGCCCTTTTGGCCCACAAACCCATGCTGCCCAATTTACACTCAATTAACTTACAACCCCTGGTACTTTTCAGATGGCGCCCCGGGAGAAAACTCACACAGACAGAGGGAGTATGTACAAACTCCTTACAGACAGTGTGGGATTCAAACCCTGGTCCCGATCACTGGGGCAATAACAGTGCTGTTATTGCCCCACCCTAATATAGGCAGATGAAGCTTGGTGGGTGATGGGACAGGAAGGCTAGATCAGGGCAGAAGAAACCCAGGTGCAAGGTTGATGGAACTGTGGGGGGGGGGGAGGGGCAGTGTAAAAGATTAACTTTGAAAGGAAGCTCGGAAATAATATCAAAAAAGATACTAAACACTTTTTTAAAGACATAGGAACAGAATTAGGCCATTCAGCCCATCGATTGGTAAGAACATCTCCTCCACAATCTCCATCAGTACCAGAGCACCACAGGGCTGTGTTCTTAGCTCCCTGCTCTATTCACTTTACACCTACGATTGTGTGGCTCGGTATGACAGTAACACCATCTACAAATTTGCTGACGATACCACAGTAGTGGGTTGTATAAAGGGAGGGGAATGAGTCAGCCTACAGGAGGGAGATTGAAAACTTGGCTGAATGGTGCACCAACAACAACCTCACACTCATTGTCACCAAAACTAAGGAGCTGATTGTAGACGTAAGGAAAGAAAACCAGAGGTGGACGATCCAGTGGTCGTTGGGGGATCAGAGGTGGAGAGGCTGAGCACATTTAGGTTCTTGGGAGTCAATATCTCGGAGGATCTTTCTTGGACCCAATACACTAATGACATCATGAAGAAAACACGTCTGCGTCTCTACTTCTTCGGGAGTTTGTGGAGGTTTGATACGACACCAGACACCCTGGCAAATTTCTACAGAGATGAGGTGGAAAGTGTGCCGACTGGCTGCATCGCGGTCTGGTAATGGAAACACCGATACCCCCAAGCGTGAAGCCCTCCAAAAGGTAGTGGATGCAGCCCAGGACATCACAGGCAAAACCCTCCCCACCATTCTGAATATCCACAGGGAACGTTGCCATCAGAGAGCAGCAGCAATCATCAGGGATCCACACATTGATCTCGCTGTTCTCGCTGCTGCCATCAGGACAGAGGTGCCACAAGACTCGCACCACCAGGTTCAGGAACAGCTGCTGCCCCCCCCCCAATGCCCCCCACCATCAGACTCCTTAATGACAAACCCAATAAGGGACTAATTTAAGGATTCTTACCTGTGCACATTATTGATTTTCTTTTTATTCTCTCTGTACTACACAGTCAGTTTGTTTACATGCATTATCTGTTTACAGTTAAACCATATAACCATATAACCTTTTTTACAGAGCGGAAACAGGCCATGTTGACCTTTCGATTCCACACCGGTTCACTAGAACAACTCCTGCTCTCCGCCAATAACCCTCCAACCCCCTCACCTCCATGTACACATCTTTGGCTTGGCTTCGCGGACGAAGATTTATGGAGGGGGTAAAAAGTCCACGTCAGCTGCAGGCTCGTTTGTGGCTGACCAGTCCGATGCGGGACAGGCAGACACGATTGCAGCGGTTGCAAGGGAAAATTGGTTGGTTGGGGTTGGGTGTTGGGTTTTTCCTCCTTTGCCTTTTGTCAGTGAGGTGGGCTCTGCGGTCTTCTTCAAAGGAGGCTGCTGCCCGCCAAACTGTGAGGCGCCAAGATGCACGGTTTGAGGCGTTATCAGCCCACTGGCGGTGGTCAATGTGGCAGGCACCAAGAGATTTCTTTAGGCAGTCCTTGTACCTTTTCTTTGGTGCACCTCTGTCACGGTGGCCAGTGGAGAGCTCGCCATATAATACGATCTTGGGAAGGCGATGGTCCTCCATTCTGGAGACGTGACCCATCCAGCGCAGCTGGATCTTCAGCAGCGTGGACTCGATGCTGTCGACCTCTGCCATCTCGAGTACCTCGACGTTAGGGGTGTGAGCGCTCCAATGGATGTTGAGGATGGAGCGGAGACAACGCTGGTGGAAGCGTTCTAGGAGCCGTAGGTGGTGCCGGTAGAGGACCCATGATTCGGAGCCGAACAGGAGTGTGGGTATGACAACGGCTCTGTATACGCTTATCTTCACATCCAACCTTCTCTTAAATGACAGAAGGGACCCTGACGCAACTATCTCATTCGGAAGTTCATTCCGTTTTGCCACCACTCGCTAAGTGAAAAAGCCACCTCTAATATTTCTCCTAAAGTATTGCCCCCTTACCCTTAACTCGTGGCCTCTTGTTCCAACCTCCCCTGCCCTCAGGGGAAAGAGTCTGTTTACGTCTAAACTATCTATTCCTCTCATAATTTTAAATACCTCTATCAAGTCCCCTTTCAGTTGTCTACATTCCAATGAATAAAGTCCCAGTCTCCTTAATCTCTCCCTGTAATCCAGATGCTGTAAGCCAGGAAACATCCTTGTAAACCTTCTCTGCACCCTCTCCACCTTATCTAAATCCTTTCGATAATGTGGAGACCAGAACTGAGCATAGTACTCCAAACCTGGCCTCACCATTGCCTTAAACAGCTGCAGCATCACCTCCCAGCTCCTATACTCTACACTATGATTTATGAAGGCCAGCATGCCTTCTTAACCACCCTGTCTACATGGGAATCCACCTTCAGTGAACTCTGTACCATAGCCCCCAGGTCGCTCTGCTCCTCTACGTGCCTCAATGCCCTCCCCTTAACTGCATATGTCCTATTCTGGTTATTTTTACCGAAATGCAACACCTCACACTTATCTCCATTGAATTCCATCTGCCATCTTTCAGCCCACTCTTCCAAACAAACTAAATCCTTCTGTAATCCAAGAAAATCTACCTCACTATCCACCACTCCCCCTATTTTCGTATCATCCGCATATTTTCTTACACAGTTAACCACACTCTCCTCTAAATCATTAATATAAATGATAAACAGGGACCCAGCACCGATCCCTGAGGCACCCCGCTCGTCACAGGCTTCCATCCTGACAGACAGGTGTCCACCATGACTCTCTGCTGTCTATCTCCCAGCCATCTCCGAACCCATGTCACAATCTCTCTACAAATTCCTAGTGACTGAACCTTCCTTATTAACCTTCCATGTGAAACTTTATCAAAAGCCTTACTAAAATCCAAATAGATCACATCCACCGCTCTACCTTCATCCACCTTTTCTGGCACCTCCTCAAAAAACTCAACAAGGTTGAGCCATGTTCGTCAAACATGGCTTTCCTTTTACAAACCCATGCTGGGTGCCCCTAATCAATCCCTGCCCATCCAGATATACGTATATATTATCTTGAAGAATACTCTCCATAACCTTCCCCACCACCGAAGTCAAACTTACTGGCCGATAATTACTTGGCCGACACCTACTGCTTTTTTTGAACAATGGAACAACATTTGCAACCCTCCAATCCTGTGGTACCACCCCCTCCTCCAGTGATCTTTGAAAAATCACTGTCAGTGCCCCCGCTATTTGTTCCCTGACCCCCCTTAAAGTCCTGGGAAAAATCCCATCAGGACCAGGAGACTTATCCACCTTAATTGACCCTAGAAGCTCCAAAACTCTCGCTTTACTAATCCCTATCTTTTCCATAACTAAGCCCTTTGCCCCTCTTATCTCGTATAGCCCAATGTCCCTTTCCCTCATGAATACGGACGAGAAAAAATTGTTCAATATTTCTCCCATCTCATACAGTTCCTTACATAGTTCACTGGTCCCATCATCCAGTGGACCTATTCTATCCTTAACCCTCCTTTTAATGTTCACATATCTGTAAAAACCCTTAGGATTCACCTTTGCCTTATTAGCTATGGACTCCTCAAACAGTGCCTTTCTAATTTCCCTCTTAAGGTTCTTCCTGCAATCTAAGTAATGACCATACATCTCCTCAATCCCTTGTTTTTTATATTTGGTATTGGTCTCCCTCTTGTCCCGAACCAACTTTTAAACTTCACCAGAAAACCACGGCTCCCTCGAACTTTAGTCTTCCCCTTTGGCCTGACTGGAACATAAAGATCCTATGCTCTCAAAATCTCACCCTTAAATGCCCCCCAATTTTCCTCTACATCCTTTTCAGCAAAAAGATCAACCCACACAACTCTCTGCAAATCCCCTCTCATTTCTCCAAACCTGGCCTTCCCCCACTCGAAGACCTTCAACCTTGGACCCGATCTATCCCTTTCCATCATTAAGCTAATGCTAATGGACCCATGTTCACTGGATCCGAAGTTCTCTCCAACGCTTACCTCCGTTCCCTGCCCCATTGCATTCCCAAACAACAGATCTAACACTGCTCCCCCTCTAGTTGGCGTCTCAACATATTGCTGCATAAAGCAATCCTCAACACAATGCGTAAACTCTAAACCATCCTGCCCTTTTACTGACTGCATTTCCCAATCTATGTTTGGAAAATTGAAATCCCCAACCAACACCATCCTATTTCCTTGCACATTTGCTCTTATCGTTCCCTTTCCCCATTTGGAGGCCGTTAATATACCCCTATAATAGTAACCTCACCCTTCTTATTTTTCAGCTCTACCCACACTGCCTCCCTCGATGAGCCCTCCAGTCTATCTTGCCTCAGCTCTGCTGTAATATCCTCCCTGACAAGTAATGTCACACCTCCCCCTCTTAATCCACCAACTCTGTCACATCTAAAGCAGTGAAATCCTGGAACATTCAACTGCCAGTCACAACCTTCTTTCAACCATATCTCGCTTTGTTTGTTTACATGCTTACGCAGTGTATAGTTTATTTTTTGCACTGCTAATTAGTGGTGATTCTGCAGCGTCCGCAGGTAAAGGAATCTCAGGGTTGTATGTGATGTCATGTATGTACCTGACAATCAATCGGACTATTTCAAGTAGGTCAGCATTAGACCAGGTTGGAGGAGGTTCATATGGATATCTGTCTCCTCTGTGTAGGTCCCTGCATGAGGGAGAGGTGCTGCCCTTCCTATGTTTACAGGGGAAAGTGGCGGGGAGGGTGGGATGAATGGAGGGCGGAACAGGAAGATGGAAAAAGATTATTGCAACTGTGAACATTGATTTATCTACCCTTTCATGTTTAATTACCTCTTTTTTCTGTCCCATGCAACATTGTGGTTATTTAATGTCCACTATTGTGTTGGAACAGTTACAGCACAGAACAGGTCCCTTCAGCCCTTCTAGTTTGTATCAAACCTTTTTTTTTGTCTAGTCCCACTGACCAGCACCCAGTCTGTAGCCCTCCATACCTCTCCCATCCACGTACCTGTCCAAATTCCTCCTAAATGCTAAATTTGACCCCCTATTCACCACTTCAGCTGGCAGCTCGTTCCACAACCCCCACCACTCTCTGTGTGAAGAAGTTCCTCCTAAACCTTTCTTGTCACTCTCCAACCGGACGGCCGACCTCCAGCTTTTGTTTGGCTCCATCTCCCTCTCTTCCCCATCCCTCTGTCTCATTCCCTTCAGCTCCCCTCCCCTTTCACCCTTAACCCATGTCCTCTGGTTTGTATCTCACTGACCCTCAATGGAAAAAACTGACCTATATTTACTCTGTCTTCCCCCCTCACAACAATGTGAGGGGCAGTGGACAAAATGGTGACTCTGTCTGCCTTATGATAGACAAAAGTTAAAGAATTTCATGTATGTTACATTCTAAATGTAGTATTGTGTGACAATAATTGAGCCGTTAACCTTTACCTATAATTTTAAAAACCTCTTTCAAATTTTCCCTCATTCTTCTGCACTCCAGGGAATAAAGTCCTGACCTGTTTAACCTTTGCCTGTAACTCAGTTCCTGAAGTCCCAGCAACATCTGGTAAATCTTCTCTGCCCTCTTTCCATCTTATTGATATCTTTCCTGTAGTTTGGTGACCAAAACTGTACACAATATTCCAAATCTGGCCTCACCAATGTCTTATACAACTTTACCATTACATCCCAACCCTTGGATAAATGAAGGCCAATATGCCAAAAGCTCTCTTTATAACCCAATCCACCTGTGACGTCACTTGCAGGGAATTATGTATCTGTATTCCCAGATCCCTCTGTTCTACTGCACTCCTCAGTGCCCGACCATTCACCATGTATGACATTTCTTGGTTTGTCCTTCCAAAGTGCAACACCTCACAATTGTCTGCATTAAATTCCATCTGCCATTTTTCAGCTAAATTTTCCAGCTGTTTCCAGATCCCTCTGGAACTTTTGAAAACCTTCCTCGCTGTCCACAACATCTCCAATCTTAGCGTCATCAGTAAACTTGCTGATCCAATTGACCACATTATCATCCAGATCATTGATATAGACAACAAACAACAATGGTCCCAGCCCCGATCCCTGAGGCCCACCACTCGTCACAGGCCTCCAGTCTGAGAAGCATCATCCACCACTACTCTCTGGCTTCTCCCATCCAGCCATTGTTGAATCAAGTTCACTACTTCACCGAGCGTCTCAACCTCCCCTGGGGAAAAGAACCCAGCAGACATGGGGAGAACTTACAGACAGCGCTGGATTCGAACCCTGCCCCCAATCGCTGGCGCGTTAACAGTGTCGTGCTGACCGCTTCGTCAACCGTGCAGGTCATTGCCATTATAATCCCTTTTATTCAGGAAGCAAACCTATTAAAAAACAATTGTTGTCCAGTGAAATTCGATGGTACATTGGAGAGAGTCCAGTGGAGGTTTACGAGAACCATGCCAGGGATGAGATGGTTAATATATGACGAGCGTCTGCTTGCTCTGGGACTGTATTTGCTGGACTTCAGAAGGACGAGGGGGAAGATCTCATTGAAACCTCCTGAATATTGAAAGAGCTGGATAGTGTGGATGTGGAGAAGATGTTTCTCGTCATGGGAGAGTCGAGGACCAGCCTCAGAATAAAGGAGCGGAGGAGTTTTTACAGCGCAAGGGTGGTGAATCTGTGGAATCCATCGCCACAGACGGCCGTGGAGGCCAAGTGATTTAGAGCAAGGCCCTTGATTACATGGGTGTCAAAGGTTACGGGGAGAAGACGGGAGAATGGCGTTGAGGGGAGGAAAAACAATACATCAAACTTGATGGGCCAAACAGCCTAATTCTGCTCCAACGCGTTATGAATCAGGAGCTCTGCTTGTTTCCTGGGAGGGGTTGCAAAACCAATGAATCACACCCGAGTCAGGTCATCCACTTCACCGTATTTGTTACACATAAATATTGCCTCATTTCTAGGCAGAAGCATTTATGTCAACATCAAACAGAAGTCTATCACAGCGCTTCAGCCACTCACACACGATTCAGTGTCAACAAATACTTTATTGTGTCACAATGTTTGATTTCAGCCAGCTGGAAATGAAATTCGAAGACCGTGTAATTTAAACATGGGAACTGCGGTACCAGTGCAACTGGTAACTCCAGGAACCAGGCGAACGTGCAATGTCAAATTTGGGTACACAGTAAGACCCTCTTTGGTGTTAGTGGAGTCGACTGCCTTCCTTGTTTAATCTCGCTGGGCCAAGTGTACCCCATGGAGTCCCTTCCGGCCTCAAAACAAAATGGCAGTGCTGCCGTAACGACAGCGCTACACTGGTGCAGACTCGGGGAGAGCGTGAAGTGGAGATGCAGCGCTGCTCCACAGGGTCCTACTGCCTAACCTGTGACAGAGTATATGGAAATGGTCTGGGAGATAAACTGGGAAAAGTTTGTTAGGGTAGGTCACATGTAAACACTTCAAAACAGATCTTATTTGAAATACTGGAGACAGAGTGGTTTCTCACACCTTTTTGTAAGAGCTTTGAAGAATGCTCAAGAGACGTCACTAATGGATTATTGTTTACCCAAAAGCAACAAATGAAAGAGAATGCTGGCTCCTATTGTCTGCAGGAAACTTGCTGTTGTAAGAGGGTCATACGGTTTTGCAAGCAGAGGGAGTCAAACAGGCGTTCTCTCAGTCTCAGTGAGTGTGTGTGTGTGTGTGTGTGTGTGTGTGTGTGTGCGTGTGTGTGTGTGAGAGAGAGAGAGAGAGAGAGAGAGAGAGAAGCAGAGATCACTTGCACTGTGTTACAGCCAGCAGAAGTTGCTGGAATTGGAACAGGACAAGCTGGCAAGCTATTGGAAGACAGCCTGGTTGAAGCCTTTGTGGTTCATGCAAGAGGAGAGGACTGGCTGTCTAATGTTTCACTTGAAATAAGGGAAACAAAAAGGAACTCTGTGGTGACCTGAAAGAAAGAGGTTATCATCTGGAGAACCCTGAGGGGGCAAGTTTCTTCAGCAAGACACTGAATAACAAATGTCTCTCTGAAAACCGACAAGAACCTTCCTGAGCGGTAACCATTTACCTTTCAAGCACCAAAGCCTGATGAATTTCATAAATGTTAAATTCTGTGCACAGTCTAAGAATTGCCTGCAACCAGTGAACTTGGAGGAGTGAGAAGTGAGATTGGACTGTGAACCAAAGGACTTTTCTGAACTTACATACACATTACATACACGTGCACTTAGAATTAGAAGGGGGTTAAGTTGGGTTCGTTAAGTCAATAGTGATAATTTAAAGTGTGATTCTGTTTTCATGTTTAAAGATAATTAAAAGCAACTTTTGTTGAAGTAACCATTTGTCTTGGTGAATATCTATTGCTGCTGGGCTTATGGGTCCTTTGGGTTCGTAACAGACCTTAATAATGACTGCTCCATGCAGGCTTTACACAGCATGTTAAAGGAGCCAATGGGGTTTGTGCCCAAGATGGTGGCGCCTGTGCTCGGCAACGGCCACAAAGTTTTGCGCACTCTGGGGGAGCAGTGGTCCGGAGCAGGGCACCAGTGACAGGGAGTATACCATCCTCCCCCTCCCCCCCCCCACCATATTGAAAAGGAGAAGCAGAGGAGATGACCCTATAGGATGATGACCACAGCGGCGGACTAGCAAGAGGCCGAGGGACTCACGCAGGCTGTGGGCAACTTGTGGTCGGGGGGACCCGCACAGGCAGCTAGAGACCAGCTCACAGGGACCAGGCATCGAAGCCGGGATTCGAGAGGGCACTGAGGGCAAGGAGGACTCCCCAAAGAGTCTTCAGGGCGCTGAAGGCTCCCCGATCGTGTTGGAGGTTCGGGATCCGGAGCTTGGGTGGCCGATGGATCGAACAGGAGCCTGGGTGGCTGCAGAGGCCATGGGGTCACTGGAGGCAGAAGTTATCGCCGAGGCTTCGGTGACAATTTGCCAATTCACTGGACTCTGGGCAGGTACCAGCAGATTGGAAGACAGTGAATGTCACGCCACTGTTCATAAAAGGATGTAGGGAACTATAGGCCAGTTAGTTTAGCATCTTTGGTTGGGAAAATGCTGGAAACTCTCATTAAAGAAGAAATCTGGAGCAAAATGGATCCATCAGGCAGACGAGGCAGGGAAAGGTGATTTGAACCAAAGCAGGGAGATTACAAAGAGGAGCAAAGAGAATTCTGTCCTTCAACTGAAGGAATGAATTGCCAAGAGAGGATTAATTATACCATCTTGGATTGGAGCAGCAAGGTGGAAATGGATCACGGGTGTCAGAGAGCTAAGTCCAAGAACACAATGCTGGAGAAACTTGGCTGGTCAAACAGTGTCCTTCATACGGCAAAGATACAGATACAGAACCGGGGGTTCGGGCTTGAGCCGCTCATCAAGGTGTGAGAAAGTGTCAGCAGGGTAAGGGGGGAGGGGTGGCCCCAAAGGTGGAGGGGGGAAAGGAAGGGAACAGCAGCCAGAAATGGGGAGGTGGGATTGGCTGGGTGAATAGAGAGGGGGGGGGAGAGGAGGGAGAGCTGACAGGGGGAAAGGAGGGGAGGTCCACAGAAACCATAAATGTCAATGTTAACGCCAACTCACTGGAGGGCGTCCAGATGGAAAATCGGGCACTGTTTCTCCAATTTACGGGTGGTCTTGGTGGGATAGTACATGAGGCAGTGGACGGACGTGTGAGTGTGACACAGAACTGAAATGGTTGGCTACTGGGAGGTCCCTGTCGCTGGTGCGGACGGAGCGAAGGTGCTCAGCGAAGCGATCTCCCAGTCTGCACCCAATCTCGCCGATGTAGAGGAGGCCACAAAGGGAGCACTGAATGCAGTAAATCAGTCCTATGGATACACATGAAATGTTGCTTCATGTGTAAGGCCTGTTTGGGGCCCTGGACTGTGGTGAGGGGGGAGATGTAAGTGTGTGTTGCACATCCTGCGGCCATAGGGGAAGATTCTGGGGGGAGGGGAATGAGGGAGTCATGGAGGGACCGGTCCTTACGGAAGGCAGAGAGGGGAGGAGAGGGGAAGATGTGTCTAGTTCCTGCTCATTTGCCCTGGCCCCATCTTCCCCCAGATGCAAAAAAACACAGGATTCCCCTTGCCCTTTCCGACCACCCCATCCAACACGCTATCCTCCGGAATTTCCAGACAGGATCCCACCACCAGACATATCTTCCCCTCTCCTCCCCTCCCCTCTCTGCCCTCCATGACCCACTCATGTGCTCATCCCCTCCTCACCAATCGCTCCCACTCCCCGCACCTGCCCCTGTGGTCACAGGAGGTGTCACACCTGCGCCCACATCTCCTCCCTCACCGCAGAGACCCCAAACAGGTCTTTCAAGGGAACTAACACTTCATTTGTGTATCCGCAAGACTGATTTACTGCACCTTCTTCTGTGTGACCTTCTCTACATTGGAGAGACTGGGCGCAGACTGGGAGATCGCTTCGCTGAGCACCTTCGCTCTGTCCGCACTAGGGACAGGGACCTCCCAGTGGCCAACCATTTCAGTTCTGTGTCCCACTCCCACGTCCGTCCATGGCCTTGTGTTCTATCCCACCAAGACCACCCGCAAATTGGAGGAACACCACCAGATTTTCATCTGGGCGCCCTCCACCTGGACGGCATTAACGTCGACTACTCTGGTTTCTGCTAACCTGCTCTCCCTTACCCCTCCCTTCCCTTCCCCCTGTCAGCTCTCCACCCCCTTCCCCCTTCCTTCACCCAGCCATCC
Source organism: Narcine bancroftii (assembly GCF_036971445.1). Classification (NCBI taxonomy): domain Eukaryota; kingdom Metazoa; phylum Chordata; class Chondrichthyes; order Torpediniformes; family Narcinidae; genus Narcine; species Narcine bancroftii. The sequence goes on along the minus strand of NC_091469.1, from coordinate 488,642,735 downwards.
CTCTTCCCCCTGATCTCTGTTGTCCCCTCCCTCCCTTCTCCGCCTATCACCTCCTGCCTTTTGCATTCCTTGAGCCCAAACTTCTGTTCTTAATCTTTACCTTTGCTATATAAAGGACACTGTTTGACCTGCTGAGTTTCACCAATATTGTGTTTTTACTTCAACCACAGTGTCTGCAGATTTTCGTGTTTTACTTCCAAAAGATCAGGGGCTGATCTGTCTTAGGACTGGCTTTCTATTTATTGATTTACTTACTTACAACATGGTAGAAGCTGATTCTGGTCCATGGAACCCATGCCTCCCAGTTTCACCCATTTAGCCTGTGTATCAATGGCTCCATCGTGGAGAGCGTGACGGGGTGGAGCTCAAAACTCCTTGGCATCCATTTAAAGGATGTCCTATCCTGGACCCACACCTCCTCATTAGTCAGGAAGGTGCAGAAGTGCCTACACACCCTCAGGAGGTTCAGGAGGGCAAGGCTACCGGCCCCCTTCTCAACAACGTTCTACAGGAGCACGATAGTGTCTTCGCTGGCTACATCACAGTGTGGAATGTTAGCTGTAGATCCATCAGGAAGGAGGTCAGATGATTAAAACTGCTGAGAAGATCGCTGGGGGTCTCCCTTCCCTCTAGCTACAGGGAATGGTGCGTAAAGGAGGTTGAGAGTATCATTGAGGACCCTTACTGTCCACCCCACAGTACCTTTGATGCACTACCTTCAAGGAAGGTACAAGAGCTTATAAACCAGGACCACCCGGCTGAAAAACAGTTTCTTCCTGCGGGCTGTTGAACAATCCTCGAAACCCGCAGATTATTTTTATATATATTTATTTAGGATGAATGTCGACTGTGTTTGGGGTGTACTGTGCGTGGACTATGGTCCAGAGATACACTACCCCCTTTTAAAACTACAGCACCTGGGCAGCCCTCCTGGGACCTGGGTGCTATTATGGGGGCAAAGGTACTGGAAGCACCTTTTAAACTGCAGGGGGAAAACCGACCCATTAAATCACCAACACAGCGATTTAAGGGGGATCCCGCCCCCCGCAATTATGCGTCATGTACTCACTGTTGGATGTTTGGATGCTGGCTGCCCGGGGACGCACCCGTGCGTGCGTTGACGTCACCGGAAGAAGCAGGTCGGCCATTTTCCTGTTCAGATCGCCTGTGGACACGACCTGGGTAAGTTTAACTGGGTTCCCTGACTACCTCTGAGGTAGGACGGTGACCCAGTCGGGTTCCGACAGGGTTGGCCCGGTCGGTGACTTTCTATCTGCCACATAGCTGGGGAAAATTGCCTGGTTAACCCCGCTTTTGAAAGGGCCTACCGTTTCACCGGGTTGTAACATGTACAATCAGGTGACAATAAACTTGAAGTTGAACCCCACACGTTCTTGAAGGGAGGGAGGAACCCCACGCAGGTCACGGGGAGAATGTACAAACTCCTTAGGGACAGCACCGCCTTTGAACATGGGTCGCTGTATCACGGTAACCATGGCGCCAGTTATTCAATAATGGGCAGAGGAGTTTATTCTCATCTTCTCTGTATATTAGCTGCCACACTGGCCTTTATTGTCCAGCCTCAATAGCCTCTGCCCTGAGGGAGCAGTTAAGAATAAACCATATTGGATGGTGTGTGACTCTAATCTCCAAGCAGGTGAATTACCTCCCGCGAAGAATGGTGGTGAATAAACCATGGGGTCATCGACCGGGTGATGCCTAGACAAGCTACCTACCTTGATGAAGCCCAAATGTCAGTTCTGTATCTTCACCCTACCTAATATAAAGTACACTGTTTGACCTGCTGAGTTTCTCCAGCGTCGTGTTTTTACCTCAACCGCGGGCATCTGCAGAGTTTCAGATTTTACTTCAGGTTACGAAGGGTTGTGAACTCGGCCAACGCCACTGTGGGCATGAGTCTTCCCTCCGTTCAGGACATCTTTAAGAGGCGGCGGTGTCTCCAGAAAGCAGCCTCTGCCCTCAGTGTCCACCCTCTTCTCACTGCTACCATCAGGAAGGAGGTACAGGAGCCTGAAGACGAACACCCAGCGGCACAAGGACAGCTTTTTCCCCTCCGTCTTCAGATCCTGAATGGTCAATGAACCTCACTTTATCTCTTTTTTCATGAGTTATTTATTTTTCAAAAATCTTGTATTTATGGAATTGTAATTTATAGTACCATAAATGCCGATGTACAAGACGGCTCTGTAGAAGCATTTCCACCTAAAATGAGTGGTATACACTCTGTAGAAGACCACGGTCTGGCACTGACCGTGACCAGTGGAGTGATGCTGTGAGGTACGGTTCATGTAAAACTTCACAATATTATAAAAGCAAATTACTCCGTGAAGTTTTAAAATTTATTCTGAGCTTATTTTAAAATAAACTACCATCAGCTCCTTCAACTCCATTTAAAGCCTGTACAGAGCCAACCCCGGTTGGACTGGGCTCATGGGACCCCATGGGGGAGTGCTGAGAATTCCCTGTTAAGGATCATATTTTATACTTGGTGGGGGGGCTGAGACTTCCCTGTCAAGGGTCGGGTTTTACTGATACTTCGCTCTTAAGGGTTGCACATTCTCCCCGTATCTGTGTGCTCCTGTTTCTTTCCACCCTCGAGGATTGTGGGTTAATCGGGTGCACTCGGGATGCACGGGCTTGTGGGCCAGAGGGCCTGTTACTGTGCTCTAAGTCTAAATTATTATTTTTTAAAATAAATTCTCCCACTCAGCCCCACTCCCCTGCCCTCTTCCCATAATCTTTGATACCGTGGGCCTGATCTGAACCTTGTTGAGAACCAAGACCCTGAACAGTGTAATATAATCAATAATGTGATCTGAGCAATGTGCTAATGGTTTGACTGAAAACACACCGAGATGTTGGAGGGACTCAGCTGATCTTTCAGCGTCCATAGGAGACAAAGACCTATTGCTGACATTTCGGGCCTGAGCCCCTCTTCAAGGAATAAGCAGAACGAGCCAGAAGTGGGAAATCTCAGCACCTAGACAGCGCCGGCCGGGGGAGGAATCCAGTCCCACCAAAGGTGTTCATTGGATAGGATACGGGGATGAGGTAAGAATTCATCATGCTTGTGCGAAAGGAGACGGAAGGGAGCGGCAGAGCCACAGGGGAGGAAATAAGTGGTGGGGGTGTTTAATGAAACCCAGGGAAGTCAATATCATTGGGCTCGGAGGGTGTCCAGTCAGGAGATGAGGTGTGATTCCTCCAATGTTTGGGTGGTAATAGGTTTGACGTTGGCTGCTGGACAACCCCTGCCCAGCCAGCTTGGAGTTTCCCCATTCAGGTGATGTGCAAGAACAATGTCTTGAGTTAAAGTGAACCTGGTGAAGGGTTCACATCAAGCAGAGAGGATTTACTATGTTGCCCGGACTTCAGGATCTGAGTTACTTGGAAAGGTCAAACAGGCTAGGACTTTATTCCCTGGAGGGTAGAAGAATGAGGGGAGATTTGATGGAGGTATTTAAAAAATAATTATTTTTAAAATTCAGACATGCAGCACGGCAACAGGCCATTTCGGCCCACGAGTCCGTGTTGCCCAATTTACCCCCAATTTACCTACAAACCCTGGTACATTTCGAACGGTGGGAGGACACCGGAACCCTGGGGAAAACCCACAGAGACACAGAGAGAATGTACAAACTCCTCACGGACAGTGTGGGATTAAAACCCAAGTCCTGATCGCTGGTGCAGTAAAGGTGTGGTGCTAACCGCTACACAAACCGTGCCACCCTTATAACGGGGGTAGATGGAGTAAATGCAGACAGGCTTTTTCCACTGAGGGAGGGTGAGTTGCAGACCAGAGGACGTGGGTTAAAGGTGAAAGGGGAAACGTCTTCACACAGAGAGTGGTGGGGGTGTGGGACGAGCTGCCAGCTGAAGTGGTGAATGCGGGCTCAATGTTAACATTTAGGAAGAATTTAGACAGGTATGTGGTGGGGAGGGGTAAGGAGGGCTGTGGACGTGGGGCAGATCAGTAGGACTAGGAAAAAAATATCTTTGCACAGACTTGAGGGGCTGAAGGGGCCTGTTTCAGTGTTGAAATGTTCTATGGTTTTATTTGCAGTTGAATGAGAGTAGCTTAATGCTGATTAGGGTAACGCTGGTCACATGGGAGAGAGACAAAGCATTTTTGGATTGGTCCAGTCAGATAGTGGTGGGTTATACAAACTGATGCTCAGAGAGCTCCTGGATCCCCCACGAAGATGATGGACCTCCATCAGGCCCGTGTAACGATTAAAGGTGATTGGTTGAAGAATAATCTGAGTCCTTCACTCGTCAGGAGTGATCCAGCCGATTTGGATCTCATCCCAGAACCTGAATCGAGGATCGGCACCGATCTTCCACAACCTCCAACTTCTCCTCCAGTGCAGGGGCTCTCAACCTTCCTTTTCCACTCACATACCACCTTAAGTAATCCCTTACCAACCATTCTATGCCATAGGTGCTCTGTGGCTAGTAAGGGACCATTTAAGGTGCTATGTAGATCCATAGAACGTTACAGCATTGAAACCGGCCCCTTCGGCCCTTCTAGGAACTGTGGGAAAGGAGGCATGCTCGACGCAGATTAATGATGCCATTTCCGCACAGACCCTGCCCTCCACACGCACCCTTCCCAGCCGTGACTATTCGGACAGGGTCTCCGGAGGTTTGTGGTCCCCACAGCATGGAGAGGAGCCGTCTCTGAGGATCATGGGGTGGTTTCCCTCCGCATCCATTATCATATGTGGGAGAATGGGCACAGATGCCAACTTCTGCGTGGATCGAGCAGACTCCCAACCCATCCAATCCTTCCCACCCTCCATGGATGTCCCACCCATCTCCACCCTCCCCGACAATCTCGGGAAATAAGCCCAGGAACATCACTCATCTTGGGGGGGGGGGGGGAGGGGGAGGACCCTCGAGTTGGCAGCTGGCGGGGCCTCATCACACTGGGCACTCGGTGTTGCAGGGGTCGCCGGAGCGGAAGAGGTCGTAGACGCTGACCAAAGGGAACATGGTGAGGGCACCCAGCATGGAGCCCAGCTGCACCACTGCTCCACACCACACGAGGGCGCTGTGGCCCTCATCCCGCAGGATAACTCCGATCATCACCTTCACGTAGGACAGGGTCCCCACAAACAGGACCCAGGACAGGACCTGGCGGGAAGAGAGAGAGAGACGGGCACAATTAGACTTTGCTCACCACCAATTCCAATGGGCAAAGCTTCCTCCATACCCACAACACCGAAACAAGAAGCATGCTCCCATTCTGTCCATAACTGGTGGTGCCAATGCACAGGACAGGAATCGGCTACAGAGGGGTGCAAACTTGGCCAGTGCCATCAGTGGAAGCAGTGGAACTTCCAAGTTCCCGGGTGTCAACATCTCTTGAGTATCGGTCCTGGGGCCTCCGTGCCGATACGATTATGAAGAAGGCTCGCCAGCTTTGTGTGGGGTTTGAGGAGATGCGGTACACCGCCGAAGACACTCGCAGACGTCTTGGTAGGGAGTTGCCAATGCACAGGGCAGGAATGGACCACAGAGAACTCAGCATCAGTCTCCACTCCATCGAGGACATCTGGAAGAGGCGGTGCCTTGAGAAAGCAGCCTCTATCCTCCAGGACCCCTCACCACCCAGGTCGTGCCCTCCTCTCACTGCTACCATCAGGAAGGGGGTTACAGGAGCCTGAAGACGAACACCCAGCGGCACAAGGACACCTCCTTCCCCTCCGCCATCAGATTCCTGAATGGACAATGAATCACAGACACTGCCCCACTTTCTCTCTTTTATTTTGGATGGGTTATTTATTTTTTAAAAAATCTTTTATTTTAGACGCCTAACTACAGGAAAGCTATCAATAAGATAGAAAGAGTGCAGAGAAGATTTACTAGGTTGTTGCCTGGACTTCAGGGACTGAGTTACAGGGAAAGGTAACAGGTCAGGACTTTATTCCCTGGAGGGTAGAAGAGTGAGGGGAGATTTGATAGAGGTTTTTAAAATTATGAGGGGGACAGACAGACAGGCTTTTTCCACTGAGGGTCAGTGAGATACAAACCAGAGGACATGGGTTAAGGGTGAAAGGGAAAAGGTTTAGGGGGAACTTCTTCACACAGAGAGTGGTGGGGGTGTGGAGCAAGCTATCGGCTGAGTTGGTGAATGTGGGCTTGGTTTTCGCATTTAAGGGAAATTTGGATAAGTATGTGGATGAGGGGGATATGGAGAGCTACGGGCTGAGTGCAGGACAGTGGGGCGAGGCAAGAAAAAAATGGTTTGGCACAGACTAGAGGGGCTGAAAGGACCTGTTTCTGTGCTGTGATGTTGTATGCTTTCTATGGAATTGTTATTTATTGTAAATCTGCACAATACAACAGATTCCACTGCACACGTTCAGGGCAATAAACTCGATCCTGGTTCAGTGAGTTACCATTGTGGCCCTGCACATGACACAGACCAACCTCCCCTTCCATCGACCCCGTCTACACTTCCCACGTCTCAGGAAAGCCTGCTGACTCCATTAAAGGACCCATCCAACCCCTGTCACGCACCACTCTCCCCCCTCTGTCAGGGAGAAGATACCTGATCTTTAGAACACGAACCTCCAGGTTGAAGGACAGTTTTTTTCCCTCCTGTCATCAGTCTCTGGATTGGACCACTCACTGGTAAAAGTCGATAGTCTTTCACCCTTTTACCCGCACGTTTCCCTGTAGCATCCCTCTGGTCTGTGCCCAAGATGGCATCGCCTGTGCTGGGCAATGGACCGCAAGGAGTTGCGGACTCCGGGGAACCAGCAGAACAGCGGCAGGGCACTGGAAATGGAGAGAACACCCCCGTTGAGAAGGAAAAGCAGAGATGTCCCGACGGGGTCGGTGGCCACCGTGGTCCACCAACAAGGGACTCAGCGGCTGGGGAGCCCACTCAGCCTGTGGGCGACGCAGTCAGGGGGACGGCTGGAGACTGGCTCTTGGGAACCAGGTGTCGGAGCCAGGACTCAAGAGGGCACCAAAGGCAAGAAGGGCTCCCGAAGGGCTGAAAGGCTTCCTGATCGCGTTGGAGGTTCGGATCTGGAGCCCGGGGCGGCCGATGGATCGAACAGGAGTCTGTGCGGCTGCAGAGCCCGCGGGAATCCACGGACACTCAGGGACTCTGAAGGGACTCCTTTCCTTCTCTTACTGTTAGGGGCCTTATCAATGAAAAGAATCTTGAATCCTTGACTTGCTGTCACGCTACATCCTGCAGCTTTTTGTACTATTGCATACCTGCTGCAGTTAAATATTTTTATACAACACGGTAGAAGACGATTCCAGCCATTGAAACCCATTTCCAACCAATTAACCTACAGCCCCGTACATTTTGGGATGTTATGTATGCCTAAATATCACACACTCCTTTACACTGCAGGTTAGTCGTGGTTTCAGCGCGGGGGCAAGGTTACTTACAATGAGTGCGATGCCTGCCCTGGCATGGACCAGCCAGGGGCACGGGCTCAGGACGGCCATGCCCATGATATACGATCCCATGGCAGTGCCAGCGAGTGCCAGGAACCCCATCAGTGGCAGAGACCTGGGATGACAAGGATGGGAGGTCAATGGTTAAACTACCGAGTGGCCCGGACCCCAACAAGGGAACTACCACGCAGCTCATCCTGCGGCCCCGTGTGGTTGCCTCCCCCCTCCCCCCCCACCGCCTTGGGCACTCCAGGGCAGCCATCTCACAAGCTCCAGGGGTGGGGTGTTGGGGGAAGACGGTGACATGGATTTCACTCCACTGCAAATGCATTTCTGAATGGGCAATGAACCACAGGCCCTGCTTCACTTTTCCTTTACTTTGGCACTAATATATTTATTTTTAATATGTAATTTATAATAACTCTGTGTCTGTGATGCTGCCGTCCATGTTCATGACAATAAATTCTGATTGTAAGTCACCTCTGCACCCTCTCCTTAGCTTGCTTAGAACCATGGAACATTACAGCCCAGAAACTGGCCCCTTCAGCCCTTCTAGCCTGTGCCAAACCTTTTTTTCTTGCCTAGTCCCCTGACCTGCACCCAGTCCACAGCCCCTCTGTACCCCTCCCATCCATGTTCCTGTCCAAATTCTTCTTCAGTTAAAATTGAGCCCGCATTCACCACTTCAGCTCCTTTCACACCCCCCCTACTCTCTGTGTGAAGAGGTTTCTCCAAAGTTTTTCCCCTTTTACTCTTAACCCGTGTCCTCTGGTTTGTATCTCGCCTCCCCTCAGTGGAAAAAGCTGATGTACATTTACTCTGTCTGTCCCCCTCATAATTTTAAATACCTCTATCAAATCTTAGAGAAGAGGTCCTAAAAAGTGAGTACAGGCAGTTAGGTAGGGAGTTAAAAAGAAGGACCGCAAAGGGGGTAATCTCTGGATTACTCCCTGTGCCACGTGACAGTGTGAATAGAAATAGAATGAGGTGGAGGATTAACATGTGGCTGAAGGGGTGGAGTAAGGGGCAGGGTTTTAAGTTTCTGGATAACTGGGACCTTTTTTGGGGGAGATGTGACCTGTACAGTAAGGACGGGTTACACTTAAATCCCAGGGGGACCAGAATCCTGGCAGGGGTATTTGCTAGGGCTACTCAGGATCCTTTAAACTAGAATGGTTGGGGGGAGGGAACAAAATAGTACAGAGCAGTAAGGAGAAGGTTAGAATGCAAACAAAGAAAGTTTGTAGTAAGTATTTGAATATGGATGGGCAGGTGATAGAGAAGGGAAATGCTCTGGAAGAAGATGAAGGGCAATTGGCAGGAAAAATAAATAATGTTGTTCTTAAAGATGAGGGAAAACAGGGATTAAAAATTGGGAAATCTCTGAAATTCATCTATTTTAATGCCAGGAGTATTGTAAAAAAGGTGGATGAGCTGAAGGTGTGGATTGATACTTGGAAGTATGATGTGGTAGCGATTAGTGAGACATGGTTGCAGGAGGGATGTGATTGGCAACTGAATATCCCTGGGTTTCGTTGCTTTAGGTGTGATAGAATCGGAGGGGCAAGAGGAGGTGGGTTTGCATTGCTTGTCAGGGAAAATATTACAGCGGTGCCTAGGAAGGAGAGATTAGAGGGCACATCCACGGAGGCTATTTGGGTGGAACTGAGGAGTAGGAAAGGAGAGGTTACACTTGTAGGGGTGTATTATAGACCACCCGGAGGGGACCGAGACCTAGAGGAGCAAATCTGTAGGGAGATAGTAGATATTTGTGATAAGCACAGGGTTGTAATTATGGGAGATTTTAATTTTCCACATATAGATTGGGAAACACATTCTGTGAAAGGACTGGATGGGTTAGAGTTTGTGAAATGTGTGCAAGATAGTTTTTTACAACAATATGTAGAGGTGCCGACCAGAGAAGGAGCAGTGTTAGATCTACTGTTGGCAAATGGGATGGGTCAAGTGACGGAGGTTAGTGTTGGCGAGCACTTCGGGTCCAGTGATCATAATGCCATCAGCTTCAATGTCATTATGGAAAGAGAGAAATCAGGGCCAAGGATTGAGGTTTTTGATTGGGGAAAAGCTAGATTTGAGGAGATGCGAAAGGACTTACAGGGTGTGCATTGGGACAATTTGTTTTATGGGCAGGATGTAGTAGAGAGATGGAAGTCTTTTAAAGATCAGATTTTGAGAGTGCAAAAGCTTTATGTTCCTGTTAGGTTAAAAGGAGGGGCAAAAGGTTTGAGAGAGCCGTGGTTTTCAAGGAATATTGGAAACTTGGTTCGAAGAAAAAGGGAGGAGTACATTAGATATAAGAAGCATGGAGTTAAGGAGATGTTTGAAAGATACATTGAATGTAAGAGGAATCTTAAGAGAGGAATTAGGAAAGCTAAAAGAAGGTATGAGAAAACTATGGCAAGCAGGGTGAAAACTAATCCAAGAGTTCTACAAATATGTTAATGGTAAGAGGAAAGCTAGAGACAAAATTGGTCCCTTAGAAAATCAGAGCGGAAAACTGTGTGTGGAGCCTACAGAAATGGGGGAGATATTGAACAGTTTCTTTTCTTCGGTATTCACTAAGGAGAAGAATATTGGGAGATGTGAGATAAAAAAAGCAAATTGGGTAAATATGGGGAATATAGAGATTACAAAAGGTGTAGTTTTAAGGCTTTTGAAGAATATAAAGGTGGATAAGTCTTCGGGACCAGACGGGATCTTCCCCAGGACATTGAGAGAAGTGAAGGAGGAAATAGCAGAGGCTCTGGCGGTAATTTTCCAAATGTCATTAGATATGGGGATAGTGCCGGAGGATTGGCGCATTGCGCATGTGGTTCCGTTATTTAAAAAGGGTTCAAGGAGGAAGCCTGGCAACTATCGGCCTGTAAGTTTGACGTCTGTGGTAGGTAAATTAATGGAGAAAATTCTTAGAGATAGTACTTATAAACATCTGGATAGACAGGGTCTGATCAGGAGCACTCAACATGGATTTGTGGGAGGAAGGTCATGTTTGACCAATCTGATTGAATTTTTTGAAGAGGTGACTAGGAATGTGGATGAGGGTAGCGCAGTGGATGTTGTCTATATGGACAACGATAAGGCCTTCGATAAGGTACCACATGGAAGGTTAGTTAGGAAGGTGCAGTCTTTAGGTATAAATTTTAAGATAGTCAAATGGATTGAACATTGGCTGAAAGGGAGAGGCCAGAGAGTGGTAGTGGATAATTGTCTGTTAGGTTGGAGGCCGGTGACCAGTGGTGTGCCTCAAGGATCTGTATTGGGCCCATTGTTGTTCGTTATATACATTAATGATCTAGATGATGGGGTGGTGAATTGGATTAGTAAATATGCAGACGATACTAAGATAGGTGGAATAGTGGATAATGAAGAAGGTTTTCAAGGATTGCAGAGGGATTTGGGCTGCTTAGAAAAGTGGGCTGAAAAATGGCAGATGGAATTTAATGCTTATAAGTGTGAGGTGCTTCATTTTGGTCAGAAGAATCAGAACAGGACATACGTGGTAAATGGGAGAGCATTGAGGAATACAGAAGAGCAGAAAGATTTAGGAGTAACGGTACATCGTTCCCTGAAGGTAGAAACTCACGTGAATAAGGTGGTGAAGAAGGCTTTTAGTATGCTGGCCTTTATCAATCATTGCATGGAATATAGGAGTTGGGAGGTGATGTTGAGATTGTATAAGACGTTGGTGCGGCCTAATTTGGAGTTCTGTGTGCAGTTCTGGTCGCCTAATTATAGGAAGGATATAAACAGAGTGGAGAGAGTGCAGAGAAGGTTTACCAGAATGTTACCTGGGTTTAAGCATCTAGAGTATAGGGAGAGATTGGACAGATTAGGTCTTTATTCTTTGGACCGTAGAAGGTTGAGAGGGGATTTGATAGAAGTATTTAAGATTATGAAAGGGATAGACAGAGTGGATGTGGATAGACTATTTCCGTTAAGAGGAGGAAAGATTAAAACAAGAGGACATGAGTTAAGAATTAAGGGGCAGAGGTTTAGAGGTAACATGAGGGGGAACTTCTTTACTCAGAGAGTGGTAGCTGTGTGGAATGATCTTCCGGGAGAAATAGTGGCGGCGGAGTCAATTGTATTATTTAAGAAAAGGTTGGACAGGTATATGGATGAGAAGAAGATGGAGGGTTATGGGCATTGTGCAGGGAGGTGGGACTAGAAAGGGGTGTTTGGTTCGGTGCGGACTAGAAGGGCCTAACGGCCTGTTTCCGTGCTGTAATTGTTATGTTATGTTATCTCCCCTAATTTTACACTCTAGGGAATAAAGTCCTAACTTGTTGAACCTTTCCCCGTAACTCAGTCCCTGAAGTCCGGGCAACATCCTAGTAAACCTTCTCTTGCCCTCTTTCCATCTAATTGATAACTTTCCTGTAGTTCGGTAACCAAAACTGCACACAATGCTCCAAATTTGGCCTCACCAATGTCTTGTATAACTTTACCGTAACATCTCAACTCCTGGACTCAATACTTTGATTTATGAAGGCCAACGTGCCAAAAGCTCTCTTTACAACCCTATCCTGCCTGTAATGAGGCGACCAGAACTGAACACAATATTCCAAATGGAGTCGAACCAGAGTTTTATAGAGATTCTGCACGGCTCACAGCTCTTGAACTCTATCCCCTGACTAATAACGGTCAGCACACCATAAGCCTTCTTAACTACCCTATCAACCTGCCTGGCGATCTTGAGGGATCCAAGGATTGCGATTCCAAGACCTCTCTGTTCTTTCACATGGTTAAGGATCCTGCCATTACTCTGGGTTTAAGTTTAACCTTCCAAAATCAAAACAATATTCACACTTAGTAGAGGTGTAGAAGATAATGAGAGGCATAAATAAGGTGCACAGCCAGCACCTTTTACCTAGGGTGGGAGTAGCAAATACCAGAGGACGTCTGTTTAAGCTGAGGGGAGGAAAGTTTGAGGGAAGACGTCAGAGGCAAGGTATTTTGGTTTTACACAGAGAATGGCAGGCACCTGGAAGGCATTGCTGGGGGTGGTGACATTTAAAAGATTCTGAGGCGCAAAGCCGTAAGAAAAATCAGAATCAAATTTATTGTCATGAAGAAAAAAAAGTCTGCAGACACCGTGGTTGAAGTAAAAACGCAATGCTTGAGAAACTCAGTGGGTCAAACACAGAGGAAAGGGTGCATGTTTATTATTTAACAAGAGAGGATACAAATAACCTCCCAAGGATGTTGGGAAACATAGAGACTAATGCAAGGGAGGAACTGAAAGAAATCAGTATCTCTAAGGACATGGTCTTGGGGAAATTGATGGGATTGAAGGCCAATAAATCCCAAGGACCTGATAATCTACATCCTAGGGTACTCAAGGAAGTGGCCATTCAGATAGCAGATGCTTTAAGAATTATTTTCCAGAACTCGATAGACTCAGGATCAGTACCCATGGATTGGAGGGTAGCTAATGTTACCCCACTATTTAAAAAGGGGGGTGGAGAAAAAGCGGGGAATTATCGGCCGGTGAGCCTTACATCAGCAAAATGGTGGAATCCATTGTTAAGGATGTAATAGCGGAGCATGTGACTAGCAGAGAAGGGATCGGACGGAGTCAACATGGATTTACAAAAGGTAAATCGTGCTTGACAAATCTATTGGAATTCTTTCAGATGGTGACAGGTAAAATAGATGGGGGAGAGCCAGTGGATGTGGTGTACCTGGACTTCCAAAAGGCCTTCGATAAGGTCCCGCATAAACGACTGGCTTCCAAAATCAAGGCTCATGGGATTGGGGGCAAAGTATTGATGTGGATTGAGAACTGGCTGGCAGGTAGAAGACAGAGAGTTGGGATAAATGGCTCGTTTTCTGAGTGGCAGGCGGTGACCAGTGGGGTACCACAGGGATCTGTACTGGGACCCCAGCTGTTCACAATTTACATTAATGATCTGGATGAGGGGATTGGATGAAATATCTCCAAATTTGCAGATGACACTAAGCTAGGAGGGGTTGTGTGCACGGAAGAGGGGGTCAGGAAGCTCCAGTGTGATTTGGATAAATTGAGGGACTGGGCAGATCCATGGCAAATGCACTACAATGTGGATCAATGGGAGGTTATCCACTTTGGTAATACAAACCGGAGGGCAGATTACTATTTGAATGGCAATCGATTAAGAGATGGGGAAGTGCAGAGAGACCTAGGGGTACTTGTACACCAGTCTCTGAAGGCGAGCATGCAGGTACAGCAGGCGGTTAAAAAGGCAAATGGTATGTTGGCCTTCATATCAAGAGGGTTTGAGTCTAGGAACAAGGATACCTTACCGCAGCTGTACAGGGCCTTGGTGAGACCCCACCTGGAGTATTGTGTGCAGTTTTGGTCACCTTATCTAAGGAAGGATGTTGTTGCAATGGAGGGAGTGCAGAGGCGATTCACCAGGCTGATACCTGGAATGGCAGGAATGACTTATGAGGAAACTCCCTGGAGTTTAGAAGATTGAGAGGGGATCTCATAGAGACCTATAAAATTCTGGCAGGACTGGACAGAATGGATGCAGATGGGATGTTTCCAAGAATGGGAAAATCCAGAACCTGGGGCCATGGTTTGAGGATAATAGGCAAACTATTTAGGACCGAGATGAGGAGGAATTTCTTGACCCAGAGGGTGGTGAATCTGTGGAATTCATTGCCACAGAGGGCAGTAGAGGCAGGTTCATTAAATATATTTAAGAGGGAATTAGATCTATTTCTTCAGTATGAGGGTATTAAAGGTTACGGAGAGAAGGCGGGGACTGGGTACTGAACTTTAAGATCAGCCATGATCTCGTTGAATGGCGGAGCAGGCTCGAAGGGTCGAATGACCTACTCCTGCTCCTATCTTCTATGTTTCTATGTTATGAAATATATTGTTTTACCGCAGCATTAGAACATAGAACATGATAGGTCCTTTGGTCCTCGACGTTGTGCCGATCCATATATTCCATAAAAAAAGTACTCAACCCTCCCAACACTGTAACCCTTTATTTTTCTTCCATCCACATGCCTGTCTAAGAGTCTCTTAAATGCTCCTAATGTTCCAGCCTCCATCCCTGACAAGGCATTCCAGGCTCCCACAACACTACGTAAAAAATGTACCCCTGACATTTCCCCTAAACTTCCCTCCCTTCACTGTGTACACGTGTCCTCTGGTGTTTGCTGATCCTGCCTTGGGAAACAGGTGCTGGCCATCCGCCCTAATGATGCCTCTCATAATCAAGTAGACCTCTATTCAGTCTTCTCTCATCCTTCTACACTCCAGAAAGTCCAGCTCTGCTAACATGGCCTCCTAAGACTTGTTTCCCCAATCCCAGCCACATCCTGGTGAATCTCCTCTTCACCCTCTCTGCAGCTTCTATGTCCTTCCTATAATGAGGTGACCAGACTGAACACAGTTTCCAAGTGTGGTCTCACCAGAGATTTGTAGAGTTGCAACAGGACCAGAAAAAGGTGCAAAAATTACTACAAATTACGATTTTGCAAATACATGATTCAAAAAATACCTAGTGCAAAAAAAAGTGTGGTAGATAGAAATGACGGAGGGGTAGGGTTAGATTGATGTAGGGTAGGTTCATATAGGTCAGCACAACATTGTGGGCCAAAGGGCCTGCACTCTGCAGTCCTATTCCATTCAGTGTCATATACACAAAAGACGCTTCTCCCCTTTCATTTTAAATGTGCTCCCCATGAGGCTGAACTCAGTCTGATGAGCACCAGAACGATATTTTTTTAACCTGTCCAGGCCCAGGTTTGGACAAAAGCCAGTTCCACAGAGGGAGAGGGAGTGTGCAGGAGGGAGATGGATCAGCTTGCTGGGTGTCAACATCTCTGAGGATCAGTCCACGTCAATGCAATCATGAAGAATGCTTGCCAGCGGTTATACTTTGTGAGGAGTTTGTGGAGATTTGGAAGGTCACCGAATATTCTCGTAAACTTCTACAAGTGTACCATGGAGAGCATTCAGGCTGGTTGCATCAATGCCAACTCTCAGGACAAGAATAAACTCCAGAGGGTTATTAACTCAGCCTGCGACATCACGGGCACCAGACTTCACTCCATCGAGGACATCAACATGAGATGGTGTTTTAAAAAAGCAGCCTCTATCCTCAAAGTCCCCCCACCATCCAGGCCATGCCCTCTTCACCCTGCTACCATCAGGGAAAAGGTACAGGAGCCTAAAGATGAGCACTCAGCGGCACAAGGACAGGTTCTCCCCCAGGGCCATCAGATTCCTGAATGATCAACGAACCAAAGATGCTATTATTTCCAATAGTGGGAGGAAACCAGAGCCCCTGGGGAAAATCCACACAGACACAAACTCCTTACAGACAGTACAGGATTCGAATCCCAGTCTCGATCACTAGTGCTGTAACAGCGTTGCGCTAACCGCTATGCCAACCGTGCCCCCCTTACTTTGACCTTTATATTTTTCTTGCACTATTTTTATTTATTTTGTCAGGTGGTTTATATAAATGCCGCAAAACAATGCATTTCGTGACACGTTCATGAAAATAAATTCTGATTCTGACTGAGCCTCCTGCAGTTCTGCTCCCCTACCACACATTGGCGACAGGCGCAGCCATCATGTTCCACACTTGCTGCTGCCCTCTAGTGGGGGAAGCACGCCATGATTACAGCTGACCTGATGGCCATTTGGCCCATCCAGACCCCATGGCTGCTGGAAGGGGAATCCAAACAATCCCATTCCCTTGCTCTCCCTGTTGCCTTGAACCTTATTTTTCTTCCAAGTGCTTCTCTCTTTTGAAAGATCCTCCTCACTCTTGCTGACATTGCCCATCGCCATTCTGGGTTTAAATTTAGATATACAGCATGGTAACAGGCCCTTCCGGCCCATAAGTCCATGCTGTCCAATTGACCTACACCCTCCCCAGTGGGAATAAACCGGAGCCCCCAGAGGATACAGGGAGAATGTAAAGACAGTAAAATGCTGGAAAAACTCAGCAGGTATAACTGTACTTTATATAGCAAAGATAACAATTCATAGCCAACATTTCGGGCTTGAGCCCTTCATCAAACAAAATGTAGGCAAGTGCCCGAACAAAATAGTGGTGGGGGAGGAGCACAGTTGCAAAGGCAGGAGGTAATTGGTAGATAAGGAGGGAGGGTACAGCAGCAAATGGGGAGGGGGGGGATGGCTGGGTGAATAGAGAGGAAAGAGGACTGGCAGAAACCGGAGGTCGGCATTAATGCCGAGAGTGAAATGGTTGGCCGCCCCGGGACGTCCCTGTCACTGATGCGCCCAGAGCCGAGGTGCTCAGCGAAGCAATCTCTCATTCTATGTTCAGCCTCTCTGATGTAGAGAAGACCACAGCAGGTGCGCTGGAATACAGTAGAGTTGCAGACAGTGCAGAGCAGAGGTTTTCCACTCCCGGGTTGCAGGTGTGATGTGGCATCAATAACCCCAAAAGACTGAGGTTGTGCAAACTGACAGGCTGTTATTTGCAATAATTAGAACAGAGGCCTGTCCAAGCTGCCCAACTATCCTGTACTGGGGAAGGGCTGTGGAACAGTCACCTTTACTCAGGAGCCTGTGGGAGGGACCACAGTTACAGTTGGCCAAAGGGTGTGTCCAACAGATAAATATATACATACAGTGGTTTACCACAAGGTGCCCTGTGATTAGTAAGGGATTGCTTACGGTGGGATGTGGGTGGGAAGGGAAGGGTGAGAATCACTGCTCTGGACCCAATTGTTACTGAAATATTTTGCTTGTCATTGGCCCAATTCCTTTGGAGTTCTGAAATCATGCACATAACGAGTCAATGAGGGACGATTAAAACAGTGGTTCTCCAAACTTTTTCTTTTCACTCACAAACCACCTTAAGCAATCCCTTACTAATCACAGAGCACCTACTGCATAGGGATTACTTTAAGTCGTCTGTGAGCGGAACGAAAAAGATTGAAAACTACTGGTGTAGAGAGGGGTATCAACGGTTATAACAGGTTAGTTACAGTTGCAGGGAAATGGCTTCGCTGAGCACCTTCGCTCTGTCTGCGCCAGTGACGGGGATCTCCCAGTGGCCAACCACTTCAATTCCGTGCCCCATCCCCCTGCTGACATGTCGGTCAGATGCAAATTGGAGGAGCGACACCTAATTTTCCATCTGGGCGCTCTCCAGCCATACATCTTTGTCATATAAAGGACACGGTTTGACTTGTTGAGTTTCTCCAGCGTTGTGTTTTTACTTCAACTGCGGTGGTCCGCAGATTTTCCTGTTTTACTCCTCACAGACAGTGTCGGATCTGAACCCACGTCGCTGCCGTTGCTAACCATGCCACCCAGTTCTGTAAGGTTCCGTTCAATCTTCCCCCCCTCTTGTCATTTTGATCACAGGTTGTCTCTGGTTGCCTGAGCTATCCACTGATGGGATAATCCAGGACAAATCTGTGATCCAGCAGGACATTCAGCCAATCACCCAATCCCAGGGGGAAATCCCGTTACCCTCTCGTCTCTCTTCAGACACACAATATCTTCTGCCTCGCACTTGCCCATCCCCTTGGGATTCTGATGCCACTGAAACACAGTCATTTAGAGACTAATCAACCAATTGACACACGGGAGGAAACTGGAGCACCCCCAGGGGAAATACAGATGTGCAAACTCCACACGGACAGTGGCAGAAGTGAGGATTGGACTAGGACCTCCAGCAATGGGAGGCGGAGACTGCATCAATCCTGCACTGACCTATCAGGCAAGGTAAATCAGGAGGGCTAAAAGTCAAGGTGGAGAAATTTCTTTTTTTAGACATACAGCCCGGTAGCAGGTCCTTTCGGTCCACAAATCCGTTCCGCCCATTACACCCAAGTGAACTACAACCCCTGGTTTGTTTCCAACAGTGCGAGGAAACCAGAGTCCCTGGGAGAAAATCCACGCAGATATGGGGAGAACGTATAAACTCCTTGCAGACAGCGGCGGATTCGAATCCCGGTCCTGATCGCTGGCGCAGCAACAGCGCTGCACCTACCATGCTGCCCTGGGACTCTACAGGTATATTAAGAGCAAGTAGATGGTAAGGGACAAAATTGGTCCTCAGTGTGGTCAGCTATGTATGGAGCCAGAAGATATGGGGGAGATCTGCAATGGGGTTTTCCCATCAGTGGGAAGTAAGGACAATCACTCAGTGAGGTTATGGAACCTACACAGATTAAAGAGGAGGAGGTGCTTGCTGTCTTAAAGCAAATAAGTAGGGATAAATCTCCAGGGCCTGACAAGATATTCCCTCGGACCTCGAGGGAAGCTAGTGTAGAAATCGCAGGGGCTCTGGTAGAAATATTTAAAATGTCAGCCATGGGTGAGGTGCCGGGGGATTGGAGGGGAGGCCATGTTGTTTAAAAAAGGCTCCAAAAGTAACCCTGGAAATTATAGTCTGGTGAGCCTGATGTCAGAAGTAGGTAAATTATTGGAAGGTGTTCTTAGGGATCAGGTGTGGAATTATTTGGATAGCCAGAAACTGATTAGGGATAATCAACATGGTTTTGTGGATGGGGGGGGGGGGTCTTATTTAGATTTTTCAGGAGGTTACCCGGAAAGTTGATGAAGGAAAGGCTGCAGATGTTGTCCACGTGGCCTTTGACAAGGTCCCACATGGGAAGTTAATCAGGAAGGTTCAGTTAATTGGATTCAACAACGGTTGGATGGGAGAAGCCAGAGAGTGTTAGTTGATGGTTGCTTCTCAGACTGGAGGCCTGTGATGAGTGGTGGTGCCTCAGGGATCGGGGGCTGGGACCATTGTTGTTTGTCATCAATATCAATGGTCTGGATAATAATGTGATAAATTGGAACAGCAAGTTTCCAGATGACACTAAGATTAGAGCATTTGGCATATTGGCCTTCATAAATCAAAGTACTGAGTATGGGAAGTTGAGATGGTAAGTTGTAGAAGACATTGGTGAGGCCAAATTTGGAGCATTGTGTGCAGTTTTGGTCACCGAACTACAGGAAAGATAGCAGTAAGGTAGAAAGAGAGCAGAGAAGATTTACCAGGTTGTTACTGGAACCTCAGGAACTGAGTTATATGGAAATGTTAAACAGGTCGGGACTTTATCCCCTGGAGCGTAGAAGAATGTTTACAATTCTCTACATGTTTTACACTGTGTAGTTTATTTTTTCCACTACCAATTAGTGGTGATTCTGCCGTGCCTGCAGGAAAAAGCAATCTCAGGGTTGTATATGATGTCATGTATGTTCTCTGACAATAAATCTGAATGAGGGGAGATTTGTTCGAGGTATTTAAAATTATGAGCGGGTAGACAGAGTAAATGTAGAGGGTGGTGACAGACAAACCAGAGAATTGAGAGTGAAAGGGGAAATGTTTAGGGGGAACACGAGTGGGAACTTCACACAGGGAGTGGGGGTATGGAACGAGCTGCCAGCTGACTTTGTGAATGCGGGCTCAATGTAAACATTTAAGAGCAAGTTGGTCAGGTACATGAATGGGAGAGGTCTGGAGGGATGTGGATTGGATGCAGGTCAGTGGGACTAGGCATCTTCACCCAACTCCCACCCACACCCCTTCCCTGACCCTTCACCCTACCCCATCCAGACACCACCCCCACCCTGACCTTGTCCCCATCACCCACTTTCTCTGTCTCTCCTCCATCCCCCATCATCATTCCTGTCCACAACCCACCCCTCACCCTCATTCTGCCCATGACCCCCACCCTGAGCCCACCCTCCTCCCAAACCCAGCCCTCCCCCCACGACCTCATCGCAGGGCCAGAGCGGGCAGGGGTCAGCGCTGCTCACCGGTTGGGGTAGAACATTGCCACGAAGCAGGCCAGTGGATTAGCCAAGGCTGCCAAGGCAGAGGCGAGGTGGTAGGCCAGGTTTCCATAGGGGAGGCAGGAGTAGGACTGGACGGATGGCAGCACTGCATTGGTCAGCCCGTTGACCCAGGCCAGGAGGAGGAAGATGAGCAGCATCTGGGAGCGGGAGTACCTCCCAGCCTTCTCCCCGGTTTTTGGCCAGTTGATCATGGGTGCCTGCTCCGGCCCTTCCTTGCCACGCATCTCCATGGACCCCGGCTCCACGGAGCGTTCTCGCTGCCTGCGGGCTAGCGGGAGATGGTTGAGCAGGATGAAAGCCAGCAGACACAGGGCCATAACACCACTGAGGAAGAAGAAGAAGACCTCTGGGGGGAAGTTGGCCGGCTGGTACCGGGCCACCATGGTCCAGCCGTGGGTGCCGGAGCTGTTGTCCGTGGTGTTGACACAACTGACCACCCCGACGCCCTGAGCCAGGGCCACCAATCCCGGGACCAGCCCGCTGAGCCCCTCTCCGACAAAGTAGGTGGTCAGGAACTTAGGCCGAAGGCGAGCCATGAAGGGGAGGAAGGTGACGGATGAAGTGCAGTCCACCACGGAGAGGAAGAAGGTCAGGATTAGCAGGGCCAAGCTGCGACGGGTGCCAGCAAAGAGGCTGGTCTCATTCCAGAAGAAGGGCAGGAGGAAGGAGGCCACAATGCCTGTGCCCACGATGGCATAGATGATGACGGTCTCCGCCCGGCGGCTGGGCCGGAACCTGTGGGCCAGCGTGACCAGCAGCGGCCCCACATTGGCAAGCTGGATGATGACGGTGAGGTACGACGGGAGGTACCAGCCCTCGGGGACCTTGGGCACGATGAGAGGCAGCTCTACCCACAGGCCGTTGATGGCAATCCAGGAGCCCATGCCGAAGAGGGCGGCCAACCCGTGGACTGCCAGGGCCATGGTGCCAACTCTACGCTGCCTTTTCCTGGTGCCGGACACCTCACACCTGCAAACAGAAGGAGGGAGGGTAGCATTACAAAAGCGTCCATGCTCGGTGAGCTGCATGTAGTCAAGTCAGGCGGCACGGTTAGCTGTGACGCTATTGCAAAACAACGAATTTCGTGACATGTTCGTGACAAGAAACTCTGATTCTCTCCACCTTTTACAACTTGTCTGACCTCTGGGGTCCTTCCCCAGTTTCTTACCCATTTATAGACAAAATCTCACCTATTCTATCTTGGGGCTCAAACTGGAAGTGCAGACGGACCATTTCTACCCATGAATACTGCCTGATCTGCTGAGCTCCTCCACCAACACTTTGTCTGCTCAAGTTCCTCAATTCCACGGTGGTTCTCAACCTTTTTCTTTCCACTCACATTCCACTTTAAGTAATCCCTGTGCCATCGGTGTTCTGTGATTAGTAAGGGATTGCTTAAGGTGGGATGTGGGTGGGAAAAAAAAGTTTGAAAACCACTGTTTGAATTGTTCCTCATTGACTCGTTATGTGTATGGTTTCAGAACTCCAAAGGAAATGGGCCAATGACAATTTTTCTCAAGCAAAATATTTCCGTAACAATTGGGTCTAGAGCAGTGGTTCTCAACCTTCCCTTCCCACTCACATCCACCTTAAGCAATCCCTTACTAATCACAGAGCACCAATGGCATAGGGAATACTTAAAGTGGTATGTGAGTGGGCATTAAAAAGGTTGAGACCACTGCCTTATTGTAATATCATTTCTCCCTTCCTCCCCCCCCCGCCACTCACCATCGACGTGATTGACCGAAGAGGGTGTGCAAAATCATGGAGGACCCTCTTCCACCCCGCACATAGCATCTTTCAGCTGCTCCCGTCGGGGAAGAGATCCAGGAGGATCAGAGCCAGCACCACCAGGCTGAGGAACAGCTTCTTCCCACGGGAGGTGAGAATGCTGAACGATCAAGCGAACTGCCCGACCGCCTGAGACTTATATTCATGAAACAATATTTAATTGTATAGATGAAACTCTTGTTCTGTGTTATGTCTGCTGGTTTTGCACTGAGGACCAGAGAACACCGTTTCGTCGGGTTGTACTTGGGCAATCAAATGACAACAAACTTGACCTGACATTTTATTCATGAGCTTTGTTCAGGGCTGGAAAGAATCTGATTATGCATCATTATGTTTGCAAATCTTCTTTCTAGTGGGAGGAGTGGGGGTAAAGGGTGTCTGGCTGGGCTGAGATGGGTCTTTTAACATATTAACAATGATACAAATACAAGAGCAAGATTTGAGCTCCATCACCCAAATCCTCTTGCAATAAAGAATGACGTACTTTCCACTGGATGTGCCTGCATTCTAATTTCTGGTCTCTGGTTCAGGGAGACCCAGCTCCCTCGGATTACCAGCACCTTGTAATTCCCCGTCATTTAAAAAAAAACTCTGCATTCCATGGTGGGAGAGTCTAGGACAAGAGGGCATATCTTCAGGATTGAAGGACGTCCACTTAGAACAGAGTTGCGGAAGAATTTCTTCAGCCAGAGGGCTATGAATCTTTGCCACAGGCGGTTGTGGAGGCTGGGTCATTGGGTGTACTTAAGGCAGAGATTGATAAGTTCGCGATTAGCCAGGGCATCAAAGGTTCGGGGGAGAAGGCCGGGCAGTGAGGCTGAGTGGGGAAATGGATCAGCTCATGATTAAATAGTGGGGCAGACTCGATGGGCTGAACGGCCTGTTTCTGTTCCTATGTTTTTTGCTATTAAGAAAACACCTCGTAACTCGGTTAACCTTTTATCCCATTCACAAACTGTAGACCACAGCCATATTCAATGAATTTATTTTCCCAGGGACAAAGTCTCTTTTCATCTCCCTTCCTGCCAGACTGAATATTTTGTATTGAATGCCTTTTTGGAACAAGACCAAACTCTTAATGTACAATGATCTTTCAGTTTATTTTGCTCAGTGAATCCCTTCCTTTTCTATTTTACATTACCATTCTTTCCCACATTCCAGTTATACTCCAATTTTGTTCATCTGTTGTAAGAACACTGATCTCCATCCAGGACCTCCTTTCCTCTGGCTTTGAGAGGAAAGACCAACCAGAACTCTGAACGAGCCCTTCCAGTTGCTCTAATCTCCAACTTGCCATCTCCAGACCCTGCTCTCTCCTATCCAGTGTCTCTCCCGGCAGCCCTTCTGTCTCCACTCTCCACAACTAAGTCAACTCTCCCTCTCCGCCCCCCCCCCCCCCCACAGCCCTCTCCGCCCCCCCCCCACAGCCCTCTCCGCCCCCCCCACAGCCCTCTCCGCCCCCCCCACAGCCCTCTCCGGCCCCCCCCACAGCCTTCTCCGTCCCCCCCCCACAGCCCTCTCCGCTCCCCACCCACAGCCCTCTCCGCTCCCCCCCACAATGCTCTCCACTCCTCACTCTCTCCCCCCAGTCCTCCACTCCCTCACTTTCTCTCCCCACAGCCCTCTCCACTTCCCCTCCCCTCCTCCCTCAGCCCTCTCCACTCACCTACTTTCTCCTGCCACAGCCCTCTCCACTCCCCCACTCTCTCCCTTCCCATAACCCTCTCCACTCCCCCACTCTCCCTGCTCCAGTTTCTCCTGCCACAGCCCTGTCCACTCCCCCACTCTCTCCCTCCCCACAGCCCTTTCCACTCCCCCACCCT
This sequence comes from Narcine bancroftii, assembly GCF_036971445.1. Lineage (NCBI taxonomy): Eukaryota > Metazoa > Chordata > Chondrichthyes > Torpediniformes > Narcinidae > Narcine > Narcine bancroftii. The sequence continues at coordinate 488,618,852 of NC_091469.1, read as the reverse complement.
CTCCCTCCCCACAGCCCTCTTCACTCCCCCACTCTCTCTCCCTCCCCATAACCCTCTCCACTACCCCACTTTCTCCTACCACAGCCCTCTCCACCCCCACTCCCTCCCTACAGCCCTCTCCACTCCCCACTCTCCCCGCAGTTGAGCCCCCCTCACGACTCTGCCACTATCCGGGGGGGGGGGGGGGTCTGATCCCCTCATCACGTCTGCCTCCCCCATGAATCTGCCTCCCCACTCACCCTCCCACAGCCGAGAGGGAGCGGCAGATTGGCCACTCCCTTGCCCAGGTGAAACCCACCCACTCACCGGCTCCGAAGACAGAGCGATGGCTCCTGGCCTCGGGCGTCGAGTGGACAGCTGGGGAGCCGACTCCTGCCTTGGGGTGGGGGGGGGGAAACGTCAGCACGAGTTAATCTCCCGACGGCCGAGGTCGAGCTGTGCAGACAAGCTGTACCCACGGCTGCGATAAGCAGCAGTTACAAGGACAGGTACTGATAGGAGAAAGCCTTGTCCCAACACACATGCTGCTGAAGTCCTTGAGAACACTTGTCACCCCATCCTTTAGGCCACAGAGAAGATGGATGGTCAGGGCATTTCACCTTTAAGCACCTTCCTCACACAGAGGGTGGAGGGTGCCCATGGAAGCAGTAGATAGGATAACAACTTCTATCACAGCGCTGGTGACCCTGGTTTGAATCCAACAATGTCTGAGAGGAATTTCTTTTTAAAATTTAGACATGCAGCATGGTAACAGGCCCTTCCAGTCTGTGAACCCGTGCCACCAAAATACTCCAATTAAACTCCAACACCCTGTACGTTTCTGTCATCCATTGCATCCCAGGAGTGCGTGCCGCCCAATTTACCTACAACCCCCCCCTCCAGTACGTTTCAAACGGTGGGAGGAAACCAGAGCCCCCATGCAGACTCGGGGAAAACGTACAAACTCCTTATAGACAGCGTTGGATTCAATCCCCGGTCCCTATCGCTGGAGCCCTCCAAGTTTGCACATTCTGTCTGTATCCGTGGGGCTTTCCTCCAGATTCCTTTAAAAACATACAAGGGTAAAACACGGATGGCTGCAGACAAAGATACAGAACCAACATTCCGGGCTTAAGCCCTTCATCAAATTGAAGGCAGGCGTCTGAATAAAATGGTGGGGGGGAGGGAGAGGCAGGGGGAGGAGCACAGTCCCACACGCAGGAGGTTATAGGTGGATGAGGGAGGGCACAGCAGCGAGCTGGGGGGGGGGAGGAATGGCTCTGTGAATGGACAGGGAAAGGGGTGGAGAGCTGGAGGAATGGAGACAGAGGGATGGGGAAGAATGGGGAGTGGGCTGGCAGAAACCAGAGGAATCAATGTTCGTTCGTGCCATCTGGTTGGAGAGGGCCCAGGTGGATAATTAGGTGTTGCTCCGACAATTTACGGGTAGGCTTGGTTTGACGGTACATGGTGGCATGGAGGTGGGGCACAGAATTTAAATGGTTGGCCACTTGGAGGTCCCTGTCACTGATGTGGAGAGAGTGAAGGTGCTCAGTGAAGGGATCGCCCATAGAACAATTACAGCTCAGGATCCTTTGGCCCTTCTAGACCGTGCAAAACCCTTTTTTTGTCTAGTCTCCCTGACCTGCACCCAGTTCATAGCCCTTCATACCCCTCCCATCCATATGCCTGTCCAAATTCCTCTTAATTATTAAAACTGAGACTGCATTCACCACTTCAGCTGGTTCCACACTCCCACCTCTGTCTGCATGAAGACGTTCCCCCTCATGTTCCCCATAAACTTTCCCCTTTCACCCTTAACCCATGTCCTCTGGTTTGTATCTCACCTACCCTCAGTGGAAAAAGCCAACCGACATTTGCTCTGCCTGCCGCCCCCCCTCATAATTTTAAATACCTCCCCTCATTCTTCTACACTCCAGGGAGTAAAGTCCTAATCTGTTTAACCTTTCCTTGTAACTCAGTTCCTGACGTCTGGGCAAGCGCAGTCTCTTCGATGTAAAGAAGGCTGCAATGGGATGCAATGGATGACTGAAATGTACAGTGTTGTAGTTTAATTGGAGTATTTTGGTGGCACGGGTTCACAGACTGGAAGGGTCTGTTGCAGTGCTGGATTTCTAAATTAAAAAATCCTGTCTGGTCCCCTAACCAAGGAGGACCCTATCGCTAGTCCTCTCCTCCCCTTCTGAGCCAGACTCTGTGGCAAAGATTTTGCTGCTTTTCCCTGTTGGGTTGTTTCCCCCCCCACCCCCACCCCCACCACTCCACAGGGACAGTGGTGGGGGTGGGGGTCTCTTGTTTCCTGCATCCTACTTCCCTGGGTGCCATTCCCATGGACCTTTCACCTTATGAACCAAAGCCTTGACCCTCCTCTTCACCCTAGGAAATGCAGGGGAATTGTAGGATAATCGGGTAGCATGGGCTCGTGGGCTGAATGGACCGATTACCATGCTGCATGTCTACATTTTAAAACAAACATTAGAAATCTAAACAGGAACCAGAAAGAACATAGGCAAATGGGATGAACTTGGGTAAGTCATCTGATTGGCATGGACAAGTTAGGCCCAATGGCCTTTTCCCGTGAGATTACTTTTAAATCCTTCCCTTCTCACCTCCATCCTGTGGTCTAGCTTTACCCTCCGCTAACCTGGAAAAAAGACCGTAACTATCTATCTTATCCCTGCCTCTCAATTGATTTTATAAACCCCTATACCCCCCGGCCTCCTGTGCTATTGAGAGCAAAGCCCCAGCCTTTCCTTATAATTATTCAACCTTACCAGTAACATTCTCGTGACTCTTTCCACATGTTTAGTAACAGGACACACATGGGAGTGAATAAAAGCACGAAAGTCTGCAGATGCTGTGACTGTAGTCCAAGCAAAGGAACGCTGGAGGAACTCAGCTGGTCTCGCTGCGTCCATAGGAGGGAAAGATATATTACCAATGTTTCGGGCCTGAGCCCTTCCTCAAGGTATGAATTGAAATTGGAGGAACAATGTCTCATCTGCCATCTGGGCATAAACATCGGCTTCTCCAGCTTCCACTAAACTATCCCCCCCACCTCCCCTCACATCTTAATCCCCATCTCCTTTCCTCTCAGTTCTCTCCCTCCTTTTCACAGCCAAAACCAATTGTCACCTTTACTCTCGTCACACCCAATTAGCACCTTTTGGTCCGGACACCTCACCCCTCCCATTCTTCCCTCTTTCTCTCTCAAGGCCCTTGAGGGTGGCGGCAGGAGCAGATCTTAGCCTGTGGACTCACCTTTCAGTTGGCAGCCCTAAGGCGGGGTGATGGGTATCATAGCAGCCCATCATAAACATGTGGCATAACAATGGCCGACTTCCCTACCCAGAATCCCCCACACTGTGTTTCACACAACAGTTCCAGTTGCATGGGGGAATATGGGCAGGGAAGACGGCCATTGCTGCATATTGAACCGCAGAGAGTGGCCCAGGTGCAGGAGCAGACAGCTGGGCTGTGACATCCCCCACTGGTTACCCCTGCCTGACATCCCCCGCCGGCCGCCCCTGCCTTGACATCTCTTGCCGGCCGCCCCTTCCCTGAAGATCCCTGCTGAACTCCCCTCCCTAGCGGGGAGCGGGACGGTGGGGGGGGGGGCGTCTGCCAGGCAGCGGGGGGGGGGGCATCTGCCAGGCAGCGGGACGGGGGGGCATCTGCCAGGCAGCGGGACGGGGGGGCATCTGCCAGGCAGCGGGACGGGGGGGCATCTGCCAGGCAGCGGGACGGGGGGGCATCTGCCAGGCAGCGGGACGGGGGGGCATCTGCCAGGCAGCGGGACGGGGGGGCATCTGCCAGGCAGCGGGACGGGGGGGGCATCTGCCAGGCAGCGGGACGGGGGGGGCATCTGCCAGGCAGCGGGACGGGGGGGGCATCTGCCAGGCAGCGGGACGGGGGGGGCATCTGCCAGGCAGCGGGACGGGGGGGGCATCTGCCAGGCAGCGGGACGGGGGGGGCATCTGCCAGGCAGCGGGACGGGGGGCATCTGCCAGGCAGCGGGACGGGGGGGCATCTGCCAGGCAGCGGGACGGGGGGGGCATCTGCCAGGCAGCGGGACGGGGGGGGCATCTGCCAGGCAGCGGGACGGGGGGGCATCTGCCAGGCAGCGGGACGGGGGGGCATCTGCCAGGCAGCGGGACGGGGGGGGCATCTGCCAGGCAGCGGGACGGGGGGGGCATCTGCCAGGCAGCGGGACGGGGGGGGGGCGTCTGCCAGGCAGCGGGACGGGGGGGGGGCGTCTGCCAGGCAGCGGGACGGGGGGGGGGGCGTCTGCCAGGCAGCGGGACGGGAGGGGGGGGGCGTCTGCCAGGCAGCGGGACGGGGGGGGGGGGGCGTCTGCCAGGCAGCGGGACGGGGGGGGGGGGCGTCTGCCAGGCAGCGGGACGGGGGGGGGGGGGCGTCTGCCAGGCAGCGGGACGGGGAGAGGGCGTCTGCCAGGCAGCGGGACGGGGAGAGGGCGTCTGCCAGGCAGCGGGACGGGGGGGGGGGGCGTCTGCCAGGCAGCGGGACGGGGGGGGGGGGGCGTCTGCCAGGCAGCGGGACGGGGGGGGGGGGGCGTCTGCCAGGCAGCGGGACGGGGGGGGGGGGGCGTCTGCCAGGCAGCGGGACGGGGGGGGGGGGGGCGTCTGCCAGGCAGCGGGACGGGGAGAGGGCGTCTGCCAGGCAGCGGGACGGGGAGAGGGCGTCTGCCAGGCAGCGGGACGGGGAGAGGGCGTCTGCCAGGCAGCGGGAAGGGGAGAGGGCGTCTGCCAGGCAGCGGGACGGGGAGAGGGCGTCTGCCAGGCAGCGGGACGGGGAGAGGGCGTCTGCCAGGCAGCGGGACGGGGAGAGGGCGTCTGCCAGGCAGCGGGACGGGGAGAGGGCGTCTGCCAGGCAGCGGGACGGGGAGAGGGCGTCTGCCAGGCAGCGGGACGGGGAGAGGGCGTCTGCCAGGCAGCGGGACGGGGAGAGGGCGTCTGCCAGGCAGCGGGACGGGGAGAGGGCGTCTGCCAGGCAGCGGGACGGGGAGAGGGCGTCTGCCAGGCAGCGGGACGGGGGGGGGGCGTCTGCCAGGCAGCGGGACGGGGGGGGGGGGGGCGTCTGCCAGGCAGCGGGACGGGGAGAGGGCGTCTGCCAGGCAGCGGGACGGGGGGGGGGGGGCGTCTGCCAGGCAGCGGGACAGGGGGGAGGCGTCTGCCAGGCAGCAGGGCAGGGGGGGGGCTTTTTGCACAAGGGCTCAGGCCCAAAACCTCAGTATTATACATTTACTTCCATTGGACGCTGCGAGACCAGCTGAGTTCCTCCAGCATTTACTACGCATTTTTACCACAATGACGGCCATTTGCAGACCTTCCTCTTTCACTCCCCAGTTCTGCGCTGGTCCACTGCTCCCCCCAGTGTCTGCAGCCCCTCGTGGTACACTACAACCATCTCAGGCACAAACCTCCATGGTTGCAGGATTTGAAATAAGAAAAAACAGTCAGCTCCTTTAACACGCCATTTAATGCCTAAATGGAGCTGCTGTCATCAGAAACAGGCAGTTGGACCCCATGGCAGTGCTGTGTCTCCTCTCCCATCTCTTCACAGGTCCTTAACCGGTGCAGTGCTGCCTTTTTTAAAGCCTCTCCTCTCTCAGGGCCCCAAGTGATGAAAGCAAGCATGCCAAATTGTTAGGAAAGTTGAGAAGGCCTATGAAATGCTCAGCTTCGTAATGGAGGGGATAGAGTTCAAGAATTGCGAGGTCATGTTGCAACTCCACAAATCTCTGGTGAGACCACACTTAGAGTGTTGTGTTCAGTTCTGGTCACCTCATTGCAAGAAGGATGTGGAAGCTGTGGAGAGGAGGCAGAGGAGATTGACCAGGATGTTGGCTGGATTGGGGAAACAAGTCTTATGAGGCAAGGATAGCAGAGCTGGGACTTTTCTCTTTGGATTGAAGAAGGATGAGAGGAGACTTAATTACAGGTCTACAAGATTATAAGAGCCAATGAATTAAGGTGGACAGCCAGCACCTTTTTCCCCAGGGTGGGAGTAACAAACACCAGAGGACATCTGCACAAAGTGAAGGGTAGACATCATGGGTAAAATACTTTTAAAAAAAACACAAAAGTTGTGGGTGCCTGGAATGCCTCGCCAGGGATGGTAGTGGAGGCTGAAACATTGGGGGCATTGAAGAGACTCTTAGACAGGCACATGGATGGAAGAAAAATAGAGGGTTATCAGAGAGGGAGGGGTTAGTACTTTTTTTAAGGAATATATGGGTCGGCACAACATCAAGGCCTGAATGGCTTGTACTGTGTTGTAGTGTTCTATGGTCCAAATCCCTTCTTCTCCATCTTTTTATACTGTCATTTTCAGGGAAATTTTAACCTATTTCCCCCCCAAGTCTCTCTGATATGCAACACTTTTCAGAGCCCTATCGTTCACCATGCAAGGCCTCCACCGGTTTAACCTCCCAAAGTGAAGCACCTCGCTCCCATCCAAAATAAACTCCAACTGCCCTTCCTTGGTCCACTTGCCCTGGGCATCTTGATTCCGTTGTAACCTGACCAGAGCGTGGGTGGGTGGAACAAGCTGTCAGAGGAAATTCCGAAGGTAGGTACAATTGCAACATTTAAAAGATATTTGGACAGGATACAGAATTAGATAGACGTGGGCATGGACAGACCAGATGTAGAATTGAAAGGCGTTGACAGAGTCTAAGAGCACAACGCTGGAGAAATTCAGCTGGTCAAACAGGGCACTTTTTACGTAGCAAAGATTAAGAAACAGAACCAACTTTTCAGTCAAGGCTCTAGAGGGCAGTGAATCTGTGGAATTCGCTGCCCATTGAAGCAGCGGAGGCGACCTCAGTAAATACAGAAAATTACCAGGTTACGAACGTCCAACTTATGGACGACTTGTACTTACGAATAAATTGCGCCCCCAATTCGCGCATGCACATAATGTTACCTTCCGGTATGCAAGACATCGATGGAACGAGAGTAAGTGCTAACTTTCAATCATGATCTGTTTTGAAAACAGTTTAGATGGGAAAAAGTGTGTCCTTAATGTTTTTTGTAACAATACTAAGACAAACATTTGATTGACTGATGCTAAATAAGAACCATGTGTACCCGTTCGGACTTACCTACAAATTCGACTAAAGTCAGACGTAGGAACGGATCTAGTGACCCAGGGACTCCCTTATTTATGAGAAGGTTGGATAGATTTTTATATAGTAGGGGAATTAAGGGATATGGGAAAAGGCAGGTAGGTGGAGATGAACTGATCATCAGATCAGATTGGCAGAACAGGCTCGATAGGCCGGATTCCTGCTCCTATTTCTCATGTTCTGACTCCAGGCAAGATAAACAGAACTGTTCAACCCATTGAGTTCCTCAAGCATTGTGTTTTTATTTAAAATTTTTTTTAAAATCAGACTTTCATGTTTTCTCTCGTAGATGTAGAAAGGTTGTTTCCCATGATGGGAGAGTCTAGGATAAGGGGGCACAACTTCAGGATTGAAGGGCGTCCACATAGAACAGAGACGAGGAGGAATTTCTTCTGTCAGAATTTGGTGAATCTGTGGAATTTGATGCCACAGGCGGTTGTGGAGGCCAAGTCACTGGGTGCATTTAAGAGACAGATTAACCAGGGCATCAAAGGTCAAAGGCGCAGTGGGGCTGAGCGGGAAAATCGATCAGCTCGTGATTAAATGGAGGGGCAGAGTTGATGGACTGTTTCTGCTCCATCGTTTTACGGGCAAAACGCAGGGAAGTGGGAATTGTGCAGATTGGGAACTTGGTCAGCAGTGATGGGTTGGGCCGAAGAGCCTGTTTGACCCTCTGCCTGTGCGGGGTGCGCAGAGAGGGGAGACTTTTTTTCCCCTTCATCTCCTACAAACTCAAGAGTTCTGAAGCCATCATCCACACAATTACACCTCAAGCCCGAATGGCTCCATTTCCCCTCCGTCACCACCCACCACCCCAGCTCCACTTCACGCCTGCCCACACCCACCAGTCCCCACACTCCGCCTTACACATCACCTCGAACGAGGGTCCCTCCTGGCCTCGTCACCTTCTCTGACAAAGATCTCCCTCTCTGAGCTGTGTTCTTACAGGAATACCAAGGGGTTTAACATTCTTGTGATTCATTTACTTTTCTTTGGGCCTTGAAGTTAATAAAGAGGAATCATTCATTCCAATTTGCATAAAGTCCAATCTATTAACCATCTCATGGAAGCAGGAAGAGGCCATTCAGCCCCCCTAGCCTGTACTGCCAAAGAACATAGAACTCCATAGCGCAGGGAGAACATGGCCCATAGTGTTTTGCCGACCTAATAACCTATTCCTTGCAGAAGGGCTCAGGCCTGAAACATTGGTAATATATCCTTACCTCCTACGGAAGCTTCGAGACTGGTTGAGTTCATCCAGCATTTCTACAATGACTGCTTAGAATTCCATCACTGCATAACCCTTGATTTTTCAGACTTCTGTGAACCTATCTAATAGTCTCTTAAAGACCATATGAGACTCATATGCACCAAACAATATTTGTATAGATCAGGGGCCGGAAAAGTGGTCTATATTGACCCCTGGGGGTCAATATCCAAGGGGTTGATAAATGTCCAGGCTATGGAGAAGTTTATCATCGATTTATTTATTTTACATGCTTGTGGGGGGGGGGGGGGGGGGGGGGTCCGATGAAAGATTCCATGAAGAGGTCAAGTTTGCCAGCCCCTGGCGTAGATGAACCCTTGGCCTGCATATGTATTGTTTGTATACGTGTTATGTCTGGTTGTGTGTCCATGTGCTTTGCACCGGGGACCGGAGAATGCTATTTTGTCAGGAAGTACTGTACAATAAAACTGACGTCTTAAAAGACCCTTTTCTATCTGCTTCCACCACCGATGCCGACAGCATATTCCATACACCCAACCCTCTCTATGTGCAGAACTCGCCTCTTACATTCCCCCTTGTACTTACTTCCAAACACCTTAAAACAACACCCCCACTGTGTTAGCCATTTCAGCCCCGGGAAAAAGCCTCTGGCCATCCACATGATCAATGCCCCTCATCGTCCTCCCTCGTTCCAAGGAGAAAAGACCGAGTTCACTCAACCTACAAAGCATGCTCTCTGATCCAGGCAGCGTCCTTGTAAGTCTCCTCTGCACCCTCTCTATCACATCCACGTCCTTCCTGCCATGAGGTGGCTGGAACTGAACCCATTGGATTGAGTAAAAGCTGGCTCATCGGTCTGGAATCTTCTGACCACTTGATGGGACTTGTAGGGGAGCTGCTGCCTCATGGCGATGGAGACTAGCTGGGGTTGGGGGGGGGCATGGGGCGTGGGGCTTCAAACCTGCCCTGTGGCACTTCTGGTGTGATGTTTGCCCACTCTGTCTGCTCCCCTTTCCCCAAAGTCCCAGCAACATTCTAGTAAATCTTCTCTGAACTCTCAGTTTAATTGATATCTTTCCTGCAGTTAGTTAGGAAGATGGTGGAAAGATCTTAAAATAGTGGGCTAAAACAGGAAAGTCGGTAGATGTTGGAATCTGCAGGGATGAGGACAGAGTAAAATCAATTCTGCTGGATTAGTGTAAATCGGTGGTTGCTGGTAGGGGGTGATACGATGGGCTGAAGGGCCTATTTCTTGGTTGCAGACACAATGGGGCGTTTCTGTTGTCAATGACGTGGTTCCAGAATGCTGTTCATCTTTCCTGGAGTCGGCTCTTGCCTGTTTCAGGGAATATACCTGACATCAAGAAATGATCCCATGGGTTCAACCTACCAGAGAAATATATTAATTGGATTAAAGCATTATATAAGGGTCCATTGGCGAAGGTGACAGTAAATGGATATATAATCGAACCAATTTAAATAAAGTAGGTCAACTATGCAGGGATGTCCACTATCTCTCTCACTGTTCGCTTGAGCAATAGAACCATTGGCAGAACTGATAAAAACAGAAAATAAAATAAGAGGGATTAAAAATAAAGGAGAAGGAGTATAAAATCAGTCTATTTGCAGATGACATAGGAAGTAGGAACAGGCGTAGGCCAAAAATGGCCCATCGAGCCTGCTCCGCCATTCAATACGATCATAGCTGATCTAATTTATGACCTAACTCCACCTACCTGCCTTCTCCCCATATCCCCTAATTCCTCTATCATGTAAAAATTTATCTAACCGAATTTTAAATATGTTTAATGAGGCAGCTTCAACCACTTCCCTGGTTAGAGAATTCCAAACATTCACTACTCTCTGGGAAAAGCTATTTTTCCTCATCTCTGTCCTAAATCTACTCCCCCGAATCTTGAGACTGTGTCCTCCCATTTTAGTTTCCCCGGCCCGCTCAAAAAACCTTCCTACATCTATCCTATCCATACCCTTCATAATCCTCTATGTTTCTATAAGATCTCCTCTCATTCTTCTGAACTAGAGCGAATACAATCCTAGACGATTTAATCTTTCATCATAAGTCAACCCCTTCATCCCAGGGATCAACCTAGTAAACCTCCTCTGGACCGTCTCCAAAGCCAGTATGTCCTTCCTCAAATATGGAGACCAGAACTGGACACAGTACTCCAGGTGCGGTCTCACCAGTACCTTATACAGTTGCAACATGACCTCCCTACTCCTGAATTCAATTCCTCTAGCGATGAAGGCCAACATTCCATTTGCCTTCTTAATAACCTGCTGCACCTGCAACCCAACTTTTTGTGATTCATGCACAAGCCCTCCCAAGTCCCTCTGCACAACAGCATGCTGTAGTTTTTCACCCTTTAAATAATATTCAGCTCTTTCATTTTTCTTGCCAAAGTGGATCACCTCACACTTACTAACATTGTACTCCATCTGCCAGACCTTTGCCCACTCATCCACCTTAACTATATCCCTCTGCAGACTCTCCACATCCTCATTACAATTTGCTCTTCCACTCAATTTGGTGTCATCCGCAAACTTGGCTCCACCACATTTTGTCGCCTCCTCCAAGTCATCAATGTAAATAATGAACAGTTGTGGGCCTAACACTGACCCCTGCGGCACCCCACTTATCACTCTCTGCCAACCTGAAAAACTCCCATTTATCCCGACTCTCTGCCTCCTGTCAGACAATCAATTTTCAATCCAGGCCAATAGACTTCCCCAGACTCCACTTTCCTGTAACTTACTGAGAAGTCTCTTGTGCGGCACCTTATCAAACGCTTTCTGGAAATCCAAATATACAACATCAACATCATAATATACTTAACAGAAACAGAAAGATCAATAAAAGAACTACATAAGAAATTGAAGGAATATGGAGAAATATCGGGGTACGAGATCAACCTAAATAAAAGTGAAGCGATGCCAATGAATAATGCGGATTTCACAAAGTTTAAGAAAGAATCACCATTTAAATGCCAAACACAAGCAATCCGATACCTAGGTATTAGACTAGATAATAATCTAGGCCATCTATACAAATTAAATTGTCAGCCATTAATGAAGAAATTACAGGATGACTTAGAACATTGGAAAGAATTACCGCTAATGTTGATAGGGAGGGTAAATTGCATTAAAATGAATATCTTCCCAAGGATGCAATATCTATTTCAATCGTTACCAATTCCCTTAACAGAGAAATTCTTCAATGAACTAAAGAGAATAATAAGGAAATTCTTATGGAAAGGGGAGAAACCGAGGATAGCGTTAGATAAATTAACAGAGAGGTACAAACAAGGTGGTTTGCAGCTACCAAACTTTAAGAATTATTATAGAGCAGCACAATTAAGGTATCTATCAGATTTTTATCAAACAAGGGAAAAACCAGATTGGACCAAGATAGAACTAGATAAAATAGGGGAGAAGGTACCAGAACATATACTTTATAAGTGGGATGAAAAGCTGGTGCAACATAGGAATTCACCAGTACTGCACCATCTGCTCAACATTTGGAAGAAGATTCATGTAGAAAGGAATAAAACAAATTACCAAATACCAAAATTAATATTGACGCAAAATCAGCTAATCCCTTTCACAATAGATAACCTTTCCTTCAGAGAATGGGAGCGAAAGGGGATCAAAAGAATAGAAAATTGTTTTTTGGGAAATAAATTATTATCTTTTAAACAAATGAAGTGCAAATATGGAATAACTCATGGTACAATGTTTGCATACCACCAACTGAAAACCTACTTAAAGGACAAATTGGGAAGAAGACTGAGGTTACCAAAAGGAAGCAGCTTTGAATATGTAATTACAGACACAATGATAATTAAAAGATTTATAACAAACATGTACATCAAGCTGCAAGAGAAAGAGTATGAGGAAACAAGCTGTAAACCCAAACAAAAGTGGGAACAAGATTTAAACATAAAGATAAAGAATGAAACATGGGAAAAGCTATGCCTCGGAACTATGAGAAATACAATAAACACGAGGTTATGCATGATACAATATAATTGGTTACACAGGTTATTCACCACACCCCAAAAGTTAAATAAATGAGACCCAACTGTATCAGACAGATGTTTTCGCTGTAAGAAGGAAACGGGAACAACAGTTCATGCAATTTGGGCATGTGAGAAAGTGGAAACGTTTTGGGAAGATCTAAATAAAATATTAAATAAAATCACACAAAGCAACATCCCAAAAAATCCAGAGATTTTTCTTCTAAGTAAAGAATTAGGCTTTAAACTGGATGAAGCACAAAAAAGATTTATTATGATAGCCTTAGCTGTAGCAAAAAAATGTATAATGTCAACCTGGAAATCGGAAGAGCCTGAGAGTACAGCAATGGTACATAGAAATGAATAAATGTATTCCATTGGAAAAAATAACATATAATTTAAGAATTAACATCACAGTATTCGAACAAATTTGTGAACTGTACATGGAACATAGCTGAGAGGGCCTACCATGGACCTCCACCCCCTAAAATGACAGAATGAGAAGAAGACGAAATGAACTGAGCCAGTGTGTAAAAGTAGATGACACAAATTTCTTGTTTATTTTCATTGTGTGATAACATTGTTTAATGGGTTTATAGTATTGTATATGTTGAACGTTTAGTGGGTAGGGAGGGGGGTGGGAGGGAGGGAGGGAAGGGAGGGGGGAAAAAAAGAGGAGAAAATGACACTGTGTATATTCAAAAGGGAAATGTTTGTGTATTTTGGTTAATATGGTTCACAGTGTGAAAAATAAAAATAAAAAAAAACAATGGAAACAACTTGTCAACCTCAAAAAAAAATCCCTTGGATAGGGTTAGGATGGTCTTAGATAGACCCCCTCCCTCCCATTTGCACTGTGGACCCCATGGACAGACCCTCCCCCATATTCATGATGTGGTCCCACAGATAGACCCCCACTCTTGATGTGGTTCCACAGATAGACCATTCCCCCCACACCACCCCAGCATGGTATAGTCCCACAGATAGACCCCCTCCCCCACCACTCATTGTGTAGTTCCCCGGACAGAACCCCTACCCCTCACCCTGGGAGTGGATCTGCAGAGAGACCCTTACTAGAGCACAGCACAGTCCCGCTGTCTGAATTCAGTCAATCGAGTTCAAGGCCGAAGATAGACTGGGACTTTAATCTGGATCCAGGCCAGGTGGTTGGCTGGAAATAACTGCTTGGAGGTAAATAAATGTCACCGTTGTGAGAGACACAAAGGCAAGATAGTGCCTCTCATTTGAAGGAGCCTTCAACTGAGGCAGGGAAATAAACGACAAGGCTCTGGGGAGAGTTCGAGACCAAACTCTGCAAGCGCTGAGATCAACACTTGATTATCCGTCCGGGCCCTCTCCAACCAGATGGCATTAACATCAACCTCCCCTGTCTCTGCTGGCCCACTCTCCATTCTCCCTCCCTCTGTCTTCTTTCCTCCAGCTCTCCACCCCCCCCCCCCACCCTTGCTCTCTCCATTCACCGAGTCCCCTCCCCTCCCCTGTTTTCTGGTGCACCATCCCTCCCTTATCCACCCATTTACCTCCTGCCTTGGGACTGTGCTCCTCACCCTGCTCCTCCTCCCCCCCCACCATTTTGTTTAGGCACCTGCCAACATTTTTCCCTATCCCGAGGAAGGAATATTGGTTCTGTATCTTTATCTTTGCTATATAAAGGACACTGTTTGACCTGCCGAGTTCCTCCAGCATTGTGTTTTTACCTCAACCACAGTGTCTGCAGTGTCTTGTGTTTTACATTTAGCCATTGTTTTAAAATCTTTCCACCATCTTCCTAACTATATCTAACTACAGGAAAGTTAGAAAGAGGGCAGAGAAATTTTACTCGGATGTTGCTGGGACTTCAGGAACTGAGTGACAGGGAAAGGTTAAACAGGTTCGGACTCTATTCCCCGGAGCGGAGAAGAATGAGGGGAGATTTGATGGAGGTATTTAAAATTATGAGGGGGATAGACAGACAGGCTTTTTCCACTAAGGATGGGTGAGATACAAACCAGAGGGCATGGGTTAAGGGTGAAAGGGGAAAAATTTAGGGGGAATTTCTTTACACAGAGAGTGTTGGGGGTGTCCAGCTGAGGTGGTGAACACAGGCTCAGTTTTAACATTTAAGAAAAATTTGGACATGTACATGGATGGGAGGGGTATGGAGGGCTATGGACTGGGGGCAGGGCAGTGGGACAAGGCAGAATAATAGTGCAGCACAGACTAAAAGGGCTGAAAGGACTGTTTTCCCTGCTGCAATGTTCTATGGTTCCTACATTTCAGTTGCTCTGCTAGTGCCCCTCCAAGTAATTGCACCTTTCTTGTTTCCGAGCTCCACCATGATGCCCCCACTGGATGAGTCCTCCAAGGTGTCCTCTCCAAGGGCCACCCCTTTGATGGTACACATTCCCCATCTCTTTTTACATCCCTCTGTGTTACGACTGAAGCATTTAAACCGAGGAGCCTTGAGCTGCCTGTTCTGGACCACATTGACCCAGGACACTAATCCAGGTCTGCCTTACCTGTAAAACTTCTTGCCCTAAACCAGACTTGTGGGCACGGGATGTTCAGACATGGGAAGATGAGCAGTCAGAGGGTCATGGTTCACATTGGTACCAACAGACGCAGGAGGGAAGATGCAGATCTGCAAAGGGAATTTGTTTTTGTTAGAGATGCAACACAGTAACAGGTCATTCTGGAATAAATGGTGGCAGAATTGCCGGAACCGCTGGCAGCGCTGCCACTGATGTGGACTTCAAGCAAATGGAGACACAGCTCTCCTCCATGGGGTCCTTCTTCCTGGTCCTAATGGCAATGGGTCTGTAAACAGCCATTTGAAGGAGCCGACGGTATTTTATTTAAAATCCTGCGACTACAGGGTCTGGGGCCTCGAGGGGTTGCAGACTCCAGGGGAGCAGTGGACCAACGCAGGCACCAGTAACGGGGAGAATGCCCCACCCCCACCCCCACCCCCCCCCCCCCCAGCATTCAGGAGAAGCAAAAGAGATGATCCCAAGGATGGTGACAGACTGGTGAAGGGGTCTGCAGCTGAAGGGGACGGCCACGGACACACACGGCGAGCTGTTAGTGATTTGCAGGTGAGGAACCCTTACAGGCTGCTGCCGACTTGCAGTCAAAGGACTCACATCAGGCTGCCGGCTTGCTGGTGTTACGAGCCCAGAGGACCCCAAATCCCAGCAGCAATAAATATTCACAAAGACAAATGGTTACTTAAACAAAATTGACTTTTAATTATCTTTAAACATGAAAACAGAATCACATTTTAACTTATCACTATTGACTTAACTAACCCAACCTAACCCCCTTCTAATTCTAAGCGCACGTGTACGTAATGTGTGGGTAAGTTCAGAAAAATTCTTTGTCAGAGTCCAATCTCACTTCTCATTCCTCCAGGTTACCTGGTTGCAGTCAATTCTTATACTGTGCACAGAATTTAACATTTCTAAAGTTGATCGGGCTTTGGTGCTTGAAAGGTAAATGGTTACCGCACAGGAAGGTCCTTGTCAGTTTTCAGAGAGAGGTTTATTGTTCCAGGACCACCCACAACTGATTTATTCCATCAGCCACGTCAGTGTCTTGCTGACAAAACTTGCCCCCTCAGGGTTCTCCAGATGATAACCTCTTTCTTTCAGGTCACCACAGAGTTCTTTTTTCTTTCTCTCTCTTATTCCAAGTGAAACATTAGACAGCCAGTCCTCTCCTCTTGCATAAACCACAAGGGCTTTGAACAGGCTGAACTAAGCACTCACAACCCATCTTCGAAATGGGGTTTCCACCAGTTTGCCAGCTTGTCCTGTTCCAGTCCCAGCTGCTGCTGCTGAACATGTAAAACTGAACATACAGTCTGAGAGAAAAGCCTCTTTGCCTCTCTCTGCTTGCAAAACCACATGACCCTATTAGAACAGCAAGTTCCCCTCCAGACAATACATAGTTCTGACAAGCTCTTTCATCTGTTGCCTTTTTGTAAACAACCATCCATTGGTGAAGTCTCTTGGGCACTCTCCAAAGCTTCTGCAAAGGTTCAGGGGCCGATATGTCTAGCATGAGCAGAGCTCCAGTATTTTAAATAAGATTTTTTAAATATAAAGTGTTTGTATGTGACCTTCACTAACAAACCTTGCCCCAATTTATCTCCTAAAAACCTATCTATATTCTGTCACACTGGCTCGTAAAAAACCAGGCATTGAGAGATGCTGAGGGCAAGGAGGGCACCTGAAAGGCCCTGGGCGCTGAGGGCTTCCTCATCATGTCCGAGGTTTGGATCTAGATCTGAGGTTACCAATGATTTGAACTGAACTAGTCGGCAGCCTGGGGGGGCCACAGGGGTCTGTACTGGGACCCCAGCTGTTCACAATTTACATTAATGATCTGGATGAGGGGATTGGATGTAATATCTCCAAATTTGCAGATGACACTAAGCTAGGAGGAGTTGTGTGCACGGAAGAGGGGGTCAGGAAGCTCCAGTGTGATTTGGATAAATGAGGGACTGGGCAGATCCATGGCAAATGTGGATCAATGTGAGGTTATCCACTTTGGTCATACAAACCGGAGGGCAGATTACTATTTGAATGGCAATCGATTAAGAGATGGGGAAGTGCAGAGAGACCTAGGGGTACTTGTGCACCAGTCTCTGAAGGCGAGCATGCAGGTACAGCAGGCCGTTAAAAAGGCAAATGGTATGTTGGCCTTCCTATCAAGAGGGTTTGAGTCTAGGAACAAGGATCCCTTACTGCAGCTGTACAGGGCCTTGGTGAGACCCCACCTGGAGTATTGTGGCAGTTTTGGTCACCTTATCTAAGGAAGGATGTTCTTGCAATGGAAGGAGTGCAGAGGCGGTTCACCAGGAATGACTGATGAGGAAAGATTGCACAAATTGGGATTGTACTCCCTGGAGTTTAGAAGATTGAGAGGGGATCTCATAGAGACCTATAAACGTCCAGAACTGCAAGAAGACCATCAGTTTGGTGAAAGGTGCCCTTTTGGTCTGCCCGAATCAGTGTGGGAATGCTGGCAGCTGGCACATTCTAGGCTGCAGGAAGGATGCACTGAGGCTTGGTACAGCCACCACAAGGGAATTATGGGAAGGACCAGAGTCTAGAGTCCATGATGGGAGGTTCCTCGAACAACAAAGTGGGGAGTAAGGACAAGATACCACAGCAGTGGTAATGGTGTAAATAGAAATTAATGTAACAATGCCCATTGATATGGCACAAAGACATGGAAAGAAGGGCTCCCAAAGGGCAAGAAGGGCTCCCAAAGGGCAAGAAGGGCTCCCAAAGGGCAAGAAGGGCTCCCAAAGGGCAAGAAGGGCTCCCAAAGGGCAAGAAGGGCTCCCAAAGGGCAAGAAGGGCTCCCAAAGGGCAAGAAGGGCTCCCAAAGGGCAAGAAGGGCTCCCAAAGGGCAAGAAGGGCTCCCAAAGGGCAAGAAGGGCTCCCAAAGGGCAAGAAGGGCTCCCAAAGGGCAAGAAGGGCTCCCAAAGGGCATCCTGATCGTGTTGGAGGTTTGGATCTGGAGTTCATGATGCTGATCCATGGACACTCACTGTCTCTGAAAGAACTCTATTTGCCTTCTCTCTTACTGTTAGAGTAATGCTCGCAGCAAACTCTGCACATTACAGTTTTATGTAACAATATGTGAATCTTGCAATCTGGTGTTAAACGACACTGGAAACCCTCACACTGACACTGCCGATCCACTGGACTTTACCCCAAGGCACTTGTTGCTCCAACTCCTTAACTGATGGAAGCACAGACAACCGGGAGCACTGTCCACTACAAACTGAAACAACAAAGTCTGCGGATGCTGAGATTGTAGTAAAAAACACAGAAATGCTGGAGGAGCTCAGCCGGTCACACATAGGAGGCAAAGATATGTCACTGACATTTCAGGCCTTCTCAGTTTTATTTATAGAGCATAGATCTCTATAGACAGTACAGGCCCACAATGTTGTGTCAACCCATATATTCCTTAAAAAAAACTAATCCCTTTGCCGTAGGTGCTCTAAAATTAGCAAGGGATAGCTTTAGGCGGTATGCGAGTGGAAGGAAAAAGGTTGAAAACCTCTATTTTAAACGTCCCTCATTGACTCGTTATGTGCACGACTTCATAACTCCAAAGGAAATGGGCCAATGACAATTTTTCTCAAGCAAAATATTTCAGTAACAATTGGGTCAAGAGCAGTGATTCTCAACCTTCCCTTCCCACTCACATGCCACCTTGAGCAATCCCTTACTAATCACATTGCACCGATGGCACAGGGATTACTTAAAGTGGGATGTGAATGGAGAGAATAAGGTTGAGAAACACTGCAGAGTACCCCTCTAATTTCCTTCCATCCATGTGACTGTCTAAGAGTTTCTTAAATGCCCCAAATGTTCCAGCCTCCACCACTATCCCTGGCGAAGCATTCCAGGCCCCAACACCTCTCTGTGTAAAAAAAAAACACAAACCTCTGACGTCTGCCCTAAGCTTCCCCTTTGTACATAGTGAAGGGCTAAACTTTGACAAAGGGCTCAAATCTGAAAAGTTGGTTCTGTATCTTTACCTTCCTTTGCAACACTGATTTGTTGAGCTTCTCCGGCATCCTGTGTTTCAACCACGGTGTCTACAGATTTTCATGATTTACTTCACTTTGTACACATATCCTCTGGTATTGCCCATTCTTGCCCTTTTATTTACAGCATGGTAGAAGCCAATTCCATCCATTTAAGCCCATGCCACGCAATTGCACCCAAATTCTTCTTTCTTCTTTGGCTTGGCTTCGCGGACGAAGATTTATGGAGGGGGTAAATGTCCACGTCAGCTGCAGGCTCGTTTGTGCCTGACAGGTCCGATGCAGGACAGGCAGACATGGTTGCAGCGGTTGCAGGGGAAAATTGGTTGGTTGGGGTTGGGTTTTTCCTCCTTTGCCTTTTGTCAGTGAGGTGGGCTCTGCGGTCTTTTTCAAAGGAGGTTGCTGCCCGCTGAACTGTGAGGCGCCAAGATGCACGGTTTGAGGCGATATCAGCCCACTGGCGGTGGTCAATGTGGCAGGCACCAAGAGATTTCTTTAGGCAGTCCTTGTACCTTTTCTTTGGTGCACCTCTGTCACGGTGGCCAGTGGAGAGCTCGCCATATAACACGATCTTGGGAAGGCGATGGTCCTCCATTCTGGAGACGTGACCCACCCAGCGCAGCTGGATCTTCAGCAGCGTGGATTCGATGCTGTCGACCTCTGCCATCTCGAGTACTTCGACGTTAGGGATGAAAGCGCTCCAATGAATGTTGAGGATGGAGCGGAAACAACGCTGGTGGAAGCGTTCTAGGAGCCGTAGGTGATGCCGGTAGAGGACCCATGATTCAGAGCCGAACAGGAGTGTGGGTATGACAACAGCTCTGTATAAGAGTCTGGAAAAACAACCAACTGAGCACCCAAATTAACCTACAATTAACCCACGTTTTGGAGGATTGGTGGAAACTGGCACGCACATGGGGAGAACATACAAACTCCTTAGAGAGCATCGGATTGGAACCCGGCTGGTCCCGCAATATTCAGCTGGTGCTGTCACAGCATCACACTAAACGTGCCACCCCTCATCAAGGTAAGAGCAAAAAGCAGGGAAGTGCCTGAATAAAAAGGTGTGGTGTGGGGTGGGGGGAGAAACAAGGGATAGAAGGGAAGAAGGGACAGGGCAATGGGATCAGAGGGCAGGACAGGAAAGTTGACCCATTCCCCTGCTGAGATTTCTATCCACGGTCTCATGCAGTGCCAAACTAATACCAGCCACAAATTGGAGGAAGAACATCACAATCCATCTGGCAACCCTCCAACTGGAGGGCATTAACATCAATATCTAGTTTCCGTTAGACTGCCGAACTTCCCATCTCTCTCTCAACTCGGGTCTCCTTTCATTCAGAGATACCCCACACCCCAATCAATTTACAGATTTTCTCTCCTGTCCTCTCATCCACATCAGGTCTTTTGGCCTGTTCTCCCATCCCTTCTCTTTCTTTTCTCCCCCTCTCCCATCCCTTCTCTTTCTTTTCTCCCCCTCTCCCATCCCTTCTCTTTCTTTTCTCCCCCTCTCCCATCCCTTCTCTTTCTTTTCTCCCCCTCTCCCATCCCTTCTCTTTCTTTTCTCCCCTCTCCCATCCCTTCTCTTTCTTTTCTCCCCCTCTCCCATCCCTTCTCTTTCTTTTCTCCCCCTCTCCCATCCCTTCTCTTTCTTTTCTCCCCCTCTCCCATCCCTTCTCTCTCTTTTCTCCCCCTCTCCCATCCCTTCTCTTTTCTCCCCCTCTCCCATCCCTTCTCTTTCTTTTCTCCCCCTCTCCCATCCCTTCTCTTTCTTTTCTCCCCCTCTCCCATCCCTTCTCTTTCTTTTCTCCCCCTCTCCCATCCCTTCTCTTTCTTTTCTCCCCCTCTCCCATCCCTTCTCTTTCTTTTCTCCCCCTCTCCCATCCCTTCTCTTTCTTTTCTCCCCCTCTCCCATCCCTTCTTTCTTTTCTCCCCCTCTCCCATCCCTTCTCTTTCTTTTCTCCCCCTCTCCCATCCCTTCTCTTTTCTCCCTCTCCCATCCCTTCTCTTTTCTCCTTCCCCCTCCCCCATCCCTTCTCTTTTCTCCCCCTCTCCCATCCCTTCTCTTTTCTACTTCCCCCTCTCCCATCCCTTCTCTTTTCTACTTCCCCCTCTCCCATCCCTTCTCTTTTCTCCTTCCCCCTCCCCCATCCCTTCTCTTTTCTCCCCTCTCCCATCCCTTCTCTTTTCTCCTCCTCCCTCCCCCTCTCCCATCCCTTCTCTTTTCTCCTCCTCCCTCCCCCTCTCCCATCCCTTCTTTTCTCCCCCCTCCCATCCCTTCTCTTTTCTCCTCCTCCCTCCCCCTCTCCCATCCCTTCTCTTTTCTCCTTCCCCCTCCCCCTCTCCCATCCCTTCTATTTTCTCCTTCCCCCTCCCCATCCCTTCTCTTTTCTCCCCCTCTCCCATCCCTTCACTTTTCTCCTCCTCCCTCCCCCTCCCCATCCCTTCTCTTTTCTCCCCCTCTCCCATCCCTTCTCTTTTCTCCTCCTCCCTCCCCCTCTCCCATCCCTTCTCTTTTCTCCTCCTCTCCCATCCCTTCTTTTCTCCCCCCTCCCATCCCTTCTCTTTTCTCCTTCCCCCTCTCCCATCCCTTCTCTTTTCTCCTTCCCCCTCCCCCTCTCCCATCCCTTCTATTTTCTCCTTCCCCCTCCCCATCCCTTCTCTTTTCTCCCCCTCTCCCATCCCTTCTCTTTTCTCCCCCCTCCCATCCCTTCTCTTTTCTCCTTCCCCCTCTCCCATCCCTTCTCTTTTCTCCTTCCCCCTCCCCCATCCCTTCTCTTTTCTCCCCCTCCCCCATCCCTTCTCTTTTCTCCCCCTCCCCATCCCTTCTCTTTTCTCCTTCCCCCTCTCCCATCCCTTCTCTTTTCTCCTTCCCCCTCTCCCATCCCTTCTCTTTTCTCCTTCCCCCTCTCCCATCCCTTCTCTTTTCTCCTTCCCCCTCTCCCATCCCTTCTCTTTTCTCCTTCCCCCTCTCCCATCCCTTCTCTTTTCTCCTTCCCCCTCTCCCATCCCTTCTCTTTTCTCCTTCCCCCTCTCCCATCCCTTCTCTTTTCTCCTTCCCCCTCTCCCATCCCTTCTCTTTTCTCCTTCCCCCTCTCCCATCCCTTCTCTTTTCTCCTTCCCCCTCTCCCATCCCTTCTCTTTTCTCCTTCCCCCTCTCCCATCCCTTCTCTTTTCTCCTTCCCCCTCTCCCATCCCTTCTCTTTTCTCCTTCCCCCTCTCCCATCCCTTCTCTTTTCTCCTTCCCCCTCTCCCATCCCTTCTCTTTTCTCCTTCCCCCTCTCCCATCCCTTCTCTTTTCTCCTTCCCCCTCTCCCATCCCTTCTCTTTTCTCCTTCCCCCTCCCCCTCCCTATTTATGCAGACGCCTCCCAACGTGTTGCTCATACATTGCGACGAGCTGCGACGTCGGCTACGCACCGTGACCTCCTGCGGTCGCTGCGAGCCCGCCGAGTCCCTCCCTCCCTCCCTCCCTCCCTCCCTCCGCCACGAGAATCCTCGCTGCCGATGGATACATGAACGTTCCCGCGGATTCTCCTTCCCACGAGTGTTGCGCGACCTGCCGCTTGCACTTTTGATACATTTTTTAAAAAATCAGGTCTCCCCAGATAGAAACAGGCCGTTCGGCCCGGCCACGCCCTACCGGCCCAACAACGCAGCTGTTAGAATTAACAGTTTGAAAGCAAACAAGGGGCCGATTCCATTTCCGCCGGTTGGTTTTACAAAAAAAGTCCTGGTGAAAGTGCCCTGCGAGACCTCAGGTCCGGCACGGCGTCTGCAGACTTACTGGATTCACTCCAGGGTCGTTTTAGAAAGCCTTTCGTGCAGGAAAGTCTGCAGAGAGGTTGAAATAAAAACACGAGGCTGGAGTAACTCAGCAGGTCACTTGATGGAGCAAAGATGAAGACACATAATCAACGCGTGGGGCTTGAGCCCTTCCTCATTTTGAACTCCTGACTTTCCCCAGCCTTGTGCGCCCCTCTCATGCGAGCTGTCCTTTCTAACCTCCCCTCCCCAGCCCTCTCCTCCCCTGCCCCCCCTCCCCTGCCCCCCCCTCCCCTGCCCCCCCCTCCCCAGCCCCCCCCTCCCCAGCCCCCCCCTCCCCAGCCCCCTCCTCCCCAGCCCCCTCCTCCCCAGCCCCCTCCTCCTCCCCAGCCCTCTCCTCTAACACGCCCTCGCGTCTCCCTTTCGCCCTCTTTGCTCCACTCACCGCAGCCTTGAGCCTCCGGCAGAAGGAAGGACCGAGCAGCTCGCCCCAGCCGCCAGTGACTCAGCGAGGTGGCCGGATTTAAAGGGACATTCCCCGCCGTCAGGGAGCCGGCCTCAACACATTGAAAAGGAACCTCCCCCACCCCCGAATGACTCAGCCCGTTTCTGTTGGAGCCCCAGTGGGTGATGGAAGTGAATACTCATGCCCATTCTGGTATTACAACATTTCGGGCTCTATAATTAACTTTAAGCTTTCCTCTCTCACTGCCACCTGCAACACGTGAATCTTTCAGGAGGAAGCCGTTCGGCCCTTCAAAATTCTATTATTGTCATGCGATTTTTTGTAAAATAGACTGGAGACGGGCTGAAAGGGTACCCGGTATCGGACCGGTTCCTGCCCGTATCTGGAGCTCGGGCTGGACTGGACTCTGGAGGCGAATCCACAGACACTCGGTGACCCCCGGGGTGGGGGTGGGGGGGGGGACCTCAACCATATCCTTCCCATCCATGTTCTTGCACAAATTTTTCTTAAAGGTTAAAAAAAACATGAAATGTCCTGTGCATTTTACTACTTCAGCTGCAGCTCGTCCCGCACTCCCACCGCTCTCTCCTGTCACCCTTAACCCATGTCCTCTGGTTTGTATCTCACCCACCCTCAGTGGAAAAATCTACATTTACTCTGTCTGGACCCCTTATCATTTTAAATACCTCGATCAAATCTCCCCTCATTCTGTAATATTGAACTGTCTTTATTACATGACATTCAAGGAATCTTGAAGTTTCTTTGAAGTTTCCTTGAAGTTCTCAGAGGAAATAAAATGGAACTGTTGCACTTCATTCTACAAATCAATACATCTGTTTACTTGAAATCCATCCATAATGTTTTTGTTTCACAATGAAATTTCACAATGAAAGTTTTAATAGCCACAAGTTCAAGTTGGTTCTTATCAAACTATTGTAAAAGACAACTGGACGAAACAGCGCTCTGCAGTCGTCAGTGTAAAACCATGCAAACACATCTACAGATGTATGTAGCACACATACAAGCGATTTATATGCAGTACATAACCTTATACTAATTAGAACACAAAAAGCAGAAAAGGTGTTTTGGCATGGTCTGCAGGGGCGGGATGTGCTAAATTGACTTGAATTATTTTATTGTCATGTGTAAGGCAGAGATAAGGTAGAGGTAGTTAAGTTGTTCCACATTGGTGGGGGAGACCAGAACCAGGGGGACATGGCCTCAAGATTCAGGCTAGTAGATTTAGGACGGAGTTGAGGAGGAGGAAGTGCTTTTCCCAGAGGGTGGTGAATCTCTGGAATTCACTGCCCAGTGAAGCAGTGGAGGTGACCTCAGTAAATATATCTAAAACAAGGTTGGATAGATTTCTACATTGTAGGGGAATTAGGGAATATTGGGAAGAAGCAGGGAGGATGAGCCATGATCTCATTGATTGGCGGAGCAGGATTGACGGCCACTCCTGCTCCTATATCTTATGTAACAAAATGTAATAAGCAGGCAGCGAAATAATAATTCATAAACATTTTTAGTGGAGCTATAGAATACCACAGCACAGAAACAAGCCCCTTCAGCCCTTCCAGTCTGTGCCAAGTCCCACTGACCTGCCCCCCAAAACCTCTCCCATCCAAATTCCTCAAATATTAAAATTGAGCCCACATTCACCACCTCAGTGGGCAGCTCGTTCCACACCCCCACCACTCTCTGGGTGAATTTTAGGGGAGAAGGCCAGGCAGTGGGGCTGTGGGAAAATGGATCAGCTCATGATTGAATGGCAGGGAAGACTCGAAGAGCTGAATGGCTTATTTCTGTTCCTATGTCTTATGATCTTTTTTGCGAGTTGTTGAGTTAAAAAGCCTGTAAACGTCAGGGATCAGTGCTGGACCCAAACTGACTATTACACAGTATTAATAATCTGAGAGAGGACATCTGTATAACGTAAGGGGAATAAAGTTTAGTGAAGATGTCAGGGGCAAGGTTTTTCCCCACATTGAGAGTGGTGGGTGCCTGGAAATGCATTGCTAGGGCTGGGGCTGGAGGCATTTAGAAGGTACACGTGCAAGAAATATAGAATCAGAATTTATTGTCATGAACATGTCACGTGTTTTGCAGCAAGTACAAAATTGCTAAAATAAATAAACAAACTGCAAAAGAAGAGAGAAAGTGAGGCAGTTTTTGTGGTTCATTATCCGCTCAGAAATCCCATGGTGGAGGGGAAGTGACTGTTTCTGTACTGTAGGGTGTTCATCTTCAGGCTCCTGTACCCCCTTCCTGATGGTAGCAGTGAGAAGAGGGCATGGCCTGGTTGGTGAGGGTCCTTGAGGATAGAGGCCACTTTCTTGAGACACCGCCTCTTGTGGATGTCCTCGATGATGGGGAAGCTGAAGACCATGGAGGCGCTGGCCGAGCTCACAACACCCTGTAGCCTTTTCCTGTCCTGTGCATTGGCACCTCTGCGCCAGACAGTGATGCAACCAGCCATCACTCTCGCCTCCATCGAGAACATCTCCGGGGAACGCTGCCGTCGGAAGGCATCAGCGATCATCAAGGACCCACAGCACCCAGCACAAGCTCTGTTCTCACTGCTGCCATCAGGAAAGAGGTGTAGGGGCCACCAGACTCGCACCACTAGGTTCAGGAACAGGTGGTCCCCCTCCGCCATCAGACTCCTCAACAAACTCAATCAGGGACTCAGTTAAGGACTCTTAATTTTGCACTTTATTTGTTAGATTTTTTTTCTGTATCGTACATCTTTTTTTCATTCTTTCTTTCTTTCAGGTTTCTTTCTTTGCATTTCTCCGATTTGTACACTGTACGAATACTACTCTTTTTCTTCAGTAGGTTTTTGTACTACTGATGAGTCAAAATTCTGCCTTCCTCTCAGGGTTGCATGTAATGACATGTATGTAGAACTTTGAACGTATTCAGGCTGGGAATGGGTTTTAAATACAGTCTGGAAGGAAACGCTATGAAGAGTTCGAGATTTATCCCCCTTCCTCCAATATTTGCACAGGGCTGCTGCTCTATACTTGGCACGGATCACGCTGCCCACCACCAACTGCGCAATCTTGCCACAACAGACCTTGCATTTAGCAACCTCTGTTTGTTCCATCAACAATATTGCCAAAGTTCAGTAAAAAATCAACACAGATTCCTTCCGGGATTAATAAAGATTAATCTTTAGCTGCTGGTTGTAACCATGGAGTGCTGGCAGGGGTAACAGAAGTTTCACCATCATTCATAGAGACGACATTCGTGTTCAGATCACACCATTGAGGGCGTGTTTAAAACTACCAAAGAAGATCCAGGCCCTTTCTTCCAGTAAGCTTGTGAAAGAAGTGTGAAATATGTTTGAGGATATGAGATATTGGGTTGGTTGGTCCTATTTCTCAATCAAAATTAATTTCAAAAATACCAATAGCCAGTGATGCTGCATGTTGAGAGATGGTGTAACTGCACTGAAGAGAAGGGTGGGGGGATAATGTGACTGTTCTCGGGGACTGGGTGGGGGGATAATGTGACTGTTCTGTGGGACTGGGTGGGGGGGGAAGATGTGACTGTTCTCGGGGACTGGGTGAGGGGATAAGGTTACTATTCTCGGGGACTGGGTGGGGGGATAATGTGACTGTTCTGTGGGACTGGGTGGGGGGGGGAAGATGTGACTGTTCTGTGGGACTGGGTGAGGGGATGACATGACTGTTCTGTGGGACTGGGTGAGGGGATGACATGACTGTTCTGTGGGACTGGGTGAGGGGATGACATGACTGTTCTGTGGGACTGGGTGAGGGGATGACATGACTGTTCTCAGGGTCTGGGTGTGGGGATGACATGACTGTTCTCAGGGTCTGGGTGAGGGGATGACATGACTGTTCTGTGGGACTGGGTGAGGGGATGACATGACTGTTCTGTGGGACTGGGTGTGGGGGATGACATGACTGTTCTGTGGGACTGGGTGAGGGGATGACATGACTGTTCTCAGGGTCTGGGTGAGGGGATGACATGACTGTTCTGTGGGACTGGGTGTGGGGATGACATGACTGTTCTCAGGGTCTGGGTGTGGGGGATATCGTTATTGTTCCATGGGATTGGGTGAGTAATAAAGTTGCAAAGATTATAGATTTACTGTCAGTGTATATGCATGACATGTAAAAAAAAACAGACTCAATCTCCATGTAAGGTGAAGAAACGTAAAGAAATTGACTGCTATACAGAGAGAAGAAATGTATAAAGTACAAAACTAAAAGTGTTTACAAGAGTCCTTGATTGAGTTTGTCGTTGAGTTGTCTGATGATGGAGATGTAGCGGCTGTACCTGAACCTGGTGGTTCGAGTCTTTCCATCCTGTCCCCTGTAAGGATTTCATTCCCTTCTCTGAATCCCTCTGTCGCATCTGTACTCACGATGAAGACTTCCATGCCAAATGATCAACGATCTCCTCCTTTTTCAAACATCATGGCTTTCCCTTGTTATGGACCCTGTCAATGTTTTGGAAACGTTGGTGATTTTTTTGGGAACATTTGAGCTTGGTCTGTAATGGTCTGGGTTTTCTCCCCCACATACGCCATTTAATCATGTTGTTCGTATAGAGCTGCCATTAAAGTTTATGTTCAGGTGTTTAAGTTTATTGGGTTAATTCTATTATTGTTAAGTTTGTTAATAAATTTTGTGTTAAATTTAACCAATTTGTTGATGTCTCTCTGAATTTATGCTGGGGAGCCTAACATAAATTGGGGATTTGTCCGGGATAGTAACCAAATTTGGGAACTTACTTGTGTAAAGAGCACAGAATTTGGAACTTTGTGACCGACTAAATTTTGAGTGCTTGGCTAAATTCCTTGTGCAAGCTCATTAAAAGGTTTGTGTACGTGGAAAAATCAACAGCAATGGATGTGCAGAAATGTAGAGTCCCTGTCGCTGGAGGAGTTGTGGAGGGCTAGAAAGCTATTGCCCAAAAACTAGAAATTACTTCAGTAAAACCATCAATGAAAAAGGTGGAAATTGGGAGAAAGATTGCCAAGCAGAAGGACACTTTGAAGAAGATATCCTGAAACATTTTGCTGAGAAAATTCAGTGGGAAGTGAACAGATTGGATGCGGAAATAGAACGTAAAAAATGAGAGATGGAAGCAGAGGAGAGTGCTGGGCTACACAAGTTGGAGAAGCTTAGAATGGAGAAGGAACACCACAAATCCCATCTGCAGGTTTGGTGGAGGGTTAGTTCCACCTTTCGATGAAGCTGGAATAGACAAATATTTCCAACATTTTGAAAAGGTGAGCTACAGATTTGAACTGGGCAAAAAGTCAGTGGTCCCTTACGCTGCAGAGTGTGATTAGGGGAAAAGCTCAACAGGCTTACTCTGCCCTGACAATTGCACAAGCTGTAGATTATGATGTGGTGAAAGAGATCAACCTATAGGCCTATGAATTCGTTCCGGAGGCCTACCGACAAAGGAAGGCCCCAACTCAATCATATATTGACTTTGCAATATGAGAAGGTTGTGTACTTCTAGAAACATAAATAATGACTACAATCAGTTAAGGGAATTAATAATAATGGAAGAAATTAAGAGTTGTGTCCCTGATGACATCAAAGTCTATCTCGATGAAAAAGACACCACGACTTGGCAGGACGCTGCTAAGAGAGCAGATGAATATGACTTAACTCATACGTTTAGGTGGAAGCTTTCCCAAAAGTCAGAGGGACAGACCAAACAAGGCAGCAAGTGAACATGAGAACAGTAGTAGACCCAAAGGTGAAGGGAAGGTGATCGATAGAAGCCTTTGGATCCTCTGAGTTACTACTACATCATGTGATCGCCAGTTACCCTGTGTTGAAGAGAGAGAAGGAAATGGCCCCAAATGCTTGCATTCAAAGTGAAAGGAGATCTAACGACCGGGGGAAAACCTAATTAATTAACGGAGTGAAGGAAATTTTTAAACTGTTTGTGGCCAAAAGTTCGGTGTCAATCCGAGAAGGGTCAAATCCAGTGCCCATGAAGATTTTAAGAGATTTGGCGGCAGCTCAAAAACTGATACGGGGAGATCAACTTAATTCGAGGTACTGGGAGCAGACTTAGTAATGGACCTGTTATCATCGAGGTTAGGGCAACCTTACCGGTAGACTATTACTGGGGAATGACTTGGCAGAAGGAAAGGTTGTTCCTGCAGCACAATTGCCTGCTAAACCAGTAAGTGAGGTGTCTGAGAAAGACTTGGATATTTACCCTGTCTGGGGATGTCTAAAGTAGTGAATCTCGATAAAGTGGTGGAAAAGAATGTGGACCAAAACAAAATTGATAGTGGTTTAGAATCGGTATCGAATAAAACTGACCTGGTTCAAACTGAGAAATTGTCATTAGCCAATCCCAGTCCCGATAGTAGTGTGAAGGGTCCGGAATTGTCATCGTCTCGACAAGAATTGATTATACAACAAAAGGATGATCCTGAACTTGGGGAGGTAAAGGAGAAGACCCTCTACAAGGAAGAACTGGAAAAGGTGCCGGTAGGATACTATGTGAAGGATGGCGTGCTCATGAAAAAATGGAGGCCACCTGATATTCCTGCCAGTGAAGACTGGGCAGTGGTGCAGCAGGTTGTGGTACCTAGAGCTTACAGAAACAAAATCATGATCTCAGCTCATAGCATCCCTTTTAGAGGTCACCTTGGGGCAAATAAAACTGTTAATGAAAACATCAATTTTATTCACTGACTGTAAAGAAAGATATTGAGCATTTTTGTAGGGTCTGAAACATCTGTCAGATGGTTGGCAAAGCCAGTGACACCCTTACAGCCAATCTCAGCTTTTAGTGAACCATTTTCCAAGCTAATTGTGGACTGTGTGGTCCCATTTCCTTGAACAAGGGCTGGAAATCAATATCTTACTGACAATTATGTGAGCCACTACGAGGTTTCCAGAGGCCATTCCTCAGGAGTTTTGAAGACAAGACTTTGTTAAGGTTTTTCACTCTAGTGGGCCTTCCCAGGGAGATACAGTCAGACCAGGGGAGCAATTTCATGTCAGGTTTATTCAACAAGTAATTTATAAGTTGAGGGTTAAACAGATCGTGTTGTCAGCTGACCACCCAGAGTCAGGGAGCATTAGGAAGGTTCCATTCAACCTTAAAGAATATGATGAGATCTTATTGCTTTGAACATGATAAAGATTGGGATGAAGGGGTTCACTTACTTTTATTTGCCGTAAGACAATCAGTCCAGGAATCACTTGGTTTTAGACCATTTGAACTAGTTTTCGAACATAGGGTGAGAGATCCTTTAATGTTACTAAAAGAACATTACATCTCTAAATTTAAAGAACAATTACAGAAAGCCTGTGAAATGCCAAAAAAAATGTGAAATCCATTCAACAGAGAATGAAAGTTTGGTATGATCATAAGGCAAAGGTAAGGAGTTTCAAGCCTGGTGACAGAGTTTTAGTACTGTTCCCTACCCAATCAAATCCACTTATGGCTAGATTGTCTGGACTATATGAGATTCAGTCTAAGATTAGTGAGGTTATATATGTAATTAAAGCACCAGATCACAAATGGTAGAGTCAAGTCTGTCACATAAATATGATCAAGCCATATTTCGAGCAGGGGCCTCCTAATGAGATAAAACCCTCACTGGAGGCGTTAGTGATTAACCCGGAAGAAGCAGATAAACTTAACTTGGTAACCCTAAGGAGGGCTTCAGAGGCGTGAATCTTGTGTGGTGAAAATTCTGGGGTGAAGGAAGTAAAGGTGGTTGTGGCCACATTTGAAACTCATGCAAGTCTCGTGTTCCCTGACAGGGTTGTGAGTCTATAGGGACCACGGCCATTTGGATACAACCTCAAACTAAAAGATCAGTGGGCAAGGAAACAAATAATCCCAAGCCTGGAAACCAGATCTGTGAGCTGTTTCTTCTGACGTAATGTGACTGCTGGGGGTAGGTTTGTTTTGGGAATTTTGATAGATTTTTGGGGGCATGTGAGCTTGGACTGTAATGGTTTGGATTTATTTCCACATACGCAATATAATTGTTGTTCGTAGAGAGTTGCCATTAAGGCTTATGTTTAGGTGTTAAGTTTATTGTGTTAATTCTATTATTGTTAGTTCATTAATAAATTGTGTTAAATGAATGTGTCTCTCAATTGCTTCTGGGGAGTGCACCATTCTCTACCACCATCATCTTGTATATCTGCCATTACCCACACATCTGCCCTGGCCCCCTCAACCCCACAAGGACAGGATTACTCATCTTCACCTACCAGCCCACCAGCTTCCGCATCCAACACATCCTCCTCCACCATTTCCACCACCTACTAGGTGATCCCACCACTAGACACATATTCCCCTCCTCCCATCTCCACCTTCAACAGGGACCAATTCCTCTATGACTCCTTTTTGCACTCCTCACTCCCCTCCAATAGCCCCCTTGGCATCTACCCCTGTGACTGTAGGAGATGCTCCACCTACACCTCCTCTCTCAGCACCATTCGGGGTCCTAAACAGTCCTTCCAGGTGAAGCAATATTTCACTTGTGAATTTGCAGGGGTCATCCACTGCATCTGATGCTCCCATTGTAGTCTCCTCTGCATTGGAGAGACTGGACGCAGACTGGGAGATTGCTTTGTTGAGCATTCCAGCTCTATCCATCACAATAGTGTGGATCTCCCAGTGGCCACCCATCCCATTCCCTTGGTGACATGTCTGTCCATGGTCTCATGCACTGCCAGACTGAGACCACCCACAAGTTGGAGGAACAACATCTCATCTTCCTTCTGGGCCCCCTCCTAAGGGATGGTATTAACATTGACTTCTTCTGTTTCTGTTAAACCCAAACCCCACCCTCTTCTTCTCCTGTTGCCTTTTCCCCAGCTCTGTCTCTCTCATCTTCCAATTCCCCTCCATCTCCTTTCACGGAGCTAAAAATCAATTCTCACCTCTCCTCTTATCATATCCAATTCACACCTTTTGTTGGTCTGCACTCCTCCCCCTCCCATACTTCAGTCTTTATTCAGATGCCTGCCTGCTTTTTGTTGATACCTTGAAGGTGGTCTCAGGCCTGAAATATTGGTAATAAATCTTTACCTTCATATGCTGCAAGATAGGCTGAGTTCCTCCAGCATTTACTGTGCACTTTTACTTGTTCCATTGATTTTAATGGGAGGGTACGGTTAGCATAGAGGTCATTGCAATGCTGTAACACTGCCACCAGTCAGGACCGTGGTTCAAATCCCACTCTGTCTGTAAGGAAATGACAGAAGAAATACAGGTGTTACAGAGTTCTATGTTATGTATTGGCCTACGTGTTGTGTGGTTTTATGTTGGAAAGTGACAGTTTGACTTTAAGAGCCAAGGTGAAAGTGGACTGCTGAGAGAGTGGGAGACGGACTGGGCATGTGCAGAAGATGATCTAGAAATTTCTGGACTTGGAAGACAAACCACCACTGGCTGTGGCTGTGAAGTGGAAGGAGGCCCAAGCAGAGTCATTTTCTGGGAGGCAGTTGAGAATGTGGCTTTTTAGAAGGGAGGAACATTCCGAAGGCAACCAGAAGGATCCGGACCATGCCTTTGTTCCTCTCTCGGCAAGCAACACAAGAAAACCACTTCGAAATTTGTGCTCTCTTTCTCTCAAAGATCTTTTGGTTTCAGTCTATCAAACAAACTGAATTTTGTTTACGATCTTTACTTCAATTGAAATCAAAGTTTTGTGCGTCTTACATGTTTTGTGTCTTAAGTTTTTCTGTGGGCTGGTTGGAAATATAACTTAGACTTTGATTACATATGTTATATTTAGGCTGGGGAATTTATTAGTTTTACACTGTTATAGAAATATGTATATTAACCAGTACCCATTGTCATAAAGGGGGAGGGATTTTGAATTAAAGTTTGAAGGTGAATTTTTGTTAATAAAGTAATTGTTCATCTTTACCCCTGTGTGATCTGCCTTCTTTGTGGTGGCTGGTTTAACCATATAACCACTTACAGGACAGAACAGGCCAGTTCGGCCCTACTAGTCCATGCCGTAGCAAATCCCCACCCTCCTACTCCCACTGACCAGCACCCGGTCCATATCCCTCTAGTCCCCTCATATCCATGTAACGATCCAGTCTTTCCTTAAATGTAACCAATGATCCCGCCTCGACCATGTCTGCCGGAAGCTCATTCCACATCCCCACCACCCTCTGAGTAAAGAAATTTCCCCTCATGTTCCCCTTATAATTTTCCCCCTTCAATCTTAAACCATGTCCTCTAGTTTGAATCTCCCCCTTTCCTCCGTTTTGATCTTGTAACATAATTTGGGGGGAATCGTCTGGGATCAAACCAATTTGGAAGCTTTAGGGGCGATGGCCTTGTGCTTAGTTATCAGTCGTCTGAGTTTGACTCAAGCTCCAGCTTATTGACCAGTTCATAGCGAACCCTTCAGTGGTTAATTTAAAAATGGCTAAAAAGTCAGAACTGATGGCTATAGTTGGCAAGTTGAAACTTCTTACAGTAAGAACTGGGATGAAAAAAAAGGAAATTGCTCAAAAGATTGTTAAGCACAATGTAGGAAAGGGGGTATTTGAAGAAGCTGCATTAGAACAGTTTCCCAAGGAGAAAACTTTAGAGGAAGTTGGCTTTGAGAAAACTGGAGTTAGAGGAAAAAGAGAGGCAGAAAGGAAAGCCGAACGGGAAGCAGTAAGGCAGGCAAAAATGGAGGAAAGGGCAGCGCAAGGGAGGAGAGAGAGAAAGAATGGAAACATGAGCTAGAACTAGCTAAATTGAAGCAGACCCTAAATCAAGGAGAGGGAGAAGCCCAAAACCCACATGCTGGTCAGGAGGAGAGGTTTCTGGTCAGTAGAGGTTAGTTCCTCCATTTGAGGAAGCTGAAATAGAACAGTATTTTCAGCATTTTGAGAAAGTAGCTGTAAATTTAAAATGGTCACCAGACCAGTGGTCACTTCTGCTGCAAAGTGTTCTTAAAGGGAAAGCCCAACAGGTGTTTTTGTGTCTCACTGTACAACAAGCAACTGATCACGAATTCGTAAAGCAGGCTATACTCTGATCTTATGAGCTAGTCCCAGAGGCTTATAGACAAAAGTTCAGGAGTTTAAAAAAGGCAGCAATCCAATCTTACCTGGATTTTGCTTATAGGAAGATTGTGTGTTTTGATCGGTGGTGTGCCGCAATGAAAGCAGAAAATAACTTTGATTTATTGAGGGAAATCATTCTGATTGAGGAGATTAAAAATTGTGTTCCTAACGATATTCGAGTGTACTTGGCAGAAAAAAATATAAATACTTGGCAAGAATTGGTTAAATTCACAGAGGAATATGCTTTAACCCATGAGTCTAAGTGGACACCAGGGAAAACCTTTCAAAGGAATACTGCTGATAATCCAAGTAGAGTAAAAAGAAAATCTAGAAGTGAGGTTAAGGAAGAGAGGAAGAGAAATGGATGAAGAAAAAATTTTCCCATGTCATTTGCCACTATTGTAAGATGCCAGGGCACATAATAGCAAATTGTCCTGTACTGAAAAGGAAGAAAGAGAAAGGAGACCAACTGCCTGTGTTCAGAGTGAGAAAGTTAGGGATATTTTTAAACCATTCATAACTGAAGGCTTCATTTCGGTTAAAGAAGGATCCAATCAGGAGCCAGTTAAAATCCTGCAGGATACTGGAGCAGACAAATTGCTTGATTTAAGCAATGTTTTGAATTTTGGTGAGAAGACCGATACTGGAGATGTGAATTTAATTAAAGGAATTGGTAGTTAAGCAGAGTCTATACCTTTGCATAGAATAGTGATTAGTTAATGGCCCAGTTACGATAGGGATAAGATCAAGTCTGCCAGTGGATGGAATTTCTCTTTTGTTAGAAAATGATTTAGCAGAGGGTAAAGTCATACCTGCGGTGAAACTCACAAGTAAGCCTTTGGTTTATGAGTCCAAAAAGGATTTGGAAATCTACCCCATGTGTGCCATTACTAAAGCCATATCTAGAAAAAAGGTAGAGGTAGAGAAAGTCTGTGATGATTCTGTAGTGGAGGAAAGCAATGAGGACAAACCTAAGGATCCAGCTTTGCTGTTGTCAAGAGAAGAATTAATAGCTAGTCAAAAGAATGATTCTGATCTTGCTGGGATAAGAGATAAGATTCTGTCTAACCAGGAAATTGAAACTGTGCCAGTAAGTAACTTTGTTCAAGATGGAATATATTTTTTTAATTTTTTTATTTTTCACACCATAAATCACATTAGCCATGATACACACTTTTTTCTTTTCACACATATACAGTGACATTTTCTCCCCCCCACCTCCCTCCTCCCAACCCACCCCCCCCACCCCCCCTCCCATCCATTTAAGGTATACAATCTAGGATACATTAAACCAGTCAGACAATGTTGTTACTCAACAAAAATACACCAGAAATTCTACTGAGTCCATTCTTTTCTTTCCTTCTCCTTCCATCAACTTAGGTAATGATTGTCCCCGGTAGGTTTTCGCTATTGTATTTAATGTAAGGCTCCCATATTTGTTCGAATATTTCAATATTATTTCTTAAACTATATGTTATTTTTTCTAATGGAATACATTTATTCATTTCTATATACCATTGTTGTATTTTCAAATTATCTTCCAATTTCCAGGTTGACATAATACATTTTTTTGCTACGGCTAGAGCTATCTTAACAAATCTTTTTTGTGCATCCTCCAAATCAATTCCAAATTCTTTGTTTTTTATGTTACTTAGGAGAAAGATCTCTGGATTCTTTGGTAATTTGTTTTCTGTTATTTTATTTAATATCTGATTGAGATCTTCCCAAAATTTTTCTACTTTCTCACATGTCCAGATTGCATGAATTGTTGTTCCCATTTCTTTTTTACATCGAAAACATCTATCAGATACTGTTGGGTCCCATTTATTTAACTTTTGAGGTGTAATGTATAGTCTGTGTATCCAGTTATATTGTATCATACGTAGCCTCGTATTTATTGTATTTCTCATCGTTCCAGAACATAATTTCTCCCATGTTTCCTTTTTTATCTTTATATTTAGATCTTGTTCCCATTTTTGTTTAGTTTTACCATTTGTTTCCTCATTCTCCTTTTCTTGCAGTTTAATATACATATTTGTTATAAATCTTTTGATTATCATTGTATCTGTAATCACATATTCAAGGTTACTTGCCTCTGGCAAACTCAAACTGCTTCCTAATTTATCCTTCAAGTAGGATCTCAGTTGGTAATATGCCAGCGCTGTATCTTGAGTTATATTGTACTTATCTTTCATTTGTTCAAAGGATAAGAATCTATTTCCTGAAAAACAATTTTCTATTCTTTTAATCCCTTTTTTTCCCATTCTCTAAAGGAAAGGTTATCTATTGTAAAAGGGAGTAACTTGTTTTGCGTCAATATTAGTTTTGGTAATTGATAATTTTTTTTATTTCTTTCTACATGAATCTTCTTCCAAATATTGAGGAGATGATGTAATACTGGAGAACCTCTATGTTGTACCAATTTTTCATCCCATTTATATAATATGTGTTCAGGTATCTTTTCCCCTATTTTATCTAATTCTAATCTCGTCCAGTCTGGTTTTTCCCTTGTTTGATAAAAATCTGATAGGTATCTTAATTGTGCGGCTCTATAATAATTTTTAAAGTTTGGCAGTTGTAAGCCTCCTTGTTTATACCATTCTGTTAATTTATCTAGTGCTATCCTCGGTTTCCCCCCTCTCCATAAAAATTTCCTTATTATTTTCTTCAACTCCTTGAAGAATTTTTCTGTCAGTTGTATTGGCAATGCCTGAAATAAGTATAATATCCTTGGAAAAATGTTCATTTTAATACAGTTTATCCTTCCTATTAGTGTTAGTGGCAAATCTTTCCAATGCTCTAAATCGTCCTGTAATTTTTTCATTAGTGGATAATAATTGAGTTTATATAGTTGGCCGAGATTTTTGTTTATTTGTACACCTAGGTATCTTATTGCCGCATTGGCATCTAAATGGAGATTCCTTCTTAAATTTTGAGAAATCCGCATTATTCATAGGCATTGCTTCACTTTTATTTACGTTTATCTTGTAACCCGACACTTCTCCATATTCCTTCAATTTCTTATATAATTCTTTTATTGATAGTTCTGGTTCTGTTAAGTACACTATAACATCATCCGCAAATAGACTGATTTTATATTCCTTGTCTTTTATTTTTATTCCTTTTATATTATTATCTATTCTTATCGATTCTGCTAGTGGTTCTATAGCTAGCGCAAACAATAATGGTGATAGTGGGCATCCCTGCCGCGTTGACCTGCTTAAGTTAAATTGCTTTGATACATGTCCATTTACTGTCACTTTCGCTAACGGTCCCTCATATAATGCTTTAATCCAATTAATATACTTCTCCGGTAAACTGAATTTTTGCAATACTTTGAACAAGTAATTCCATTCTACTCTGTCGAAGGCCTTCTCTGCGTCTAAAGCAACTGCTACTGCCGGTGCTTTATTTCCTTCTACTGCATGAATTAAGTTAATAAATTTACAAATATTGTCTGTTGTGCGTCTTTTTTTGATAAATCCAGTTTGGTCTAAATTTACCATTTTCGGTACATGCTCTGCTAAGTTCAAGATGGAATATTGATGAGAAAGTGGAGACCACAAGTGATACCTGCCAGTGAAAACTGGACGGTAATAAGGCAAGTTGTAATTCCTAAAACTTACAGGAATGAAATATTAAAGTTGGCTCATAGTACACCTTTAGGAGGTCATCTTGGAGTGAAGAAGACGGAGAAAAGAAAAGGAAACAGTTTTATTGGCCGAAATTAAGAAAAGATGTTGTGAACTTTTGTAGAACCTGTCACACTTGTCAAATGGTGGGCAACCCTAATCAAGGACCACCATGTGATGGAGTAGTGGCCGGTCAGGTAAAACCAGCCCTCTCCAGAAAAAAAGTCAAGAAAAGACAAAGTTCAACAAATATAAAATGTGAGAAATAGAAGATAAAGTTGCAGAGAAGAGAAAGAAGATGGCACCCAAAAGGAAAAAGTAAAAACAATGGGAAAAAAAGAAAAGTAATTGGAAAAGAAAGAAGGCCTTACCTGCACGAAGGAACAGGGAGCTGTGGTGGTGAAGAACGGCCATTCTCCGAGGTTGGTGCTGGCCCTGTGGAGTTGCGACCCCCCGACTGGGACTGCAATAATGGTTCTCTGAGCCAAACAAAAGTGTGCAACTGCGCAATCAAAGGTAAAACATCGACAAGATGCTCCTCAGCCGAGGAGCGGACAACCACGGAGCGACCAGCTGAGGGCCGCCTGACACCAGGGCTCTCAGCTGGAAGATGAGGAAGGCGGCAGGAGAGGGAGTGAGGTACCAGGTGAGAAAGAAAGTCGACGGGGTGAATGGCAAGAGGAGCAGCAGGAGGCCCGACAGATGAGCAGCCCAGAAAGGAAGGACCAACAGCAAGAGGCCCAGCAAAAAGAGGCCCGACAAAGTGATACAAGCAACTCATCAGGAAAATCAGAAGAGATAGATACAAAGAAGAGAAGAAGAAAAAAAAACACAGGTACAGACACAGAAGAAGAGGAAGAAGACCAAGATCTTCACGGAGAAATAGAAGGTGAAACAGATGGACAAAATATAGATAAAGCTTTTTTTGAAGAAAAAATAAGATCATTAAAAGAATGGTCGTCATTAGAATTTAGTGCAATTAAAAGAAAAATGAAAAGAGCAGAAGATAAAATGCAAAGTTTAAAACTGGTCATGACAGAAATAGGGAAAAGAGTAGAGAATGTGGAAGAGTGGGAAACAGCTGTAGAAATGGAAGTAAACGACTTAAGAGGAAAATTTGAAGAAAGTGACAAAAAAATTAGAGACACAAGAATTGTTATCTCAGAAAATTGATATGTTGGAAAATTATAGTAGGCGAAACAACATAAAAATAGTGGGCCTGAAGGAGGACGAAGAAGGCACAGATATGAAGGAATTTATAAAAGAATGGATCCCAAAGGTCTTGGGAATGACAGAAATGCAGGAAGAAATGGAAATAGAAAGGGCACACAGAACACTAGCTCCAAAACCGCAGGTACATCAAAAACCAAGATCTATCTTAGTAAAATTTTTGAGATACACGACAAGAGAAAATATACTGGAGTGGGCAACGAATAAAGTTAGAGAAGAAAATAAACCATTGGAGTACAAGGGTCAAAAAATATTTTTTTATCCAGACATAAGTTTTGAGGAAGGAGTTTATTACAGCAAAATCGATCCTATGGAAAAAAGGTTATAAATTCATGTTAAGACATCCAGCTGTGCTTAAAATATTTACACCTGGGGAGCAAAACAGACTGTTCTCGGATCCGGAGGAAGCACAAGAATTTGCAGAGCGTTTGCAGGACAGAAGGAGAGATGAAGAGATGTAATAAGAATGAAGAACGGCGATAAAGTATATATAAAAATGTAAAAACAATGTATATGTAAAGAACTAAAGTGGGAAAAGAGAAGGGAAGGAAGGGGGGAAAAAAGGGAGAGCTTTGTTATGTGTAAAAAAAGTGTTTTCTGGGAGGGTTGGGAAATGGGGGGAGAGAAAAACTGTCACCGTGAAATCAGTTGACTCTTGCAACCAAGATCTCAATCCAAGTGGAAAGGCGAGATGTGGTTGCCCGGCAAAGGATAAGGGGCAACACAGAGAGGGGGGGGGGGGCATTTGGGGTTAAGGTAATATTGGGTGTGGGAATTGTTGGAGTATTTTATGTTTTAAATGTGTTGTCATACATTGAGTTTATAAAGGGAAAACTGAGAGATGAAAATGGGGAAAAGGGGGATGGAGGTGGTGAGGAAGCGGAAATGAGGTGTAAACAAGATATAAGATGGCCATGTTGACCTATATGACTATAAACATTAATGGAATACATAACCAGATTAAAAGGAAGAGGCTATTAAATTTACTGAAAAATGATATAGCATTTGTGCAGGAATTGCATCTAACTGAAGTGGAACATAATAAATTAAAGAGAGACTGGGTAGGGCAGGTACCGGCAGCATCATATAATTCAAAAGCTAGAGGTGTAGCTATATTAATTAACAAAAATGTACCAATCAAAATAGAGGAGGAAATAATAGATCCAGCAGGGAGATATGTAATGATAAAGTGCCAGATATACTCAGAATTTTGGAATTTGCTCAATATTTATGCACCTAATGAGGAGGATCAAAAATTAAAACAAACTAATAAAACCATTTGAAATAGAGGAAGTACAGGATATATGCAGGATATTTTTTTGAAGATTGTAGATACACAGGGGAATATATTGATAGGAGGAGATTTTAACCTTAATTTGGATCCAATGTTGGATAAAACTGGACAAAAGACAAGCAAAAAGAATAAAGTAGCCAAATTTATGGTTAAATCAATGCAGGAAATGAAACTTATGGATATATGGAGGAGTCAACACCCAAGAGAGAAGGAATACTCCTACTATTTGAGTAGGCATAAAACATACTCAAGGATTGATATGTTTTTGTTGTCGGCCCATATTCAAGGGAGAGTTAGGAAAACTGAGTATAAAGCTAGATTAATATCTGATCATTCACCCCTGTTATTAGCAATAGAATTGGAGGATGTCCCACCAAGAACATATAGATGGAGGTTAAACTCCATGCTACTTAAAAGGCAGGAATTTAGAGAATTTATTGAATGTCAAATTAAAACATATTTTGAAATAAATACGGATTCAGTGAAAGACTAATTTATATTATGGGACGCAATGAAAGCCTTCATTGGAGGGCAGATAATAAGTTATGTGACTAAGATGACAAAGGACTACAATCGGGAAATAGAGCAGTTGGAAAGGGAGATAGTAAGTACAGAAAAAGAACTAGCAACAAGGGAAGATACAACAAAAAGAAGAGAATTGGCGGACAAAAAATAAAATACGAAACATTACAAACATACAAGGTGGAGAAGAACATAATGAAAATAAAGCAAAACTATTATGAACTGGGAGAAAAAACACATAAAATATTAGCCTGGCAACTTAAAACAGAACAAGCTAAAAGAACTGTATTGGCATCAAGGAAAAAGGACAAACAAATTACATATAATCCAATAAAGATTAATGAGAACTTTAAGGAATTTTATGAACAATTTATACCAAACTGAGAACGAGGGGAAAGATGATAAAATAGAAGTTTTTAGCTAAAATTGAAATGCCAAAATTGCAAGAAGAGGAACAAAACAAACTGATAAAACCATTTCAAATAGAGGAAGTACAGGATATATTAAAAAAGCTGCCAAACAATAAAACACCAGGAGACGATGGATTTCCAATAGAATTCTATAAAACATTTAAAGAGTTATTAATTCCCCCTCTCCTGGAAGTAATGAACCAGGTAGAAGAAACACAAAACTTGCCAGATTCATGCAAGACAGCAATAATTACAATAATTACAAAGTGAAGAAGGACTCCTACATTAAGAACGACAAACATTTGTCCTCAAAGCGCCAGGACCTTGTTTCCAGAATTGACACCATTCTGGACACCTTGTAGTGCTGACTGGCTTAATTTCTCTTCTTTGCCATGTAAAACAATTGGATGGTATTACAATTAATTGCTAAGTTCCCTTTGCGTACAAAATGGATTCAGGATAATTGGGTTGACAATTCTAGTGCAGGGTGTTTTGTTTCAGTTCATTATTTTATCCACCCGTTGAATCATCTCTTGAGACGTTCCAAAGCCAGTGGGTGCTTTCTGTCATTGGTGTCCAATTCAGTGTGAAGAAATGGCTGAAAATGTCCACACCGACTTCTGAACAATAACCTTTCAGAATATTCTTTCCGTCTTATGTGAATGTTTTGTAAATGCATGTAAAAGCTGTGGTTTTATACTGCGATATAATGCACCATAATTCTGGTGTGATGGAGGGGGTTAGGGTTATATCCCTCTTTCTGACACAAGGACCCACAAATTCAACACTTTAATTTGAAATGTGAAGATTGAAAATATTACAGAACATTGGAAAGAATTCCCGCTAATGTTGAAAGGGAGGGTAATTTGCATTAAAATGAATATCTTCCCAAGGATACAATACTTATTTCAATCGTTACCATATAACCACTTACAGCACAGAACAAGCCAGTTCGGCCCTACTAGTCCATGCCGTAACAAATCCCCACCCTCCTAGTCCCACTGACCAGCACCCGGTCCATACCCCTCTAGTCCCCTCCTATCCATGTAACGATCCGTCTTTCCTTAAATGTAACCAATGATCCCGCCTCAACCACGTCTGCCGGAAGCTCATTCCACATCCCCACCACCCTCTGCGTAACGAAATTTCCCCTCATGTTCCCCTTATAATTTCCCCCCTTCAATCTTAAACCATGCCCTCTAGTTTGAATCTCCCCCACTCTTAATTGAAAAAGCTTATCCACATTTACTCTGTCTGTCCCTTTTAAAATCTTAAACACCTCTATCAAGTCCCCCCTCAATCTTCTACACTCCAGAGAAAAAAGTCCTGGTCTGCACAACCTTTCCCTGTAACTCAAACCTTGAAATCCTGTCAACATTCTCGTGAACCTTCTCTGCACTCTCTCTATTTTGTTTATATCTTTCCTATAATTTGGTGACCAAAACTGTACACAGTACTCCAAATTTGGCCTCACCAATGCCTTGTACAATTTCATCATAACCTCCCTACTCTTGAATTCAATACTCCGATTTATGAAGGCCAACATTCCAAATGCCTTCTTCACCACACCATCTACCTATCAGCCTTGAGGGTACTATTTACCACAACTCCTAAATCCCTTTGTTGCTCTGCACATCTCAATAGCCGACCATTTAATGCATATGACCTATTTAGATTTGCCTTTCCAAAATATAAAACCTCACACTTATCTGTATTAAATTCCATTAGCCATTTCTCAGCCCACACCTCCAGCCTTCCTAAATCACCTTTTAATCTACGGTAATCTACCTCACTGTCCACAACACCACCAATCTTTGTAACATCTGCAAACTTGCTTATCCAATTCTCCACCCCTACTTCCAGATCGTTAATAATATATAACAAACAATAGTGGACCGAGGACCGATCCCTGAGGAACTCCACTAGTCACCGGCCTCCAATTGGACAAACAATTTTCTAACACTACTCTCTGACACCTCCCATCCAACCACTGCTGAATCCATTTCACTACCTCCTCATTTATACCTAATGCCTCCACCTTTTTTCCTAACCTCCTGTGGGGAACTTTGTCAAAAACTTTACTTCCACAGCTTTCCCTTCATCAACCTTTTTTGTAACCCCCTCGAAAAACTCAATCAGGTTTGTCAAGCATGATCTACCTTTGACAAAACCATGCTGATTATTCCCTATCAATTCCTGTACCTCCAAATATTTGTAAATACCATCCATCAGAACACTTTCCATCAACTTACCCACCTCAGACATCAGACTCACGGGCCTATAATTCCCAGGTTTACATTTGGACCCTTTCTTAAACAGCGGAACCACATGCGCCACCCTCCAATCATTTGGCACTACCCCCGTGACCAGTGACATCCTAAATATCTCTGTTAATGGCCCCACTATCTGTCCACTAGCCTCCCTGAGTGTCCTTGGGAATATTTTGTCCGGTCCCGGAGATTTATCCATACAGCCATCACTACCTCCTCGGTTATCCTTATATGCTTTAAGACCTCCCCACTATTTTTCTTTACTTCAACTGGTTCAATATTTTTTTCACTAGTGAATACTGAGGCAAAGAAATCATTCAAAATTTCCCCCATTTCCTCTGACTTCTCACTCAGCCTACCCTCGCTATCTACAAGGGGCCCAATTTTATCCATCATTAATCTTTTACTTTTAATGTACCTATAGAAACCCTTTGGATTTATTTTTACTCTGTCTGCCAAAGCCTCTTCATGCCTTTTTTTGGCCTTTCTAATTTCTTTTGTAAGATTCCTTCTACACTCCTTGTCGTCCTCCTTCAAACTCTCAGCTCCCTGCTCTTTATACCTCTTGTACACCTCCCTTTTTCTCCTAACCAAATTCCCAATATTCTTCGAAAACTAAGCCTCCCTATGACTTCCAGCCTTTCCTTTGATCCTCACTGGGACATAACTACTCTGTACCCTCAAAATTTCTTTTTTGAATATCCTCCATTTCTCATTTACACCCTCACCGGAAAATATCCTATCCCACTCAATACTCCCCAAATCCCTTCTTATTCCTTCGAAATTTGCTCTTCTCCAATTCAGAACCTC
Organism: Narcine bancroftii; assembly: GCF_036971445.1. Taxonomy (NCBI): domain Eukaryota; kingdom Metazoa; phylum Chordata; class Chondrichthyes; order Torpediniformes; family Narcinidae; genus Narcine; species Narcine bancroftii. The sequence continues at coordinate 488,574,417 of NC_091469.1, read as the reverse complement.
AACTTTAGGCCCCTCCTTGCTTTTCCCTAAAACTACCTTAAAACTAACAGAAATATGATCACTAGACCCAATTGGATCTCCAACATTAATGTCTGATACCTGACCTAGCTCGTTCCCTAACAGGAGATCTAGTATTACACCGTCCCGAGTCGGTTCTTCTACTAATTGATTTAGAAAACAATCTTGAACACATTTAAGGAACTCTAGCCCATCCAGCCCTCTAACTGTATGGGTATCCCAATCAATGTGAGGGAAGTTAAATCTCCCATGATCATTACCTTATGATTCTCACAGATATACGTTATCTCTCTACAAATTTGTTCCTCTAATTTTCTTAGCCCACTTGGTGGTCTGTAATACACCCCTATTAGCACCCTCATGCCTCCTTCACCCCTCAATTCCACCCAAACAGCCTCACTGGACAGAAAAATTTTAACAGAAAAATTCTTTAATGAACTAAAGAGAATAATAAGGAAATTCTTGTGGAAAGGGGGAAACCAAGGGTAGCGTTAGATAAATTAACAGAGAGATATAACCAAGGTGGTTTGCAGTTACCTAACTTAAAAAATTATTATAGAGCCGCAAAATTAAGGTATTTATTAGATTTTTACCAGACTAAGATAGAACTAGATAAAATAGGGGAGAAGGTATCAGAACATATACTTTATAAGTGGGATGAAAAGCTGGTGCAATATAAAAGCTCACCCAGTATTTGCTTAATATATGGAAGAAGATCCACTAAGAAAGGAAAAAAATGAATTACCAAATACCAAAATTGTTATTGACACAAAACCCACTAATCCCTTTTACAATAGATAACCTTTCCTTTAGAGAATGGGAGAGAAAATTGTTTTTTGGGAAATAATTTATTAACAATTGAAGTACAAATATGGAATAACTCACGGTACAATGTTTGCATATCATCAACTGAAATCTTATTTAAAGGATAAATTGGGAAACAGATTGAGATTACCAGAAGGAAGCAGCTTTGAATATGTGATTACAAACACAAGGATAATTAAAAGATTTATAACAAACAAGTACATTAAGCTGGAAGATACGGAAAATGATGAAATAAGCTATAAACCTAAACAAAAGTGGGAAAAGGATTGAAACATAAAGATAAAAAATGAAGCATGGGAAAAGTTATGTTCTGGAATTATGAAGAATACAATAAACACAAGGTTACGCATGATACACTATAATTGGTTATACAGGTTATATATCACGCCTCAAAAGTTAAATGAATGGGATCCAACATTATCAGATAGATGTTTTCGCTGTAAGAAGGTTATGGGAACAACAGTACATGCAATTTGGGCGTGTACAAAAGTGAAAATGTTTAGGGAAGATCTAAATCAGATATTAAATAAAATCACAAAAAGCAACATACCAAAAAATCCAGAGATCTTTCTTCTAAGTAACATAAAAAGTAAGGAATTAGGCCTCAAATTGGATAAAGCACAAAAATGATTTTTTATAATAGCCTGAGCAGTAAATGTCAACTTGGAAAATGGAAGAGAACCTGAGAGTACAGCAATGGTACATGGAAATGAATAAATGTATTCCATTGGAAAAAAATAACATATAATTTAAAAATAAATTCACATATTTGAACAAATTTGGGAAGCATATATGGAACATAACAGAGAGGACTTGCCTCAGACCTCCACGCACTAAAATGATGAGACGACAAAACGACTTGATCCAGTGTGTAAAAGTAGATGACGCATTTTTCTTGTTTATTTTTCATTGTGTGAAGACATTGTTTTATGGTTTTATTGTATTGTATTTGTTGAATTTTTATTGGTTTTGGAGGGGGTGGGAAGGGGGGAGGGAGGGTATGGGGGGAAAAAGGGAGAAAATGCCACTGTGTATATTTAATGAGAAATGTTTGTATATATTTTGGTTGAAATGGTTCACAGTGTGAAAAATAAAAAATTATTTAAAAAAAATAAAGGACCACCAGTGGCATCCCTGCTTTCGGGGAGCCCTTCTCAAAAGTGATAGTGGATTGTGTTGGCCCATTGCCAAAAACCAAAGCAGGAAATGAATATTTGTTAACACTCATGTGCACAGCTTCAAGGTTCTAGAGGCTATTCCCCTGAAAAGCAATAAAGCAAAGATGATTGTGAAGGCTATGCTAAAATTTTTCACACAGTTTGGCCTACCAAGGGTAATTCAATCGGACCAAGGGAGTAATTTTATGTCTGGAATATTTCAACAGGTGGTGTATGAATTGGGAGCCCATCAAATTGTGTCGTCTGCCTATCATCCTGAAAGTCAAGGGGCCTTGGAAAGATTCCATTTAACTGTGAAAAATATGATGAGGGCTTATTGCATGGAAAATAATAAGGATTGGGTTGAAGGAATCTATTTGTTATTGTTTCCTGTTAGAGAGGCAACTCAAGAGTCTCTTGGCTTTAGTCCATTTGAGTTGGTGTTTGGTCATGAAGTCAAGGGTCCATCACTATTGTTGAAGGAACAGTGGATACATGATGATAATACAATCAAATCTGTTGGATTATGTTTTCAAATTTAACAACAGATTACATCAGGCTTGCGAGATGGCAAGGAAAAATGAAAATTCAGTATGATCAAAGAGCAAAAATTAGGGTCATTAAACCTGGCGACAAAGTATTGGTTTTGTTTCCAATGCAGTCAAACCCTTTGAGAGCTCAGTTTTCAGGACCATACAAGGTGAAATCAAAAATTAACCAGGTCACCTATGTCATTGAGATGCCTGATCGTCGAAGAGAGACACAGGTCTGTCACGTGAACATGCTTAAACCTTACTTTGAGAAAATGACTGAGGAGACATAGAGGAAAGTAAGGAGGAGATAAGTTTCATGAAAGGTCAAGGAGCACAGAAAGTGATAAGCCCCAGGCTGGAAAATTCCATAGTTTTGCAAAACTTAGAAACCAATTTAATGTATTTGACTAAACCAGAAAGGAAAGAAATGAGGACATTACTTATGAAATTTAAGGATATATTCCCAGATGTTCCAAAAAGAACTACTGTGGCTTATCATGAAGTGCAGGTTGCTGATGCTATGCCTATTAAGCAGCATCCATACCGAATTAATCAGGAAAAGGGCAGATTGTTGGATCAAGAGGTGCATTATATGTTCAAAAATGATATAATCTGAAAATCAAGTTCAAATTGGAATTCACCCTGTATTCTGGTGCCTAAGCCAGATGGCTCAATTAGGTTTTGTACAGATTATTGAAAGGTAAACGTGGTGACAAGACTGATGCGTTCCCTATTCTCAGAATAGATGATTGTATAGATAAAGTGGGGAAGGCTAAGTTTCTTACAAAGATTGATCTCTTAAAAGGATACTGGTGTGTTCCTTTGACAGAGAAAGGCAGGGAGATTTTTGCATGTGTTACACCTTCGGGATTCTATGAGTATAATGCTTTGGCTTTCGGAATGAAAAATGCACCTGGCACATTTCAGAGAATGATTAATGCAGTAATTCAGGGTTTGGAGCACACAGGAGTCTATATCGATGATTTAGTAATTAGTACGGATACATAGGAAGAACACATGCTTGAATTAGAGCAGTTATTTCAGAGACTGGTGGAAGCACACCTCACAGTGAATTTGCACAAGAGTGAGTTTGGACATGCCACTGTAATTTATGTGGTAGAACAGGGACAGGTGGCACCGGTTGGAGCGAAAGTATTGGCTATCATTGCATTCCCTATCCCCGGTAATAAGAAAGCTCTTTGGAGATTTCTAGGTATGATTGGCTACTATCGTCAATTTTGTAAAAACTTTGCAGAAATTGCACTCCCATTAACAAAACTACTTGGAAAGAAAGAAAAATTTATCTGGTCAGATGCATGCCAGGAAGCGTTTCTGAAGTTAAAGGCCATTTTATGCCATCAGCCTGTACTTGTGTTCCCTAACTTTGAAAAGCCATTCTCTTTAGCCATGGACGTCAGTGACGAAGCGGTTGGTGCTGTACTGTTACAGAAGAAGGAAGGTGATGGAGTAGAACATCTTATTTCATACTTCTCAAAAAAGTTTAACGACCATCAACTAAATTATTCGACCATAGAGAAGGAGTTATTCGCGCTTGTTTTAACATTTTGATGTATATATTTGTACTGCTCAAAAACCGTTAATTGTAGCGGCGCACATCCTGATGGCGAACCGGCCCCACGTGTCATGCCACGTGGTGGGACACCCATGGGAAGATGGCGCTGTCAGGGTTTTCTCCCTGTCTCGTCTCTTGCCCAGCGTGCGCCTGGGGCAGCGATTATGATGTCACAATGCACAAGGTGACTGAGCTCATGCTGCCCTTAAAAGGGCGCGCGCTGAATCTGAATAAATACAGTCGTTAACGATCTCTGGTGTGGTGACTGTTTTTCTCCAGCTGCTCCAAGTGCTCCAGTGGTGACCCCGACAGGCCCAGATGTCTATCTGGACCCAGTTAACAATGGACGCAGCCAAGGTAACCACTGTAGCCCTCAAGCTTCCCTCTTTCTGGCCCCATCGCCCACGATCGTGGTTCGGGCAGGCGGAGGCACAAGCAGCATGATTCCAGGCTCTTACACCTGGATGGGTTGGGGGACCGCAGCCCTTCAGCCCCCATGGATGAGATGTTGGCTTGGTGGAGGATCATGTGCCGTGTTTCCTCTTCCGCCAGATTTTTCTGGAACAAATGCCAGAAGATATCCGGCTACATCTGTCGAAAGAAGATTTCACTGACCCCCGTAAGGCCCCAGCCTGGAGAGATGCATTCTGGCGCACAAGGCAGGAAAACAAGGCGGCCCTCAGCCAGGCTTCCAAACCAGGACCTGGTCGACCGCAGGATGCCCCCAAGTACCAGCCAGAGGAAACCCAGTCAACATGGTGCTTTTACCACCAGCACTGGGGAGCGCAAGCCCACAAGTGCCGCCAACTGCCATTGAAGGCTGCAACGGTTGGCCACGTGAACAGCCTCCTTTACATCACAGACAGATCCACGGGCCGCTGGTTCCTGGTGGACACAGGAGCTGAGCTGAGCACCCTCCCCCTGACAGCACTGGAGACTTGTACCCGAGCCCCTGGTCCAACCCTGCGGGCTGTGAACGGCTCCACAATCAAGATCTATGGCACCCGTAGGGCGCAGATACAGATCGGGGAAGAAAGGTTCACATGGAAGTTTGTGCTGGCCTGGGCACGGTGGACGACGAGTCCCAGAATTGCCACAGTAGCCGCCACCAGGGACAAGTACGCCGAGATTCTCAGTGAGTTTCCTGCCATCCTGGAGCCACGTTTCAATGTCGCCTTCCCCCGACACAGAGTCTGTCACCACATCTCCACACAAGGCCCCCGTTGCACGCCAGAGCCAGAGTGGCTGCCACTGGAGAAACTGAAGTAGGCAAAAGAGGAATTTTCCAGGCTCCAGGAGTTGGGCATCGTCTGGTAGTTGGACAGTGCCTGGGCGGCGCCCCTGCAAATGGTCCTGAAGTCATCTGGTGGTTGGAGGCCCTGTGGAGACTACAGGTGGTTGAACGACACCACGACTCCAGACAGGTACCCGGTACCCCATATTCAGGACTTCGCAGCCAATCTCCATGGCACGTGTTTCTTTTCTAAAGGCGATCTGGTGCAGGGATACCACCAGATCCCGGTTCACGCTGACAACATTGGAAAGACTGCCATTATCACCCCTTTCGGCTTATTAGAGTTCCTCCGGATGCCATTCGGGTTGAAGAATGCGGTCAAGACATTCCAGCGCCTCATGGACGCAGTGGGTAGGGATTTGGACTGTGTCTTTATTTACCTAAATGACATCCTTGCAGCCAGCTGCAGTAGCGAAGAGCACAAGGCCCATCTCCGTACCCTGTTCGCCCATCTGGCAGAGTTTGGCCTCATGGTCAACAAGGCCAATGGCATTTGGGAAACAAACATTGCAGTTCCTGGGGCACACCATTTCAGTGTCTGGGGAAGCTCTGGCACCGGAGAAAGTGGCAGCCATCTAGCGTTTCCCCAAACCTTCCACCCTTAAAGATCTACAAGAATTTGTGGGGACGGTAAATTTTTACCATAGATTCATCCCCAACTCCGCCCGCACCAGGCACCCTCTATTCACGCTGATTGTGGCAAAAGAGAAGACCCTGGCCTGGTCGGAGGAGGCGGACGAGGCCTTCGCTGCGACGAAACAGGCCCTCGCCGAGGCAACGCTACTGGTACACCCGCGTCCGGAAGCACACATGGCGCTCTCGGTCAACATTTCCGCTACGGCAGTTGGGGGAGTACTGGAACAGTGGCTGGATAGGCAATGGCGCCCGCTGGCCTTCTTCAGTAAACAGTTGCGGCCACCGGAACTTACAGTGTGTTCAACCAGGAGCTCCTGGCGCTGTACCTGGCCATCCGCCACTTTTGGTATTTCTTGGAGGGCAGAACTTTTACTATTTTTACTGATCACAAGCCCCTCACCTAAGCACTGGCTATGGCTTGTGGTCAGCTAGGCAGCAGCGCCACCTTTCCTATGTGTCCAAATACACCACTGTCATCCGGCACAGGGCAGGCAAGGACAATGTGGTCGCAGATGTGCTCTCCCGCCTGCCCATCAACACGTTAACTCCCGGCATAGACTACGCGCAACTAGCACAAGTCAAAACACAAGCTCTCCGGACCACCATCTCGGGACTGCACTTCGAGGATATCTAGCTTCCTGACTCCGCCCAGCTGCTGCTCTGTGACACCTCCACTGGCTCACCGTGCCCGGTAGTTCCACAAGAGTGGAGGGCAAGGGTCGTCAGCTCCATCCATGATCTCGCCCACCCCTCAGTAAAGGCAACCGTGAGGATGGTGGTGCAACGCTGGCATGGACTCAAGAAAGAGGTGGCGGTGCTAGCCCGCAACTTCATCAGGTGCCAGGCATCTAAAATTCACAGGCACACGCAGGCCCCTTTTCAACATTTTGACTCAGCAACACGGAGGTTCCAGCATATCCATGTGGATGTTGTGGGCCCCTTGCCGGTGTCCAGGGAGTCGCGCTACCTATTTACTATAATGGACAGAGCAACGAGATGGCCGGAAGCCATCCCAGTCCGAGAGGTGTCAGCGGAGACATGTGTCAGAGCCCTGGTCAGCCAGTGGATCGCTCGTTTCAGCTGCCGGAGCACAACATGAGCGACAGAGGCACTCAGTTTACCTCCACACTATGGACTTAGCTGGCGAGGCTTTTGGGGGTAATACTTCACCACACCAAGGCCTACTACCCACAGTCTAATGGGTTGGTAGAGAGGTTCCACTGACACTTGAAGTCCGCTCTGATGGCTAGACTTTCCTGCCTGGACTGGGTAGACAAATTGCACTGGGTCCTCCTCAGAATCTGAATGGCATCCAAGGAGGACCTGCAAGCCTCGTTGGCAGAAATGGTTTATGGTGTGCCACTCTCCCTGCCAGGCGAGTTTTTCGGCCTGGTGGCCAATGCGACGCACAAGGAAGGTGAGCGGCTTGAGGATCTCTGCAAAAAAAGACTGGCTAATCTAACCCCGCCACCCCCATCTCACCATGGCACCCGACCATCCCACCGACCCAAAGAACTGGATGTGACGCAGTTTGTATTTGTCCGGAGAGGACTACAGAGGGCCCCATTGCAGTGGCCATACGAAGGGCCGTATAAGGTTCTCCGGTGGTTGGGTGGGACTTTCATCTTAGATGTGGGGGGGAAAGGAAGAACTTTTTACTGTGGACCGCTTAAAAGCTGCTCATTTGGACTTATCCCAGCTGGTGCAGACGACCGTGCCCAAATGCTGGGGCCGCCTGCCAAAGCAGCAAGATGCGTAGCCCGTTCTGGGGGGGGGTTTATGTGGTGGCGCACATCCTCATGGTGAACCGGTCCTGCATGTAACGCCACATGGCAAGGCACCCATGGGAAGATGGCGCTGTCAGGGTTTTCTCCCTGCCTCAAGTCCCTTGCCCAGTGTGCGCCTGGGGTAGCAATTATTATGTCACAATGCACAAGGTGACTGAGCTCATGCTGCCCTTAAAAGGGCGCGCGCTGAATTTGAATAAAAAACAGTCGTTAACGATCTCTGGTGTGGTGACTGTTTTTCTCCAGCTGCTCCAAGTGCTACATAATAACATATACTGATCATAATCCATTAGTTTTTCTGTCTAAAATGAAAAATAAGAACAGACGGTTATTGAACTGGAGCTTAATGTTACAATTGTATGATTTAATTATTACACACATAAAGGGGGCAGATAATGTAATAGCAGATTGTTTGTCAAGATGATAATCTGGGTAGATATGAATCTAATCACATACTTACTGTAAAAATGGAGTGTTTATTTTATTTATGTAATACTTCCATTAATTGTTAATAATTTGTTCTTGTGGGCCAAAATTTTTTTTAAGCAGGGGAGGTGTTACAGAGTTCTGTGTTGTGTATTGGCCTATGTGTTGTGTGGCTTTGTGTTGGAAAGTGACAGTTTGCCTTTAAGAGCCAAGGTGAAGATGGACTGCTGAGTGGGAGATGGACTGGGCATGTGCAGAAGATGATCTAGAAATTTCTGGATTAGGAAGACAAACCACCACTGGTGCGGCTGTGGAGTAGAAGGAGGCCCAAAACATGAGTCATTGTCTGGGAGGCAGTTTAGAATGTTGGGCATTTTAAAAGGGAGGGGCATTCCAAAGGCAGCCAGAAGGATCTGGACCAAGCCATTCTTCCTCTTTCTGCTAGCAACACAAGACCACTTTGAATTTTGTGCTCTCTTCTCAAAGATCTTTTGGCTTCAGTTCACCAAACAAATTGAATTTTGTTACGATTTTGCTTTGATTGAAATCAAAGTTTTGCGAGTCTTATGTGTTTTGTGTCTAAGTTTTTTTCTGTGGGTTGGTTGGAAATATAACTTAAACTTTGATTACATATGTTATTATTTAGGCTGGAGAATTTATTAGTTTTATACTGTTATAGAAATTTGTATAACCAGTGAGCATTTTTATAATTTGAATTAAAGTATGAAGGTGAATTTTTGTTAATAAAATAATTGTTCATCTTTTACCCCTGTGTGAGATGCCTTCTTTGTGGTTGCTGGTTTGATCTTGTAACACAGGAAAAAAACAGCAGGTAAACAGGACAGACAACATTCCTCTCTTTCATAATCATGACAAATTAATTCATTTCAACTCTGCAAAGCACTTCCTTTTGAAGAAACCATCCAACTGTTTTGCAATCATGGCATCAGGAATGCGGTGGGGATGAAGGTGGTGGCAGGCAAGTTTAGCCGCCATTCCCCTGACCACACAGAGGTTCCTTCAGAAAAGTTGCACATTGCTCCAGGGCTACCACAGGAGGCGGTCAAACCATCACACATGAATGTTCTAGCGCAGCCATTCTCAGCAGGTGGCCTATAACCCACACTGAGGGCCTTCAGCCCCGCCACCCCGCAGGCCACAGCGCAAAAAGCCTGGTTTCATTTTTAATTTTTAAAAAATTTAGACATACGGTAACAGGCCATTTTGGCATAGGAGTTGGTGGCCCAACCTACACCTTGGTAAGTTTTGAACAGTGGGAGGAAACTGGAGTCCCAGGGGGAAAAAAAAACAGGGAGAACGTACAAACTCCTTACAGACAGCACGCGATGTGAAGCCTGATCCCAATCACTGTAAAGGCATTGCACTAAACACTACGCCAACCGCGCTGCCTTTTTTAAAAACCTCACGTAACAATTTAAAAATATTTGTTTTTTATGTAGTCAATGGGAGAGAAACCAAAACCTGACTGCTTCATAGGGAAGGGTGTCCATGAACTTGGAGCAGAGGCCTCTGGGAGTCATTGGACAAAAATGTTGAGGATGGCTGTCTAATAAACGGCTATGGTTTAAAGGAGGATCTGCAGGTTAATTTTTACCTCCCTGGCACAGTGTAGTTGGTTACCTGGAATGAACTGCCAAACTGTTTTGAAGGAAAATTCGCTGAGCTTGGGCAATAAGTGACTTAATTGAGGTCTACAAGATCATGAGTGGCATGGATAGGTTCCTATCCATGGCAAGAGTAGCAAACACCAATGGACATCTGTATAAAGTGAAGGAGGAAAGTTTAGGGGAGATATATATATACCCTTTAGACCGTTAGTTTTCAGGGACATATACTCCATGTCCCCATTTTCTGGGACAGGTTTTATACCCAACCACAAGATGGTTCATACTAGTAGTTTACCCATGGACCCAGCCTAGAGTATACATTATCAGAGGTTTAAAAAAATGGCCAGAGCACAAAGGGTTAAACATGCTGAGTTGTGGGTGCCAGGCATGCATTGCCAGCAGTGGAGGCTGGAACATTAGGAGGTTTTCAGAGAGCCTTAGGTAAGCACATGGATGAAAGAAAAATAGAGGGTTATAATTGGGAGGACTGAGTTTCTTTTGGACAGCACAACCATGTGGGCCAAAGGGCCTGTACTGCGCTGTAATGTTCAATGTTCTTGACATGGCTTTTGCAGCAACAGTAATATTTATGAGATCTGGACAGGTTCTTGATTAAACAGAGTATAGAGGGATATGAAATTAGTTTGGATTCATAGAACATTACAACACAGAAACAGGCCCCTTTGGCCCTTCTAGTCCGAGCCAAACCATTTTAGTTTTACCTCGACCCACTGACCTGCACCCCAGTCCATAGCCCTCCATGCCTCTCCCATCCACGTACCTGTCCAAATTCCTCTTATGTTAAAAATGAGTCCACATTCACCACTTCAACTGGAAACTCATTCCACAACCCCCACCACTCTCTGTGTGAAGAGGTTCCCCCTTATGTTCTCCCTAAACTCTCAATTTTAAATACCTCGATCAAATCTCCCCTCATTCTTCTATGCTCCAGGGAATAGTCCTAACTCATTTAAACTTTCCCCGTATCTCTGGATTCTCCTGATACATTTTCTTGGACAGCCTGGGTGTGAAACAATGCCCCTCGTTGGAGTTCAACTGTATACCTTTCTAAGCCACCCTAGTAGTGGCCCCAGAATCTCCAGCAGATCCCCATTCCAGGACTTGATATCTTGAAGGAGCATCCTAGAAGATAGAATCTTCATGGATTGTTTTGGTCTGTATGGGTTTCAGACAACGTATGAGCAGACGAGACAGAAGGTGCCTCCAGTATCAAGGTGTTCACAAGGTTGATTTGGAGGCACAATCAACGCCCTCACACTAAAGAGCTTGGGTCACCAGCAAGAAATGTACAACAGCATTAGAACCAGGAATGTCCCCCTTCCCAGAACCTGTAGTTGACAATGACAAAAAAAAGTGGAACACAAAAGTCTGCAGACACTGAGATGGTAGTAAAAACACACAAGTGCTGGAGGGATTCAGGCGCTCTTGCAGCATTCATAGGAGGTAAAGATGTTACTGACATTGAGCCCGAACCTTTCTTCAAGGAGTAAGCAAAGCACAAGAATAAAGACTGATTAGGGGAAGGAGTCCAGAGCAACAAAAGGTGTTAATTGGATATGCTAAGGTGAGAATTGATGTTGGCTCTGTGAAAGGAGATAAATGGAAAAGGGAAGAAACAAGAGTTGGGAGAAAGACAACAGGGGATGAAGGTGGGGCAGAGGAAGAAAGGGAGGGGTTTAACAAAAACCAGAGAAGTCTATATTAGCACCATCCAATTGGAGGGTTCCCAAGAAAGAAGACGAGGTGTTGTTCCTCCAATTTGCAGGTGGTCTCAGTCTGAACGGCCATGAAACCATGGAAAAACATGTCAGCAAGGGAATAGGTCAGGGAATTGAAATGGGTGGCTGTTGCAGTGGACAGAGCCAAAGTGCTCAACAAAGCAATCTCCCAGCCTATGCCCAGTCTCTCCGGATCCAGTAGAGGACCCCTGTGGATTTACAAGTGAAACGTTGCTTCATTTGGAAGGAGTGTTTGGGGCCCTGAATGGTGGTGAGTCTTAAAGAAGGGTTCTGACCCAAAATGTTGAAGTTTTCTCTCACTGATGGTGCTCAACCAGCTGAGTTCCTCCAGCAGATTGTGTTGATCCAGATTCCTGCATCAGCTGTCTCCACTTTGAGATCATGTACCTATTTTAAAGAAAGCAGAGCCAAGAGGAAAAAAGGCAATTTAGAGAAATAATGTATTTATTCGTTTAAACAGGTGTTTGATGCTCCCTGCAGAGAGGGCCAAGCACGATAGCTGCTCCATGCCCCTGTAAAAGGAACCCCATTCATGAGAGTTGACTTCAAACCTCACCTTGTCTGCACAGACTTGTCCATCAAATTGAGGGGCAGTGGGTGGAGGGAGACTAGTCCTCTGTTTAAGGAATGTCACTAGGCAGAGTAAACCAGCTCAACAAGCACCACAGCCCAATGCTGTGGGGGGCGGGGGGGGGGGGGAAAACAGCAAGTTGTCACATCATATCCTTTTGTCCTCAGGACCTCACCCTGACCTCTGAATCAAGCATCACCTCCAGCATTCGGCTGATTTTATTCCAAACTCTGCCCTCACCCTCACAAGGATCGAATGCCTCCTGCGAAAGGTGAAGTTAATAGTGTGGCCCAACCGCAACCAGTGAGATTGACAATGTCCCAACCTTGATGGGTCCCTCTTCAACCAACCAAGAGCTTCGGGCGACACCACCAATGGGGTGTGGACAAACAGGCGTCCGTTAGCCAAGAGAAGAGGCACGCCAATCAAAGGCACATTTTTTGGGGGAAGGGGTTGGGGAAGACTGGGCCAAATTCAAGGAAATGTGATCAAAATCTTGTTTCTTTTTTTCTTCCATTTGTTCAGATGGTCCACAGAGGGAGGTTCCGATGCCCTTTTGCACTTCATATTGACCAGACGGAGGGCGATTTCCTCGAGAATCCAATGTGGGCGGTGCTAGCTCACTGGCTGCAGGTGTCCAAACAGGGCTGTCCTGAGGTGAAGAGGTGGTACACGCTGACCAATGGGAACATGAGCAGGGCTCCCAGCAACGAGCCCACCTGGATGGCAGCCCCGCACCACAGCAAGGCTGAGTGACCCCCTTCATGGAGAATGCTACTGATTGACACCTTGACGTAGGAGAACATGCCCGTGAACAGCATCCATGCGATCACCTGCAAAACACATCCCCAGATGGTGAGAAATCAAGCTGACGGCATCCACCACTTCAAACCCCTCCCTCAATACTTCAATCACCACCTGTTCTTTAAGATGCCATATTCCTCAATTTTACAAATATTTATCTATCCTCACTGGAATGAAGAGATTAGTACAAGGAATGTTTGTTGGCTCTTGGACTGTACTCCATGGAGTTCAGAAGAATGAAGCAGGATTTATTGTCATGAACAAGTCATGAAATTCGGTGTTTGGCAGCAGCGTCAAAGTGAAAACATTCATATTATAACCATTTTACAACGTTACTATAACAATAAAGGTGTACGAAATGTAAGGCACTGTCTTTGGTTCCTTCATCATTCAGGAATCTGATGGCAGCAGGGATGAAGCTGTCCTTGTGCCGCTGAGTGCTCGTCTTCAGGCTCCTGTTCCGTTTCCCCGACGGTAGCAGAGTAAAGAGGGCATGGCCTGGGTGGTTGGGGTCTTGGAGGATAAAGGCTGCTTTTTAAGGCACTGCCTCTTGTAGCTATCTTTGATGGAGTGAAATTTGGTCCCTGTGATGTTGCAGGCCCAGTTAACAATCCTCTGGAGTTTATTCTTGTCCTGAAAGTTGGTGCCTCCATACCAGGCAGTGATGCAACCAGACAGAATTCTCTCCACAGTAAACCTGTAGTTTACGAAAGTCTTCGGTGACATGTCAATCTTCTCAGACACCTCACAAAGTATAGCCGCTGGTGAGCCTTCTTTGTGATTGCATCAACACAGAGGCTCCAGGACAGATCCTCGGAGATGTTGACACCCAGGAATTTGAAGTTCTTGACCCTCCCCGGTACTGAGCCCTCAATGAGGACTGGATCACATTCCCCTGACTTCTTCCTGAAGTCCACAATCATCTCCTTGGTTTTGCTGACATTGAGCACAAGGTTATTGACATCACACTGTTCAACAAGCTGACCCTCACCGCCGTTTGTGATTCTGCCGACAACTGAGGTGTCACCAGCAAACTTGTTGAAAGGCCTGGACAGAGTAGATGTGGAAAAAATGGTTTTTTTTGGGTGTGTTTATAACAGAGATTGATAGGAATCTGAACAGTCAGGATATCAAAGGTTATGGGGAATGGGGATGAGTGGGCGATTGGATCAGCTCATGATGGAATGGTGGAGTGGACACAATGGGCCGAATGGCCTACTTCTTCTCCTATAATCGAATGGTCCTCACCTTAAATATGCTTAATGATCTAGCCCCCAGCATTCTCAGGGCCAGAGAATTTCAGAGATTCACTATCTATAGGTTTCTACACACAAGATTTAGACCAGCCATTCTTAATGTGGGTCACATCACATTTAAAGGGGCCCACAGACGGAAATCAAAGTATTTTGTACGTTTTTAATGTCGTCGATAGGAGACAAGTGTGAAAACCGATTTAATCCCTATCATAGATGCTGTGATAAGTAATGATTACTTAAGGTGGTCTGTGAGAGGGGGAGAAAAGGATGAGAACCACTTCTACACCCAAGCTTGAGAAAAATTATTGCCCAATTTCACAAGAAAAAGGAACAGAAGCAGGCCATTTGGCCCATCAAGTCTACTCTGCAAATCCACCCCGAGCTAAACTATTCTCACATCTAGTTCCAAGTTCTGGCCTTTTCTCCATATCCCTTGATACCCTTACTAATTAGATACCCATCAATCTCCTCAATCTGACCTCCACTGATGTATGTGGTAACAAATTCCACAAATCCATGACACTCTGGCTAAAGAAATTTCTCCTCATTTCTGTTTGAAATGGGTACCTGCTAATTCTAAGACTGTGCCCTCTTGTCCTGGATTCACCCACCAAGGGAAACATCTTATTCACATCTACTCTATCCAATCCTTTCAGCTTTCAAAATGTTTCTACAAGATCCCCTCTCATTCTTCCATACTCCAATGAATACAGTCCAAGAGCCACTAAACTTTCCTCATATGTTAGCCCCTTCATTCCAGGAATCATCCTGGTAAATCTTCTCTGCACTCTCTCCAACATTATTACTTTCCTTCAAAGATAAGGGACCCAAAACTGCACACAGTACTCCAAATGAGGTCTCACTAGTGCCCCATAGAACCTCAAGACATCTTCAATCTTACACACTAATTCATTGGCTTTCTTCAGTGCCAATCCAACCTGGTGGTTAACCTTTAGGTTATCCTACACAAAGATCCCCCAAGTCCTTTTGCACTTCTGAATTTTGTAGTTTCTCCCCATCCAAATAATAATCTGCCTGTTTATTTCCTCTTCCAAAATGTATAACCGTTCCTTTCTCAACATTGGATCTCATTGGTCATTTCTTTGCCCCCTCTCGTAAGCTGTCCTTTGGAGTTATGAAACTGTGCACATTATGTGTTATTTAGGTACAATTAAAACAGTGGTTTTCAAACATTTTCTTCCCACTCACATACCACTAAGTAATCCTTTACTAAACATAGAGGACTATTGCATAGGGATTACTTAAGGTAGTTTGTCAGTGGAAAGAAAAAAGTTTGAAAACCACTCATCTAGAGCATAGAACCTTCAGCTGACAATGTTGTGCAGACCTACATCAACCCACTCCACATTAATCTTCCTCTTCCTTCCCTCAGCCCATAACCCTCCTGCATCCATGTGGACATCTCAGTCTTTTAAATTGGCCTTTCTCAACTTTGTTTTGGCTGTGGCCCCTTCACCTGTTGAAGCAGTCAAGTTTTGGTTTCTTCTGTACTCCTCTCCTACTGGTGACTCTTTGTCTGCCTTACAGCAGACAGAAGGCAATTCCATGTAATATGACATGTTCTGTACTAAGACAGTAAAGGAATCTTGAATCAAGAGTCTCTTTTTGGGGGATATGCAGCCTCTGACCTCTTCTGGCTGGTCCTGCTGAGCTTTTGGTCAGCCGGAACAGACTGGATCAATCAGTAGGCAATTGAGAAGAGGATCTCTTGCGTTGGAGTCTCATGCACTGTACTTACCACCAAAGCAACACCCGCTGACTTCCCCAGCAGTGGAGGGCATGGACTGAAGGCTGCCAATGTCAAAATGTAGGCTCCAAACAGCATCCCCAGCAATGCCAGGACACTCAATCCAATATTCGACCTATACAAATAGAACAGATGTTGAATGCAACTAAAAAATCAGATTTGTGGGCCATTCATCCTAACATGCTAGCAATACAACCTTTCATATTTTGTTCCTTTATTAAATGGATCAATATTACTGGGGAGGCTTACATCAGGGGTGTGCAAACTATTGGAGAGGATTCTTAAAGCTAGGATCTGTGAGCATTTGGAGAAGTCCAGTCTACTCAAGGATAGTCAGCATGGCTTTGTGAAGGGAAGGTCGTGCCTCACGAGTCTAATTGAGTTTTTTGAGGAGGTAACAAAAGAAAATGATGAGGGTAGCGGGTAGATGTGGTCGACAAAGATTTTAGTAAGGCATTTGACAAGGTCCCCCAGGTGAGTCTCATTCAGAAAGTCATGAGGCATAGGATCCATGCAACTTTGGTTGTGTGGATTAAAAATGGGCTTGTAGGAAGAAAGCAGAGAGTAGGTCGGTGACTAGGGAAGGGGCCACAGGGATCTGTTCTGGGACCCCAGCTCTTTGTGATCTTTGTCAATGACTTGGATGAAGAGGCAGAAGGATGGATCAGTAAGTTTGCAGATGACATGAAGGTTGGAGGAGTTGTAGATTCAGCTGAAGGTTGTCAAAGATTATAAAAGGATGTAGATAGGATGCAGAGTTGGGCAGAAATGTGGTAGATGGAGTTCAATCCAGGTAAGTGTGAGGTGATGCATTTTGGAAGGACAAACCAGAAGGTTGAGTACAGGGTTAATGGCCAGTTACTGAAGTGTGTGGATGAACAGACGGACCTTGGGGTCCAAATCCATACGTCCCTCAAGGTCACCACACAGGTTGATGGGATAGTTCAGAAGGCCTATGGGATGCTGACCTTCATTAATAGGGGGATTGAGTTCAAGAGTAGGGAGGTCATGTTGCAACTCTACAAATTTTTGTACTGGTGAGACCTCATTTGGAGTACTGTGTGCAGTTTTGGTCACTTCATTACAGGAACAATGTGGAAGTTACAGAGAAGGTGCAGGGCAGATTGACCAGGATGTTGCCTGGATTGGAAAATAAGGCAAGGTTAGCAGAGGTGGGACTTTTTTTTCTTTGGAGTGTAGAAGGATGAGAGGAAACTTGATACAAGATGCATAGATAGAGTAGACAGCCAGCACCTGTTTCCCAGGGCTGGAATAGCAAACACCAGAGGACACGTGTACAAAGTGAAGGGAGGGGAGTCAGAATCAGAATTTATTGTCATGACAAGTCTTGAAATTCAGTGGTTGCTGCAGCATCAGAGAGAAAACATTCATATTATAATCATCTTACCAACATTACTATAATAACAAAAATCGTGCATGAAAAGTCAGTGTCCGAGGTACAATGATTATTCAGGAATCTAATGGCAGCGGGGAAGGAGCTGTCCTTGTGCCGCTGAGCGCTTAATTAAGGCTCCTGTCCCTTTTTCCTGATGGTAGCAGAGCGAAGAGGACATCAGGGGTAAGATTTTAAAAAAAACAAAGGGTTTTGGGTACCTGGAATGCCTTGGCAGGGATGGTGGTCGAGGCTGAAACATTAGGGGGATTTAAGAGAATCTTAGACCAGCACAAGGATGGAGGAAAAATAGCGGGTTACAAGGTAGGGAGGGCTTCGTACTTTTTTTTTTAAGGAATAGGACTCGGCATAACATCGAGGGCTAGGGTGGCCATTTCAAACTTACCAACAGAGAACACGCAGGATCAGCATCAGAAACTCTCTCAGAGGGGAGGGCACTGCTGTTAAACCCCCCCCCCCCCGCTTCACCACTTGTGCATGTGCGTGAGAAGAAACTTGGCCAGGCACGCCGCATTTAACAGGCAAGTGCCCTTTCAGCCCCTTAATTTATCCTCCATTTAGGGGTGTAGGCCCTACAAATGGAGGACAAATTAATGACCGAATCGAGATGGCACCAGACAGAGGACAGAAGGCTCAAAAGCTGGACTGTCCGGTCACCACATCGAGGACCAACGGGCCGGTACTGTGCTGTAGTGTTCTATTTGCCTTAACCCCACCTCTCCTTGCTCCAGTGGACAATGCACATTTCAGGAACTGAAGATCACATAAAAGTTGCTCAAAAGCTCAGGGACATTCATTTGGTAAATGGGGACAGGAACACAGGGATCAAAACAGCAAGATTATGACTAGAAATTAGCAAAATGTTTATGGAGCATGATCCTCAATTAATTAATTATAATCAGAGAAAGGCTTCAGTGCATCAGGAATGATCAATAATGCTCCACAATTTAACAGGTTTCAGGATCAAGGAGAAAATTGCTTGCAAATTTCTACAGCTGGTTGCATCACTGTCTGGAATGGAGGTGTCAATGCGCAGGGAAAAAACTACAGAGTTGTGGACTCAGCCTGTGACATCATGGGCACCAGTCTTCATTCTATTAAGGACATCTACCAGAAGCAGTGTCTAAATAAAGCAGCCTCTATCCTCAAAGACCCTCACCACTCAGGCCATGCCTTCTTTACATTGCCACCATCGAGCACAGGGGTGAGCAACCTTTCAATTCTACTTCTACTTGGTTAATTGGGTGGCATAGACTTGTGCGTCAAAATGGCCTGTTCCTTCTTTACATTTTCCATACTCTGCAAGTACTTCATTTGCTCCTTGTTGGGCTATTGTGGTTCTACGTCTCATATCACCAAAATCCCTTGAAAATCAAGGTTCCCTATGCCTGTTAATTTTGCCTTTAATCCTGGGAGGTGCATGCAAACTCAGCACCCTCAAAATCTCACTTTTGAAGGCCTTCCATTTGCCGGACACATCCTTGCTAGGAAACAGTTTATCCAAATCGACTCCTCAGAGATCCTTTCTCAATTCCACAAAATTGGCCTTTCTCCAATTCAGAACCTCAACTTGAGGACCAGACCTATCCTTATCCATAAGCAACTTGAATCTATTGACATCATGGCCACTAGACCCAAAATACTCACCTACACAGACTTCTGCCACGCCTGGTTCCCTAATAGGAGATCAAGTATTACATCCTCTCTCGTTGGTACCTCTACCTATAGATTTAGAAAACTTTCCTGTACACATTTGACAAACTCCAAGCCATCCAGCCCTTTTCCAGTGTGGGAGTCCCAGTCAATATGTGAAAGTTAAAATCTCATATTACTTCACTTTCTCTTCTTTATGCACTAATTTATTTATGTTTTTAAAAATGTAATTTAGAGCAATATTTGTACTGTGAAACTGCTGCAGAAGAATGAATTTTGTGACATGGTCACGTCAATAAACTCTGAGATGGGATCTTGATGTGGTTGCAATATTGGGGTGGAGGGAGACCAATTACAACTCTACTACATGGGAGCTGGAGATGCTAGTCTGGGCTGACTATTATTGAGCACGCCCAGTCAACAGGTCAGAATTCAGGACCAGGATGCTCCAGTGAAGTGGACAGACAAGGGTGGCAAGGCTCGAGAACCCTAGACGACAAGAGAAGTTTTAATTTAGTCAAAAAGGAAGAATGTGGAAATGTTCAGGAAATTTAAAAAAGTTAGAAAAGACCTAGAAGGAACAGAAATGAAGAATCTAAACAGGGAATCAGAAGAGCCAAAAGGGGCAATGGAATGCACTTGATAAGAACAGTAAAACCCTTACTATCCAGGTCCTATAGGGATTGGTAGATGCCATATTTTCTGGTTGCTTGAGACTTGTTCTTACAATGCCCCAACTAAAACTAATCTCTGCCTCATGATCCTCTAATAACTGGATACAGAGATGAATCCACCTGAAGTACAAGCGATTGGGGTTGGTGAACTAATGGCAAGGCATGCCAATTTTAAACTTGTACATTTTTTAAAAAAAACTATTATTTTATTCTTATTTATTTTCATTTTTATTTATTTTCCTTGGTTTTCTTTTGCCGGTTGCTTGAATTCTAGATATCAGGGGTTTTACTGTAGAATGAAGGAAATTGAGGAGCCAGACATTGGTTTAGTTGAGGTGCAGAGGGATCTACCATTTCCAGGCCTGGAGTTGTTCTCACTGAGGAAGCTCAGGTAAAAGGCACGTTTTCTTTTATGAAAGGAAGGACCGTGTCATTATAATCTGGGACTTGCCAATCTGGGGCTGCACATTCTCAATGAGCAGCCATTGGGCATTCACATGGAATGGGTCCAGTGCTGAGAGGACAAAGGACATGGAAATGGCAGCTAGCTGATGGCCTGAATGGCCATTTCAATGACTGCAGAGTGGGAATGTCATGAAGTCAGGGGATTAACCCCCCCCCCCCCCCGGAACATAGTGGACCTCAGGGAGGCAGACAACATCATGAGGGACAGAAGCAAGGGAGGTAATCATTTATGTTTTCTCAGGTAGGAAAATCTAAAACTCTAGGGCATAGAACACAAACAGGCCATTCAGCCCAGGTCAAATTATTATTCTAGTATCCCGACCACACCCTTTTTATCCATGTACCTACCATATACATGTTTGTGTATTAGTCAAGTTCTTCTGAACCAATTATACTTCTGGCTGCAGTAAGAACCTGCATCGTTCAAGGTACCCACTGCCTCCTTTTGTATTTTGGTTTGTGCTCCTTCCCCTGCCATTTCTTTTAATTCAGGCACCTGCCTGTTTCTCTCATACCTTGAGGAAGGGCTCAGGTCTGAAATGTCGGTAATATATCTTTAGCTCCAATGGGCGCTGGGAGACTGGCTGAGCTCCTCCAGCATTTCTGTGTTTTTACTACAATCACAGCATCTGCAGACTTCCGTGTTTCAATACAGATGGTGGCTCTGCCTGCCATAAAGCAGGGAAAAATCAAAGCTGTGAAAAAGAGAAGTCTGCAGATGCTGTGAATGTAGTTTTAAAAAAAAAAAAGAAATGCTGGAGTAGGTCCGCCGGTCTCACAGTACCTATAGGAGGTAAAGATATATCACCGACGTTTCAGACCTGAGCCTTTCTTCAAGGAATAAGCAAAGAACAGGAAGGCACAAGAATAAAGAGATTGAAGTCCGGCAGGGAGGAGTCCAGATCAACAAAAGGTGTTAATTGGATGTTAAGAGGAGAGCTGAAAATTATATCATGTATGTACATTTTTAATGTATTATTACTGACAATAAAAGGAACCTTGAATCATGAGAGAGGTACACGGGATGGAAAGGATATGGGCCGACACTGGGAAATGAGACTAGATAGCTTTGGATGTGTTGGGAATAAGAGGCTGTTTCGGTGCTGCAAGACTATTGACTATTGTTGAAACAACTGAATGAGAGCTTGCAGGTAAGAGGAAGTCACATGGTCTCACCTCCACAGGGCAAACATGGCAACGAAGCAAGCCAAGGGGTTGGCAAGGTTCCCGAGCACCACGGCCAGGTGGAAGGTGGTGCTCCCGTAGGGCAGGCAGGAATAGGTCTGTATGGAAGGCAGCACTCCATTGGTCAAGGCGTTGGACACGGCCAGCAGGCTGAGCAGGTAGACAGTGCTTGGAGTGCAGAATGGTGGGTTCGGTTTCTGGGTTTGCTCACACTCAGCAGAGAGCTGACAGGATTCTTCGCCTATACCTTGCTCCCGAGATCGGCTCCTCAGGGCTGTCTGCCAATTCAGGGTAGCAAAGGAGGCCAAGGAGACAAGCATTAAGACTGCCTGAAGCCAGAAGAAAATGGTGGCCGAGAAGTTCTCCTCCCAGTAGTGTGGCTGGATAGTGTGTGAGCCGTTGGCATCCGTAATGTTGCGGCATTCCAGCTGGCCAACGCCCTGCACTAGGGCGACCAGGCAAGGCACCAGGGCGCTGAAACCCTGGCCCACAAAGAAGGACCTGATGAATTTGGAAGGGAGGTGGAACATGAAAGGCAGGAAGGTGACGTTGGAGGTGCAGCAGACAGCGGCCAGGATGAAGGTCAAGGTCAGGTAGGCCACGCTGCGCTGCGCCCCGCCAATCAACACGGTCCTATCCCACCAGAGGGCCAGGGCCACCGAGGAGACCACGCCCAAACTCTGGATGGAGTAGATGATCCACCGCTCATTCAGCAGGCCTGGGGAACACCGGTGGGCTAGGGTGACGAAGAGCGGACCGACGTTCGACAGAGCAATCAGCACGGTCAGGTACGCTGGCAAGCTCCACCCTAGGGAAGAGGCAGAAACAGTGAAGCATTACAGTTGGAAACCAAGTCTATTCCCTGGACTCACAGCTGACCTGTGAAGATGGGGTAGCACCCTGGGAGCCAAGAGATTTTACAGCACAGAAACAGGACCTGCAGCCCAACTCATCCATGCTGATCATGTGTCAGAGTTAGTCCCATTTGCCTATGTTTGGCCCATATCCCTCTGAAGCTTTCCTGTTCGGTATTTGTCAAAATGTCTTATCTTATAATTGAACCTTCCCCTATCACTGTTCCCTGGTGCATAAAAGAGTGAGGGGAGATTTGATAGAAGTATTTAAAATTTTGATAGAGGCAGAGTAAAATGTAGATAGGCTTTTTCCTACTGAGGGTAGGTGAGATACAAACTAGAGGATTAAAGGTGGAAGGGGAAATGTTTAGGGGTCTTCTTCACACAGAGAGTGGTGGGAGTGTGCAACGAGCTGCCAGCTGAAGTGGTGAATGGGGGCTCAATTTTAACATTTAAGAAAAATTTGGACAGGTACATGGATTAGAGGGGTATGGACTGGATGCAAGTCAATGGAACAAGGCAGAAAAATAGCTGGGCAAAGACTAGATGGGCCACAGAGGCTGTTTCTGCGCTGTAGTGTTCTATTGTTCCGCCCCCACCTTCTGAAGAAAATTTCCCCTATTTCCGTCTTCTTATCAAAACCCATGTCCACTAGTTCATGGAACTCAAATCTACAGCAAAGTGGAGGCCCTTCAGCCCACAGTTATGTGCTGACCTAATAACAGCTACCTGGAATTTCCGTACTGCATAACCCTCCATTTTTCTCAGTTCCATGCACCAATCTCTCTTCTTTGGCTTGGCTTCGCGGACGAAGATTTATGGAGAGGTAGGTCCACGTCTGCTGCAGGCTTGTTGGTGACTGACAAGTCCGACGCGGGACAGGCAGGCACGGTTGCAGCGGTTGCAAGGGAAAATTGGTGGGTTGGGGTTGGGTTTTGGGTTTTTCCTCCTTTTGTCTTTTGTCAGTGAGGTGGGCTCTGCGGTCTTCTTCAAAGGAGGTTGCTGCCCGCCAAACTGTGAGGCGCCAAGATGCACGGTTGGAGGCGAGATCAGCCCACTGGCGGTGGTCGATGAGATTTCTTTAAGCAGTCCTTGTAGCTCTTTGGTGCATGTCTGTCTCGGTGACCAGTGGCGAGCTCGCCCTAGAACACGATCTTGGGAAGGTGATGGTCCTCCATTCTGGAGACCAATCTAAAACTGCTAAAAGATCCATTTTTCCTGCCAGCAGAACATTTCACGCACCCACCACTCTCTGTGTGAAGAACCTGCCTCTTACATCCCCTCTGAACCCACTCCCAAGCACCTTAAAACTCTGCCCCCCTCGTGTTAGTCATTTTAACCCTGGGAAAATAGTCTGAGTATCCACATGATCCTCACCATCTTGTACACCTCCATCACGCCACCACCCATCATCCTCCATCACTCCAAGTTCACTCCACCTATTCTTATCAAATGCTCTCTCCAATCCAGGCAGCGTCCTTGTAAATCTGCTCTACATCCTCTCTGTAGCATCTCATCGTTCCTGTAATGAGGTGACCAGAGTGGAACAGAATATTCCAAGCATAGTTTGACTCCCTTCCCCTGGAGGGGGAGCTGAGATCAATCACCTTATCCATCCATCGGGATCTTAACTGTTGGTAGCTAAGGGAGCCAGTGGATTTGTACTGGATGCCTATGGATCGTTTGTTTCAATTCAGGGGAGGGGAGAGGTGTCAAAAACTGTAGACAAGTTTAGGGGCAAGATGGAAGTTGGATAATGATATTGTCATGGGCACAAGAGGGCAGCATCAATGCAGTTGTCAAGGTAGCATAGGGGAGGGTTACTGAGTATAACTGGGAAAGGGACAACTGTACATACCCAAAGTAAAAGGCTAATGCATCTGGCCCCATACATGTGCTCATAGCTATATAGAGATGGAAGGAAAATCCCTGGTATCCAGAATTCAAGCAACCGAAAACCAAAGCAACCAGCAAAAAAAGGAAATAAATAAATTTTAAAAATTAAAATACTGGTAAATAAAAAATATTGTAAAAGTTAATGTTCTCCGAAGCAACCCACAACCTCTTGGTGACAATGGGAGCTAGCGGAGAGCCCTGGTCGTGTCCTGCCCAACAGCAGCTGTTTGAATAAAATGGCAGCGCCCAGGTTGAAGAGCCAGCCGGGGTAGCTCACCACTGGGGCAACTGTCCCAAAGGATCTCCTTATCCCTGCCTCATAAGTCTTAATTTTTGTTTGTGTTAAGTATATTAGTAAGACTTTATTTGTAAACTTGGGGAAGGGAGAACTAATTACAACAGCGGCACGGCTGCCACAGTTATAATCATAACAATTACAGCACAGTTTGGTCCTTTGAGTCCATGCCAAACACCTTCTCCCTCCTAGAACACATGACCTACACCCCATAACCCGCTCATCCATATACCTATCAAACTCTTCCTTAAATATTAAAATTGAGCCCGCATCTACCATTTTGGCCAGAAGCTCATTCCACATTCCCACCACCCTCTGAGTGAAGAAATTCCCCCTCATGTTTCCTCTAAACTTTCCCCCTTCAATCACAATCCATATCCTCTTGTTTGAATTTCCCCCACTCTCATTGGAAAAAGCCTATCCACATTGACTCCATCTGTTCCCCTCAGAATTTTCAATACCTCTATCAAATTACCCCTCAATCTTCTACGCTCCAGGGAATAAAGTCCCAGCCTGTTCAACCTTTCCCTGTAACTCAAACCCTGAAACCCAGGCAACATTCTGTAAATCTCCTCTGCATTCTCTCTATTCTGTTTATATCCTTCCTCTAATTCAGCGACCAAAACTGCACACAATGTTCCAAATTTGGCCTCACCAATGCCTTATACAACTTCAACATGACATCCCAACTCCTGTATTCAATACTCTGATTTATGAAGGCCAACATACCTTGAAAGCTTTCTTCACCAACATATAACTCAACTTTCAGGGAATTATGTACCAGAATTCCTAAATCCCTTTGTCCTACTCCACTCCTCAATTGTCGGCCATTTAACGTGTATGACCTTCGTTGTGCTTAGTCCTATCAAAATGCAGCCCCTCGCATTTATCAGTATTAAACTCCATCTGCCATCTTGCAGCCCATTCTTCTAACCAGCCTGTATCCCACTGCAAGTTTTGAAAACCTTATTCACAGTCCACCACACCACCTATCATCTGAATACTTACTAATCCAATTTACCACACTGTCAAATACATTAATGACCTGAATGATAAACAACAATAGACCCAGTACCGATCCATGAGGCACTCCACTAGTCTCTGAAGATTTACAACTTGACAAACAATTTTCCACCACTACACTCTGGCATCTCCCATCCAACCATTGTTGAATCCATTTCACTACTTCAACATTAATATTAATGCTTGAACATTCCTAACCTCTTACGCGGAACTTTGTCAAAGGCCTTACTAAAGTCAACATTCACAATCTTCCCTTTGTCAACCCTCTTCGTAACCTCCTTGAAAAATTCATTACGTTTTGTTAAATATGATCTACCATGCACAAAACCATGTTGACTACTCCTAATCAGTCCCTGATTATCCAAATAATTGTATATTCCATCCCTAAGAACACTCTCCATTAATTTACCCACCACCGATGTCAGACTCACAGACCTGTAATTATCGGTTTTCTTTCAGAGCCACAAAAAAAACAGTGGAACAACATGAGCTACCCTCCAATCCTCTGTCACCTCCCCCGTGAAATTTTAAATATTTCTACACTAACCTCCCTCAAGGTCCTAGGGAATATCTTGTCAGGACAGGAGATTTAGCCACCTTTTATTCTCCTTAAAGTACCCAGAACCAACTCCTCATTAATCTGTATATTTTCCATGACCTCACTACTAGTATTCCTTTCTTCACCTTACTCAATATTCCTTTCCTTAGTGAATACTGAAAAAAATCATTTAACTTCTGACTCCCCACACAGCTCCTCAAGGAGCCCAATTTTATCCGTCACTATTCTTTTACTTTTAATGTAATTTTAGGAACCCTTAGGATTTATTTTTAGCTTGCTTGCCAAAGCAGCCTCTATCTCCTTTTCGCCTTTCTAATTTCTTTAACAATTTTTGCACTCTCTATATTCCTCAAGCACATTATTTATTCCCTGCTGTCTAAAACTATCGTACATGTCCCTCTTCCTCTGAGCCAAATTCCCAATATCCCTTGTAAACCAAGGCACACTATATTTTATAATTTTCCTTTAACCCTCACACTGAACTCAAAATTTCTCCTTTGAATATCCTCCATTTATCTGTTGCATTCTTCCCAGAAATTAAATTATCCCAATCCCACTCTCTAAATCCTTTCGCATCTCCTGGAAATGAGCCTTGTTCCAATCAAGAATCTCAACCTTAGGCCCAGCCCTATCCTTCTCTATAATTAATCTAAAACCAATAGTATTATGATCATTAGACCCAAAGTGTTCCCAACACAAACCTTGGTCACTTGACCTATCTCATTCCCTAATTGAAGATCCAATACTGCCCTCTCTTGTCGGTTCTTCTATATAGAAAGTTTAGAAAACTTTACTGAACACATTTGACAAACTCCAACTCATCCAGAATTTACATTTTGCAGTCTTTTGGTTTTTAAAAAAAAAAAGTTGTTTATTATTAATGCTGATGTATTTGTTAGGCATTTTAAAAGTGAGCCTCAGTCAACTGGAAAATTCACATATCCAGCATCCACGATCTCCATAGATGCCTGATACCAGGGATTTTACGACATTTAAAAATTTTAAGGAGCGAAGGCCCCTGATTTCGTCCCTTCAAAACATCCACACAGGTCACAGGGAGAACATCCGTTACAGACAGTGACAGATTTGAATGTGGGTCACAGGTATGCTAACAGAGTTGCATTAACTGCATTAAGGGCAAGAACTTTGCAACAAGTGGAGGAGAGGGCTGGTTGATGGGGACTGAATGGCTCTGCCCTGAAGAGCCCCTTGGCCTTCCTGATGGTGAAAGGATGTGTACAGGGAGGGGTGATGCATTGGAGCCAGAGAACTGGAGTACTTCAGAGCTGGAGAGCGCTGGTGTTGCACCGACCAGATATAGGTTGGAAGGGAATGGACAAGAGCAGAGAAGATAATGCTGATGTACAAGGAGACTTACTCAATGGGGCAGGAGCAGGGAGAAACAATGAAAAACAAACAGAAAGAAAGGGACGAACCAGATTTTCCAATCATTGTGGTTTAAGTGACATGGTGGATCACAGAAAAGACCGCACAGTTAGCCTAGCGGTTAGCGCATGTTGGGGTTCGAGTCAACCGCTGTCTGTAAGAAGTTTGTACATTCTCCCTGCGTCGGCATGGATTTCTTCCGGGTCCTCCTATTCCCCCCCCACCCTTCAAAACGTAATTCAATTGGGTGTGACTGGGCAGCATGGGCTCGAGGGCCTGATACTGTTCTGTAATTTAAAGTACAGAGCAACTAGCCTTGGTAATCCAGGGCAAACAGCCAACACCTTTTCCCCAGGGCAAGAGTAGTAAATACCAGAGGACATCTGTACAAGGTGCAGGGAGGAAAGTTTAGGCAAGGTATTAGGGGCAAGATTTAAAAAAAAACAGTAGCGTGGCCTGAAAAAGTGTTGCCAGGCACAAGAGTGGAGGCTGGTGCAATAGGGACATTCAAAAGACTCTTAGAAAGGCATAGGGATGAAAGAAAAATAGGAGGTTATGAGGAGGGGAAGGTTTAGTTTGTTGAGTTTATATAGGTCAGCAATGTGGGCCGAAGGGCCTGTACTGCGCTGGAATGTTCTGTAACAGCATCGGGAACGACATTATCCCTGACACTCACCTTCAGGCAGGCTCTTTGTGACCACTGGAAGCTCCACCCACAGGGAATTCACTGAAAGCCACGACCCCATCCCAAACAGGACCACCAGCAGGTGGGTGAAGAACACACCCCTCATGGTCGTATTGTCCATCCTGCGATCTGGGAAGAGAAAGAACCCTGCAAGCTCACAATCAAAACTTCCCTCTGCAGCGGTGGGGGGCTCAAGGTCGTTCTGAACACTGGTCCAAACTTAAAGGTTAGAACAATAAAACACTACACCATAGATACAGGCCCTTTGGCCCATCTCGTCTGTGCAGATTATTCTGCCTCATCCGGCATGGTTAGTGCAATGGGTAGCAAAGCACCAGTGATCGGGACCGGGGTTAGAATCCAGTGCTGTCTGTAAGGAGTTTGTATGTTCTCTCATGCCTGCATGAATTTCCCCAGGGTCTCCAGTTTCCTCCCACCCTCCAAAATGCCCAGGGTTGTAGGTCAATTGGGCAGGACGGGCTTGTGGGCCGACAGGGTCTGTTACCATGCTGTATGTCTAAATTTAAATTTTAAAATCCTATCCACCTGCACCAGAACTATATTTGGGGTGGCACAGTTGGCATAGCTGTTTCTGCAATGTCTTTACAAGGCAGGCAATTAGGACCGAGGTTCGAATCCCTGGCTGTCCATAAAGAGTTTGTATGGTCTCCCCGTGTCTGCGCGGGTTTTCCCCGGGGGCTTCGGTTCTCCCCCCTTCACCCTGTTCAAAATGTACCAGGGGTTACAGGTTCATTGGGTGTAAATTGGGCGGCACGGATTTGTGGGCCAAAATGGCCCGTGAACATGCTGAATATCTAAATCTAAAGATTTATATCCCTCCTATCCATGTACTTATCCAAATTTTTTTAAAAATGTCGAAATCAAACTCATCCACCACTCCAGCTGGCAGGTCGTTCCACCCTTACCACTCCCTGCTTGGTTCCCGCTACTGTCCCCTTTAAACATTTCACCTTGTCCTCCAGCTCTTGTCTCACCGACCAGAGTGAAAAAAGCCTGCATGCATTTTCTTTATCCATAACCCTTCATAATTTGCATACCTCTGTCAAATCTCCTTATTCTCTAACACTCCCCAGGGAATAAAGTCCTAACTGGTTTAACCTTTCCCTGCAACTCAGCTCCTCAAGTCCCAGCAATATCTTATTTGATATTTTCAAAACAACTACCTAAAGAACGTCTCCAGAATGAAGGACCATCGCCTTCCCAAGATCGTGTTATATGGCGAGCTCTCCACTGGCCACCGTGACAGAGGTGCACCAAAGAAAAGGTACAAGGACTGCCTAAAGAAATCTCTTGGTGCCTGCCCCATTGACCACCGCCAGTGGGCTGATATCGCCTCAAACCGTGCATCTTGGCGCCTCACAGTTCGGCGGGCAGCAACCTCCTTTGAAGAAGACCGCAGAGCCCACCTCACTGACAAAAGGCAAAGGAGGAAAAACCCAACACCCAACCCCAACCAACCAATTTTCCCTTGCAACCGCTGCAATCGTGTCTGCCTGTCCCGCATCGGACTTGTCAGCCACAAACGAGCCTGCAGCTGACGTGGACTTTTTACCCCCTCCATAAATCTTCGTCCGCGAAGCCAAGCCAAAGACCTAAAGAACATGAACTAAATGTTCAAAACGCACAAAAGTGCTGGAGAATCTCAGCAGGTTAAGCAGTGGCCATTGGAGGCACGATAAGGGGCTTTGCCCTTCGTCAAGATGCTTTACTACAATCACTGTGGCTGTCGACTTTGTTTCACAAATAAATGCACTACCCTCTTGTGGGAGAAAGCTGCACAACACCCACCTGGAGGCCTCTTCTTGGGACCCACTCTATGTCCAGTCTGAAGAAACAAATCTGCGGCAGGAATTCAGCAGGTCGAGCAGCGTCAGTGGGAGAAAAAACGGTCAACGCTGTGGGATGGAACCCTTCATCAAGGAAGGTCTGAGCTGAAACGTTGACCATTCTTTCTCCCACTGACGCTGCACGACTTGCTGAGTTACTCCAGCAGATTGTGATTTCCTCCAGATTCCAACACCTTTTTTTAAAATTTAGACAGACAGCACAGAAACAGGTTATTTCATCCCACGTGTCCATAGCCGGCCAATTTACATCCAATTAACCTACAACCCCCCCCAACACGTTTCAAACGTTGGGAGGAAAACAGAGCCCCCAGGAAAAACCAACAGACAGCGCGGAATTCGAACCCTAGTCTCGTTTGCTAATGCTGTAAAGGTGTTGCGTTAACCGCTACGCTAACCGTGCCGCCTCCCTCTGGTCTCTCTCTGTGCAGTGTCCCTTTATTACAAGCTGTCAAGTGAGACAAGTGACCCATTAATGCCTGGAGGCAACTGTCCATTAACCAACCGCCACCCCTCCATTTCATGATTGAGGTAATATACTAATCAACTATTTACAGGTTCTCTTCTTCCCTCTGGGCAGATGGAAGTGAATGTCCAAGTTTGCATCATCCAGTTACAGCTTTTATGATGCAACAGCTTCCACTATTGCTCAATATCTCCTCAGAAACTTGGCATACATTTTAAACACACATTGGCACATCCTCAGCAGATGGGTGAAGAAAGTACTCCTCATAGCGGGCATGGTTAACCTGCGACCTGGGAAGAGGAGCATCCCTCAAGCATGTGATCAAGGGGAGGAGTCATGTGATGGAGTAGTGGCCGGACGGTGAACTCCAGCCCTCTCCAGAAAAGTTGGAAAAAACAAAGGAAAACACAAAGGCACAGAAATAAAAATCAAAGTAAAGTGAATATAAAGGTGAAAAGAAGATGGCGACGAAAAAAGAAAAGTCGAAACCAACGGTAAGAAGAGAGGAAGAGAAGACAACGGAAGATGAAGGAGAAGGCCTTACCTGTTCGAAGAGGCCCGCGGTGGAGAGAGAAACCCGCTCCCTCAGGTCGGTAGAAAGTGGACTACAAAAATGGCTCGCTGAGCCGAGTAAAAGTGCGCAACCGTGCATGCAAAAAAACACACCGACGGGAGGGGGGACCAGCTGGGGAGTCGATCTCCACAGCCGGCAACGACAGCTGCAGAACACCTGCAGCAAGAAGAGACCACAGAAGACAATGGAAACAAGAAAGAAGAGGAGGAAAGGGCAGCAAAGAAACAACAGATGGCCAACCTAGAGGAAGAAGAAGAGGAAGAATACAGTGAAATAGATAAAGGGAAAGGCAAGGTAAAGGATATACTTGCTCTTATTAGAGGATACATGGAGTCATTTAAAGAATGGCAAACACAGGAATTCAATGATTTAAGAAGAAGAATAAACAATACAGAAGAGAAAATGAATAAAATAGATATGACCTTAACAGAAATGGGAAAGAAAATGGACAAGATGGAAGAGCGGGCAGTAGCAGTAGAAATGGAGGTAGAAGACTTAAAAAAGAAATTGGAGAAATCTAATAAAAAAGTTAGAGACACAAAAACTGTTAGCTCAGAAAATAGATATAATGGAACATTATAACAGAAGAAATAACATAAAGATAGTGGGCCTTAAGGAAGATGAAGAAGGCAAGAATATGAGAGAGTTTATAAAAGATTGGATCCCTAGGATCCTAGGATGTCCAGAACTACAGCAAGAAATGGAAATAGAAAGGGCACATAGAGCATTGGCCTTTAAACCACAACCACAACAAAAACCAAGATCTATTTTAGTAAAATTCCTAAGATATACTACAAGAGAAAAGGTACTGGAGAAGGCAATGGAAAAAGTAAGAGAGGGCAACAAGCCACTGGAGTACAAAGGGCAAAAAATCTTCATTTATCCAGATATAAGTTTTGAACTCCTAAAGAAGAGAAAGGAGTTCAATACAGCAAAGGCGATTTTATGGAAGAAAGGGTATAAATTTATACTAAAGCATCCAGCGGTATTGAAAATATTTATTCCAGGACAACAAAACAGACTATTCTCGGATCCAGAGGAAGCACGAAAATTTGCAGAACAATTACAAAAATAGACTGAGAGATGAAGACGTGTAACGAGAGTACAAAAGACTGCGAACTAAAAAGACATAAGTTTTGAACTCCTGAAGAAGAGGAAGGAGTTCAAAACATCGAAAACGATCTTATGGAAAAAAACTATTCTTGGATCCAGAGGAAGCAAGGAAATTTGCAGAACAACTACAAAACAAACAGAGAGATGAAGACATGTAATAAGAGTAAAAATGACCACAATTTATATGTATGTGGGTAAAGAGGTATATGTGTGTATATGTATAATGTGCATACATGAATGTATCCATATTTAGAGGAAAACATAGATAGTATAGACAAGAATTAATAAGGGAAGGAAAAGGAATAGAGGGAATAAGGAGGGAATTAAAAGAGTGACCTTTGTCACATATGAAAAGTGAAATCTTTTCTGGGGGGGCTGGGTGGGGGGGTGTTACGGTCACTGCAAAATCAGCTGACGCTTGCGAGTGAATTCGCAAATCCAAATGGAGAGGGGAGATGTGGTTGTCCGACAAGGGATAAAGGACAACTCAGAAGGGGAAGGGGGGATTGGGGCTAAAGAAGTTTTAAATAGGAGAATAAGGAAAATGTTTGATGTTTTAGGAATGTTGTCTTATAAAGGATTCAAAACAAGAAAACAGAAATGGATAAGAAGGAAAGGTAATGATGGAGAAACGGAAAGGGAAGATAAACAAAGTATAAAATGGCTACATTGAACTATATGACTTTAAATATTAATGGAATACATAACCAAATTAAAAGGAAGAAACTGCTAAATTTACTGAAAAAAGAAAAAATTGATATAGCATTTGTGCAAGAAACACATTTAACTGAATTGGAGCATAAGAAATTAAAGAGAGATTGGGTAGGACATGTAACAGCAGCATCATATAATTCAAAAGCTAGAGGAGTAACTATATTAATCAGTAAAAATGTACCAATTAAAATAGAAGAGGAAATAATAGATCCAGCAGGGAGATATGTAATGATAAAATGTCAGATATATTCGGAGTTTTGGAATCTACTCAATGTATATTCACCTAACGAAGAAGATCAAAAGTTTATGCAAGATATCTTTTTGAAGATAGCAGATACGCAAGGGAACATATTAATAGGAGGGGATTTCAACCTGAATTTGGATTCAAATATGGACAAAACTGGGAAAAAAATTAACAGAAAGAACAAAGTAACCAAATTTATAATTAAATCGATGGAAGAAATGCAACTTTTGGATATATGGAGGAAACAACACCCAAAGGAAAAGGAATATTCATATTACTCGGCTAGACATAAAACATACTCAAGAATAGACCTATTTTTGTTATCAGCTCGTATGTAAGATAGAGTAAAAAAAAACAGAATATAAAGCTAGAATACTATCGGACCATTCACCCTTAATATTGACAGTAAAGTTAGAGGACATCCCTCCAAGAATGTATAGATGGAGATTAAACCCCATGTTACTTAAAAGGCAGGATTTTAGAGAATTTATTGAAAAACAAATTAAAATGTATTTTGAAATAAATACGGAATCAGTGGAAGATAAGTTTATACTATGGGATGCAATGAAAGCGTTCATTAGAGGGCAAATAATAAGTTATGTAACCAAGATGAAGAAGGACTATAATCAGGAAACAGAGCAGTTGGAAAGGGAAATAGTAAATATAGAAAAAGAATTAGTAATGAAGGAAGATATCAC
This sequence comes from Narcine bancroftii, assembly GCF_036971445.1. NCBI lineage: Eukaryota > Metazoa > Chordata > Chondrichthyes > Torpediniformes > Narcinidae > Narcine > Narcine bancroftii. The sequence continues at coordinate 488,540,618 of NC_091469.1, read as the reverse complement.
TAAAAGAAGAGAATTGGTGGATAAAAAAATAAAATATGAAACACTACAAACATATAAGGTAGAGAAGAATATAATGAAGACAAAACAGAAATATTATGAACTAGGTGAAAAAACGCACAAAATCCTAGCATGGCAGCTTAAGACAGAACAAGCTAAGAAAATGGTATTGGCATCAAGGAAAAAAGACAAACAAATTACATATAATCCAAAAGAAATTAAGGAAAACTTTAGAGAATTCTATGAACAATTATACCGAACTGAAAACGAAGGGAAAGAAGGGAAAATAGATGAATTTCTAACTAAAATTGAACTACCAAAACTACAAATAGAGGAACAAAATAAATTAACAGAGCCATTTGGAATAGTAGAAATACAAGAGATAATAAAAAAATTACCAAATAATAAGACACCAGGAGAGGATGGATTCCCAATAGAATTCTATAAAACATTTAAAGACTTATTAATTTTGCCCCTCCTGGAAGTAATCAACCAGATTGATAAAACGCAAAGCTTACCAGATTCATGTAAAACAGCAATAATTACAGTAATACTAAAGCAAGGAAAAGATCCACTCACACCAGCGTCATATAGACCAATATCTTTACTTAACACAGATTATAAGATAATAGCTAAATTATTAGCAAACAGATTAGCAGAGTATGTACCGAAAATGGTAAATCTAGACCAAACTGGATTTATCAAAAAAAGACGCACAACAGACAATATTTGTAAATTTATTAACTTAATTCATGCAGTAGAAGGGAGTAAAGCGCCAACAGTAGCAGTTGCTTAAGACGCAGAGAAGGCCTTTGACAGGGTAGAATGGAATTATTTGTTCAAAGTATTGCAAAAATTTAGTTTACCGGAGAAGTATATTAATTGGATTAAGGCATTATATAAGGGACTGTTAGCGAAAGTGACAGTAAATGGACATGTATCAAAGCAATTTAACTTATGCAGGTCAACACGACAGGGATGCCCACTATCACCTTTATTGTTTGCGTTAGCTATAGAACCTTTCCTGCTTTGCGGAAACTGCCAAAATGTTTGGCCTGGAAGTCAGCCTGAAGAAAACTGAGTATATTAATTGGATTAAAGCATTATATAAGGGACCATTAGCGAAAGTGACAGTAAATGGACATGTATCAAAGCAATTTAACTTAAGCAGGTCAACACGACAGGGATGCCCACTATCACCTTTATTGTTTGCGTTAGCTATAGAACCTTTCCTGCTTTGCGGAAACTGCCAAAATGTTTGGCCTGGAAGTCAGCCTGAAGAAAACTGAGGTCCTCCATCAGCCAGCTCCCCACCATGACTACCAGCCCCCCCACATCTCCATCGGGCACACAAAACTCAAAACGGTCAACCAGTTTACCTATCTCGGCTGCACCATTTCATCAGATGCAAGGATCGACAATGAGATAGACAACAGACTCGCCAAGGCAAATAGCGCCTTTGGAAGACTACACAAAAGAGTCTGGAAAAACAACCAACTGAAAAACCTCACAAAGATAAGCGTATACAGAGCCGTTGTCATACCCACACTCCTGTTCGGCTCCGAATCATGGGTCCTCTACCGGCACCACCTACGGCTCCTAGAACGCTTCCACCAGCGTTGTCTCCGCTCCATCCTCAACATCCATTGGAGCGCTTACACCCCTAACGTCAAAGTACTCGAGATGGCAGAGGTCGACAGCATCGAGTCCACGCTGCTGAAGATCCAGCTGCGCTGGATGGGTCACGTCTCCAGAATGGAGGACCATCGCCTTCCCAAGATCGTGTTATATGGCGAGCTCTCCACTGGCCACCGTGACAGAGGTGCACCAAAGAAAAGGTACAAGGACTGCCCAAAGAAATCTCTTGGTGCCTGCCACATTGACCACCGCCAGTGGGCTGATAACGCCTCAAACCATGCATCTTGGCGCCTCACAGTTTGGCGGGCAGCAACCTCCTTTGAAGAAGACCGCAGAGCCCACCTCACTGACAAAAGGCAAAGGAGGAAAAACCCAACACCCAACCCCAACCAACCAATTTTCCCTTGCAACCGCTGCAATCGTGTCTGCCTGTCCCGCATCGGACTTGTCAGCCACAAACGAGCCTGCAGCTGACGTGGACTTTTTACCCCCTCCATAAATCTTCGTCCGCGAAGCCAAGCCAAAGAAAAGAAGAGAACCACTAGTAGAATTGATAAGAACAGAAAATAATATAAAAGGGATAAAAATAAAAGACAAGGAATATAAAATCAGTTTATTTGCGAATGATGTTATAGTATACTTAACAGAACCAGAACTATCAATAAAAGAATTATATAAGAAATTGAAGGAATATGGAGAAGTGTCGGGTTACAAGATCAACGTAAATAAAAGTGAAGCAATGCCTATGAATGATGCGGATTTCTCAAAATTTAAGAAAGAATCACCATTTAGATGGCAAATGCAAGCAATAAGATACCTAGGTGTACAAATAAACAAAAATCTCGGCCAACTATATAAACTCAATTATTATCCACTAATGAAAAAATTACAGGATGATTTAGAGCATTGGAAAGATTTACCATTAACACTAATAGGAAGGATAAATTGTATTAAAATGAACATTTTTCCAAGGATATTATACTTATTTCAGGCATTGCCAATACAACTGACAGAGAAATTCTTCAAGGAGTTAAAGAAAATAATAAGGAAATTTTTATGGAAAGGGGGGAAACCGAGGATAGCACTAGATAAATTAACAGAATGGTATAAACAAGGAGGCTTACAACTGCCAAACTTTAAAAATTATTATAGAGCCGCACAATTAAGATACCTATCAGATTTTTATCAAACAAGGGAAAAGCCAGATTGGACTAGATTAGAATTAGATAAAATAGGGGAAAAGACACCTGAACACATATTATATAAATGGGATGAAAAATTGGTACAACATAGAAGTTCTCCAGTATTACATCATCTACTCAATATTTGGAAGAAGATTCATGTAGAAAGAAATAAAACAAATGATCAATTACCAAAACTAATATTGACGCAAAACATGTTACTCCCTTTTACAATAGATAACCTTTCCTTCAGAGAATGGGAGAAAAAAGGGATTAAAAGAATAGAAAATTGTTTTTCAGGAAATAGATTATTATCCTTTGAACAAATGAAAGATAAATACAATATAACTCAAGATACAGCACTGGCATATTACCAATTAAGATCCTACTTGAAGGATAAATTAGGAAGCAGTTTGAGTTTGCCAGAGGGAAGTAACTTTGAATATGTGATTACAGATACAATGATAATCAAAAGATTTATAACAAATATGTATATTAAACTGCAAGAAAAGGAGAATGAGGAAACAAATGGTAAAACTAAACAAAAATGGGAACAGGATTTAAATATAAATATAAAAAAGGAAACATGGGAGAAGTCATGCTCTGGAACGATGAGAAATACAATAAATACGAGGTTACGTATGATACAATATAACTGGATACACAGGCTATACATTACACCTCAAAAGTTAAATAAATGGGACCCAACAGTATCTGATAGATGTTTTCGATGTAAAAAAGAAATGGGAACAACAATTCATGCAATCTGGACATGTGAAAAAGTAGAAAAATTTTGGGAAGATCTCAATCAGATATTAAATAAAATAACAGAAAACAATATACCAAAGAATCCAGAGATCTTTCTCCTAAGTAACATAAAAAACAAAGAATTTGGAATTGATTTGGAGGATGCACAAAAAAGATTTGTTAAGATAGCTCTAGCCGTAGCAAAAAAATGTATTATGTCAACCTGGAAATTGGAAGATAATTTGAAAATACAACAATGGTATATAGAAATGAATAAATGTATTCCATTAGAAAAAATAACATATAGTTTAAGAAATAATATTGAAATATTCGAACAAATATGGGAGCCTTACATTAAATACAATAGCGAAAACCTACCGGGGACAATCATTACCTAAGTTGATGGAAGGAGAAGGAAAGAAAAGAATGGACTCAGTAGAATTTCTGGTGTATTTTTGTTGAGTGACAACATTGTCTGACTGGTTAAATGTATCCTAGATTTTATACCTTAAATGGATGGGAGGGGAGAGGTGGGGAGGGTGGGAGGGGAGGAGGGGGGGAGAAAATGACATTGTATATGTGTGAAAAGGAAAAAATGTGTATCATGGTTAATGTGATTTATGATGTGAAAAATAAAAAATTATAATAATAAAAGCATGTGATCAAGCCACTCTTCTCAGCAGTGATGAAGGTCCCCCAAGATTGGCTGAGCACTGGTCCAAACTCAAAGGCAGTCTTGGTGAATGGCCCACTTCTGCTCCTTGGTCTTGTTTTATGGTTAGTGTTTCAAAACACTAAAATCCTACACCTCCAATCAAGAGGGGCAGGGAGATGGAAACCTCTGCCATTTTATGAACATTCTAATCTCGGCTATTCAACCCATCTTGTCCAGCCTAGTTTCTAGGAATGCTCTTCCATCTTCATTCCAAATTAAAATACGTTAGTCATCCAACAAGATCAGGGCCAATGTGATGTTGGCCCCAACACTATTTCATAGACCCCGACACCTTGAGTCTTTTCGAACAACTCTGAGATAGAGAATGCCAAAGATACACAAACCTAAAGGAAACATCTAGATCTATGCCCCAACTTCTATACATCCCCAATTGGGAAACGTTTCCATTTTACCTTCAGAGTCTTATGTTCATATGAAATCACCCCTCTCTGAAGACCAATCTGAGTAGAGGGCCAACATCTCTTCATACATCAATACAAACAAGCAACCTAGTGAACTTTCACTGCACCATCTCCATTCGGTGCATTCTTCCCTGAATACTGAGAGCAATGCAATATAAAGTACACCTTTTTTTAAGACAGACGGCATGGTAACAGGCCATTTGGCCCATGTGTCCATGCCACCCAATTAACCTACAACCACCAATACACTTCAAATGATGGGAGGAAAACGGAGCCTCCAGGGTAAACTCACTTAGATATGGAAAACATAAAAACTCCTTACAGACGGTATGGTGTTTGCTGACGCTATAAAGGTGTTGTGCTAAGTGCCACGCCAACTGTGCCACCCCCTCTTGTCTCTCTCTCTCCCTCTTTGACCAGTGTCCCATTAATTACAAGCTGACAAATGAGACAGCTTGTCTTCAGGTGCAGTCTTCAACAGCATTGTCTAGAGTTGCCCTACTTCTATGCTCCATCCGCATCTGCCCATCGAGTGCTCTCCACCATTCAAATCATGGCTGATACATTTTTGCTCTCAATCCCATACTCCTGCCTTTTCACCATAACCTCTGACACCCTTATTAATTTGGGATGGCATGGTTAACCCAACACTATTACAGCGCCAGCAATCAGTAACGGGGCTCGAATCCCATGCTGTAAGGAGTTTGTACTTTCTCCCCATGTCTGTATAGGTTTTCCCTGGGGGTGTCCAGTTTCCACCCACCCTTCAAAATGTACCAGGGTTGTAGGTTAATTGGGTATAAATTGGGTGGCACAAACCTATGGGCCAAAGTTCTGTATGCTTAAACCAGTTTACCTATCTCGGCTGCACCATTTCATCGGATGCAAGGATCGACAACGAGATAGACAACAGACTCACCAAGGCAAATAGCGCCTTTGGAAGACTACACAAGAGAGTCTGGAAAAACAACCAACTGAAAAACCTCACAAAGATTAGCGTATACAGAGCCGTTGTCATACCCACACTCCTGTTCGGTTCCGAATCATGGGTCCTCTACCGGCATCACCTACAGCTCCTAGAACGCTTCCACCAGCGTTGTCTCCGCTCCATCCCCAACATTCATTGGAGCGACTTCATCTCCAACATCGAAGTTCTCGAGATGGCAGAGGCTGACAGCATCAAATCCATGCTGCTGAAGATCAAACTGCGCTGGGTAGGTCACGTCTCCAGAATGGAGGACCATCGCTTTCCCAAGATCGTATGATATGGCGAGTCTCCACTGGCCACCGAGACAGAGGTGCACCAAAGAAGAGGTACAAGGACTGCCTAAAGAAATCTCTTGGTGCCTGCCCCATTGACCACCGCCAGTGGGCTGATATCGCCTCAAACCGTGCATCTTGGCACCTCAGTTCAGCAGGCAGCAACCTCCTTTGAAGAAGACCACAGAGCCCACCTCACTGACAAAAGGCAAAGGAGGAAAAACCCAACACCCAACCCCAACCGACCAATTTTCCCCTGCAACCGTGTCTGCCTGTCCTGCATCGGACTTGTCAGCCACAAACGAGCCTGCAGCTGACGTGGACATTACCCCTCCATAAATCTTCGTCCGCGAATCCAAGTCAAAGAAAGATGCTTAAATTTAATTTAAATTTAAAAAAATTTAAATCAAGAACCTATCAATTTCTACTTTTAAATCTAGTCATAACTTGACCTCCACAGATTCACCACCTTCTGACTGAGCAATTTCTCATAATCTCTGCAATAAAGGGACATCCTTTTATTCTGAGGCTGTCCCCTCTGGTCCTAGACTCCCCCACCACTGGAAACATCCTCTCCATGTCCACTATCCAGCCCTTTCAATTCAATCCCTTCCCTTCCCTTCCTGGATGTTTGCTATGTCAATTCTGATTGTTATTCACCAAGGCTCCGATCTCCACGTATCACAGCATTCTGTAGCCTCATGGCTTTTAAGTTTGCTCCTCTTTCTATTTGTAACCTCCCATTTTCACACAAAATCTACTAACTTTTTACCCACTCAACTTCCTCACAATTCCTTTGTGGGCTCTGTATCTTCAACTACTTCCCTTCAAATCAAAGGATGTAGCTTTGGAGCAGAGTTCTCATCCTAGTAGCAGTACAAATTATGGAAATGAAGGCCAAATACTAGAAAAATAGTAAACCCTTGGCATCCGAGAACAGATCCCTGCGACACTCTACGAGTCACCAACCTCCAGGCAGAAAACTTTCCTTCCACTACTTCTCTCGACTTTCTACTTCCAAAAGCACTTTAAAAAAAAACGCCACACAGCCAAAGATCTATGGATCCCATGACTCAAGACTTTCTGAACGAATCTCTCGTGGAGGAGCAAACCCCCCACCCCACAATCCTCTCTGAAGTGACCCCAACAGCCCCCTCCAAAGCCAACAGACACCGCACTCTGAAGCCAAAACACCCCCTGAATCAAACCCTTCACCACCTGCCCCGTCCCCCTCTCCTTTCCCTCCCCCTCCCCCTCCCATCCCCTTCTCCCTCCCGTCCCCTTCCCCCTCCGACCCCTTCCCCCCTCCCGTCCACTTCCCCCTCCCTTGACCCCCCGCCCCCCTCTTCACCTGTGCCGTCCCCATCCCCTCCTGTGAACCCCCGTCTCCTTCCCGCCCCGTCCCCCCGTCCTCCTTCCCGCCCTCTCCCCCCCGTCTCCCCCCCTTCCCATCCCCTCCCATGAACCCCCGTCTCCTTCCCGCCCCGTCCCCCTTCCGGCCCGCCCCCGCCCTGTCCCCCCCCGTCTCTCCCTCCCCCCCGTCTCTCTCCCCCCCCGTCTCTCTCTCCCCCCCCGTCTCTCTCTCCGCCCCCCGTCTCTCTCTCTTCCCCCCGTCTCTCTCTCTCCCCGCCCCCCGTCTCTCTCTCTCCCCGCCCCCCGTCTCTCTCCCTCCCCGCCCCCCGTCTCTCTCCCTCCCCCCCGTCTCTCTCTCTCCCCCCCGTCTCTCTCTCTCCCCCCCGTCTCTCTCTCTCCCCCCGTCTCTCTCTCTCCCCCCCGTCTCTCTCTCTCCCCCCCCGTCTCTCTCTCTCCCCCCCGTCTCTCTCTCTCCCCCCCCGTCTCTCTCTCTCCCCCCCGTCTCTCTCTCTCCCCCCCGTCTCTCTCTCTCCCCCCCCCGTCTCTCTCTCTCCCCCCCGTCTCTCTCTCTCCCCCCCGTCTCTCTCTCCCCCCCCCGTCTCTCTCTCCCCCCCCGTCTCTCTCTCTCCCCCCCGTCTCTCTCTCCCCCCCCTCTCTCTCTCCCCCCCTCTCTCTCTCTCCCCCCCCCGTCTCTCCCCCCCGTCTCTCTCTCCCCCCCCGTCTCTCTCTCTCCCCCCCCGTCTCTCTCTCTCCCCCCCCCCGTCTCTCTCTCCCCCCCCGTGTCTCTCTCTCCCCCCCCGTCTCTCTCTCCCCCCCCCCCGTCTCTCTCTCCCCCCCCGTCTCTCTCTCCCCCCCCCGTCTCTCTCTCCCCCCCCGTCTCTCTCTCCCCCCCCCGGTCTCTCTCTCTCCCCCCCGTCTCTCTCTCTCCCCCCCCCCCGCTCTCTCTCCCCCCCCGTCTCTCTCTCTCCCCCCCGTCTCTCTCTCTCCCCCCCCCGTCTCTCTCTCCCCCCCTGTCTCTCTCTCCCCCCCTCTCTCTCTCCCCCCCCCCATCTCTCTCTCCCCCCCCCATCTCTCTCTCCCCCCCCGTCTCTCTCTCTCTCCCCCCCCCTCTCTCTCTCCCCCCCCGTCTCTCTCTCTCCCCCCCCCCGTCTCTCTCTCCCCCCCCGTCTCTCTCTCCCCCCCCCGTCTCTCTCTCCCCCCCCCGTCTCTCTCTCCCCCCCCCCGTCTCTCTCTCCCCCCCCCGTCTCTCTCTCCCTCCCCCCCGTCTCTCTCTCTCCCCCCCCCGTCTCTCTCTCCCCCCCCCCGTCTCTCTCTCCCCCCCCGTCTCTCTCTCCCCCCCCCCGTCTCTCTCTCCCCCCCCCGTCTCTCTCTCTCCCCCCCGTCTCTCTCTCTCCCCCCCCGTCTCTCTCTCTCCCCCCCGTCTCTCTCTCTCCCCCCCCGTCTCTCTCTCTCCCCCCCCGTCTCTCTCTCCCCCCCCGTCTCTCTCTCTCCCCCCCTCTCTCTCTCTCCCCCCCCGTCTCTCTCTCCCCCCCCCGTCTCTCTCTCCCCCCCGTCTCTCTCTCCCCCCCGTCTCTCTCTCCCCCCGTCTCTCTCTCTCCCCCCGTCTCTCTCTCCCCCCCGTCTCTCTCTCCCCCCCCCGTCTCTCTCCCCCCCCCGTCTCCCCCCCCCCGTCTCTCTCTCCCCCCCCCCGTCTCTCTCTCCCTCCCCCCCGTCTCTCTCTCCTCCCCCCGTCTCTCTCTCCCCCCCCGTCTCTCTCTCCCCCCCCCGTCTCTCTCTCTCCCCCCCCGTCTCCTCTTTCTTCCCCCCCCCGTCTCTCTCTCCCTCCCCCCGTCTCTCTCCCCCCCCCCCGTCTCTCTCTCCCTCCCCCCCGTCTCTCTCTCCCCCCCGTCTCTCTCTCTCCCCCCCCGTCTCTCTCTCTCCCCCCCCCGTCTCTCTCTCTCCCCCCCCCGTCTCTCTCTCCCCCCCCCCGTCTCTCTCTCCCCCCCCCGTCTCTCTCTCCCCCCCCCCGTCTCTCTCTCCCTCCCCCCGTCTCTCTCTCCCTCCCCCCGTCTCTCTCTCCCCTCCCCCCGCGTCTCTCTCTCCCCCCCGTCTCTCTCTCCCCCCCCGTCTCTCTCCCCCCCCCCGTCTCTCTCTCCCCCCGTCTCTCTCTCTCCCCCCCGTCTCTCTCTCCCCCCCCCGTCTCTCTCTCCCCCGTCTCTCTCTCTCCCCCGTCTCTCTCTCCCCCCCCCCGTCTCTCTCCCCCCCCCGGCTCTCTCCCCCCCCCCGGTCTCTCTCTCCCCCCCCCCCCGTCTCCCCGCCCCGTCCGTAACCACCTCTGAGGCAACTCGTTGCTCTCTGGCTGCGGCCACACCCCTTACGTAGCCGCCCTGCCATTGGCTCCCCCTCCGTTCACTCCCGTCCAATGGCGGCTCAGTCCCGAGCGCAGCGGAACCTGCCGGAAGTGGGAATGTCGGATGGAACGGGTTTAAATAGGAACATTTCACCCACCTCCCCCCAAACATAGAAATTAAATCTCAATGGGACTCCTCCCCCCCACAAAAAAAGGACTGCACAATTCATCGGAACAGAGAGAGACCATTCAGCCCATCAAGTCTGCCTTGCCATTCATTCATGAGTTGATCCATTTTTCCCACTAGCCCCCCTTCCCGCCCTGTCCCCCCCGTCTCCCGCCCTGTCCCCCCCCGTCTCCCCCCCCTTCCCGCCCTGTCCCCCCCCCCCGTCTCCCCCCCTTCCCGCCCTGTCCCCCCCCCCGTCTCCCCCCCCTTCCCGCCCTGTCCACCCCCCCGTCTCCCCCCCCTTCCCGCCCTGTCCCCCCCCCCGTCTCCCCCCCCTTCCCGCCCCCTGTCCCCCCCCGTCTCCCCCCCCTTCCCGCCCTGTCCCCCCCCCCGTCTCCCCCCCCTTCCCGCCCTGTCCCCCCCCCCGTCTCCCCCCCCTTCCCGCGCTGTCCCCCCCCCCGTTTCCCCCCCCGTCTCCCGCCCTGTCCCCCCCGTCTCCCCCCCCTTCCCGCCCTGTCCCCCCCCCCGTTTCCCCCCCTTCCCGCCCTGTCCCCCCCCGTCTCCCCCCCTTCCCGCCCTGTCCCCCCCCGTCTCCCCCCCCCTTCCCGCCCTGTCCCCCCCCCCGTCTCCCCCCCCTTCCCGCGCTGTCCCCCCCCCCCGTTTCCCCCCCCTTCCCGCCCTGTCCCCCCCCCATCTCCCCCCCCTTCCCGCCCTGTCCCCCCCCGTCTCCCCCCCCTTCCCGCCCTGTCCCCCCCCCCGTCTCCCCCCCATTCCCGCGCTGTCCCCCCCCCCCCCGTTTCCCCCCCCTTCCGCCCTGTCCCCCCCCCCCCGTCTCCCCCTCCCTTCCCGCCCTGTCGTCCCCCCCCCCCCCCCCCCCCCCCCGTCTCCCCCTAGAATCTGGTTTTCTCCAGATTCAATTTATTCTCACACCATAAAGACAGTTGCTTTATTCTGCCATAAGGCAGAGAGATCCACCGCTGGTAGAAAATGCCTGAAGTGTGAGAAGGAGAAGCAGAGTCCCCTCAGAATCACTGAGGGTCCATGGATACACCTCCAACACTCCAACAGCCACACAGACTTCAGTCCAAATCATCGGCTGCCCAAGCTCCAGATGCACACCTCAAACATGATCGGGAAACCCTCATCGTCCTCGGCACCCTCTCGCATCCGGTTCCGATGCCGGGTGCCCCTTCAGCCCGTCTCCAGCAGTCTGCCGCCTGGTGTGAATCCTTGACCGCAGTCACCAGCAGCCCGCAGCCTGCCTGGGTTCCTCACCTTGAATCACCAACAGTTCGCCGCTTGTGTGGCTCCTTTAGCCGACATATTTATTCATAATCTGTCTATACACATTGTTGGCATTTGGAACACCAAGAGCTTAAAGGAATCTGATCGCTGTTAGCGAGGATAACCTCAGAATCAGAATTTATTGTCATGAACAGGTCACAAAATGAGTTTCTTTGGAGGAACAAAATCAGATTTCTGAATGGACGATGAACCATCTTTGGCAAAAACCAGCACACAAATGGCATCGTGAAGAAAGCACGTCAGTACCTCTACTACCTCGGGAGTTTGCGGAGGTTTGGTACGACACCAGAAACCCAGGCAAATTTCTACGGATGTGTGGTGGAAAGTGTGTTGACTGGTTGCATCACGGTCTGGTATGGGGACATCAATACCCCTGAGTATAAAGCCCTGAAAAAGGACACAGCCAGGATATTACAGGCAAAACCCTCCCCATCAATGAGAACATCTATAGGGAACTCTGTCGTCGGAGAGCAGCAGTAATCATCAAGGATCCACATCACCCAGCACATGATCTGTTCTCACTGCTGCCATCAGAAAGAGAAATTGGTGCCACAGACTCGCACCACCAGGTTCAGGAACAGTGGCTACCCCTCTACCATCAGACTCCTCAATGACAAACTCAATCAGACTGATTTAAGGACTCTTTCTTGTGCACTTTATTTTCTCTGTATTGCACAGTCAGCTTGACTACATTTCTTTATTTGTTGACACGTGAAGGTTGACTCCATTTTTTTTCTGCACTCCCAATTAGTGGTAATTCTGCCACGCCTGCAGGAGAAAGAACTCAAGGTTGTATGTGATGTCATGTCTGTACTCCTACAATAAATCTGAAATCTGAATCATGGATGCTGTCAAATTTCTTGTCATGAACATGTCATGGAATTTGTTGTTTTGCAGCAGTAAAATCTGATTTCTGAATGGACGTTGAGCCACAGAATCTACGTCACCTTAACTTTTCTTTTGCACAATTTATTGAATTTTCAACATGTAATTTAAAGGAATTCCTTACACCTGTGATGCTGTTGCAAACCAGTGAATTTTGTGCCAGTCATGACATTAAAATCCTAATTCATTGTGGGTTGCTACACAAATTCAAAACAGCAAAGAAGCTGCTTAGTAGTCCCTTAAGTCACTTAGAAGCATTTAAGCTGACGAAACAGGCCAGAAGTTGTGAAACAAAGATTATATATCTAAATAAAGTTAAGGCTGAGATGATAAACTAACCCAATAGCAATTGCTATCTATGCAAATGAGCACCTGCAATTAAAATGAACGTCAGCAGTTTGCTTTGTGCCACACATTGAATGCAAACTCAGTGACTGACGTTTTTTCAAAAAAAATTAAAATTCTGCCAGTTCAAAAAAAAAGCTCGCTGTCCCCTCCCCTTTAAAGACGGTGCCTTTAAGAATTACGGACGAAGAGGCGGCGCCGGGTCGACCCAACGTGATCGCGGGCGGGCTGTGATTGACGGGCGGGCTTCACCAATCGGGGTTGAGGATCCCGGTTCGCTTTGCGGAGGAGCCGCTGGGTTGTAGCCAATTGGCGCGAGCCGTGGGCGGGACCTCGGAGGCGGCGCTCAGGTTAGTGTGAGAGGCGGGAGACATGGCGGCGGCGAGCGGAGTGAGTGGAGGGTGGGGGGATACGGGGTGAGAGAAGCGGGCGGGTTACTGGCGGGGCAGGGGCCAAGCGGTAGGTGGGTGGCTCGCAAAGTCTGATTAGACTCGTGGTTACCGTGGGTGCCCCAGTGCGACCCCCTACCCCCATGCGACCCACTCCCAGCTTGTCCCACCCAACACCCCATTGCTCCTCCCCTCAACTAAATCCTCCCCCCATGACCCTCTCCCCCCATGACCCTCTCCCCCCATGACCCTCTCCCCCCATGACCCTCTCCCCCCCATGACCCTCTCCCCCCATGACCCCTCCTCTCCCCATGACCCCCATGACCTCTCCCCATGACCCTCCCCATGACCCTCTCCCCCATGACCCTCTCCCCCCATGACCCTCTCCCCCCATGACCCTCTCCCCCATGACCCTCTCCCCCCATGACCCTCTCCCCCCATGACCCTCTCCCCCCATGACCCTCTCCCCCCATGACCCTCTCCCCCCATGTCCCCCATGACCCTCTCCCCCCCATGTCCCTCTCCCCCCCCATGTCCCTCTCCCCCCCATGTCCCTCTCCCCCCATGTCCCTCTCCCCCCATGTCCCTCTCCCCCATGACCCTCTCCCCCCATGACCCTCTCCCCCCATGACCCTCACCCCCCATGACCCTCTCCCCCATGACCCTCTCCCCCATGACCTCTCCCCCATGACCCTCTCCCCCATGACCCTCTCCCCCATGACCCTCTCCCCCCCATGACCCTCTCCCCCCATGACCCTCTCCCCCCATGACCCTCTCCCCCATGACCCTCTCCCCCATGACCCTCTCCCCCCATGACCCTCTCCCCCCATGACCCTCTCCCCCCATGACCCTCTCCCCCCCATGACCCTCTCCCCCCATGACCCTCTCCCCCCATGACCCTCTCCCCCATGACCCTCTCCCCCCATGACCCTCTCCCCCCATGACCCTCTCCCCCCATGACCCTCTCCCCCCATGACCCTCTCCCCCCATGACCCTCTCCCCCCATGACCCTCTCCCCCCATGACCCTCTCCCCCCATGACCCTCTCCCCCATGACCCTCTCCCCCCATGACCCTCTCCCCCCATGACCCTCTCCCCCCATGACCCTCTCCCCCATGACCCTCTCCCCCATGACCCTCTCCCCCCATGACCCTCTCCCCCCATGACCCTCTCCCCCCATGACCCTCTCCCCCCATGACCCTCTCCCCCCATGACCCTCTCCCCCCATGACCCTCTCCCCCCATGACCCTCTCCCCCCATGACCCTCTCCCCCCCATGTCCCTCTCCCCCCCATGTCCCTCTCCCCCCCCATGTCCCTCTCCCCCCCATGTCCCTCTCCCCCCATGACCCTCTCCCCCCATGACCCTCTCCCCCCCATGACCCTCTCCCCCCACCATGACCCTCTCCCCCCACCATGACCCTCTCCCCCCACCATGACCCTCTCCCCCCACCATGACCCTCTCCCCCCACCATGACCCTCTCCCCCCACCATGACCCTCTCCCCCCCATGTCCCTCTCCCCCCATGTCCCTCTCCCCCCCATGTCCCTCTCCCCCCCATGTCCCTCTCCCCCCCATGTCCCTCTCCCCCCCCATGTCCCTCTCCCCCCATGTCCCTCTCCCCCCCATGTCCCTCTCCCCCCATGTCCCTCTCCCCCCCATGTCCCTCTCCCCCCATGTCCCTCTCCCCCCATGTCCCTCTCCCCCCATGTCCCTCTCCCCCCCATGTCCCTCTCCCCCCCATGTCCCTCTCCCCCACCATGACCCTCTCCCCCCCCCACCATGACCCTCTCCCCCCCCTACCATGACCCTCTCCCCCCCCTACCATGACCCTCTCCCCCCCCACCATGACCCTCTCCCCCCCCCACCATGACCCTCTCCCCCCCCACCATGACCCTCTCCCCCCCCCACCATGACCCTCTCCCCCCCCACCATGACCCTCTCCCCCCCCACCATGACCCTCTCCCCCCCCACCATGACCCTCTCCCCCCCCACCATGACCCTCTCCCCCCCCACCATGACCCCTCTCCCCCCCCACCATGACCCTCTCCCCCCCCACCATGACCCTCTCCCCCCCACCATGACCCTCTCCCCCCCCACCATGACCCTCTCCCCCCCACCATGACCCTCTCCCCCCCACCATGACCCTCTCCCCCCACCATGACCTCTCCCCCACATGACCCTCTCCCCCCACCATGACCCTCTCCCCCACCATGACCCTCTCCCCCACCATGACCCTCTCCCCCACCATGACCCTCTCCCCCCACCATGACCCTCTCCCCCCATGTCCCTCTCCCCCCATGTCCCTCTCCCCCCCATGTCCCTCTCCCCCCCATGTCCCTCTCCCCCCCATGTCCCTCTCCCCACCATGACCCTCTCCCCCCCCCCCACCATGACCCTCTCCCCCCCCCCACCATGACCCTCTCCCCCCCCCCCCACCATGACCCTCTCCCCCCCCCCCACCATGACCCTCTCCCCCCCCACCATGACCCTCTCCCCCCCCCACCATGACCCTCTCCCCCCCCCACCATGACCCTCTCCCCGGACCCAATGGTTTTCCTACTAGATACTTTTTTCATTGACGTTCTCTCTTTAGATTCTTAAAGGTTTTCTCTGTCATTTATCTTACTTGGTTGTTCTCTCTGGTACTTGAGTGAATTTTAAAATAAAATCGCAATGAATACAGATCAATACAACACAAGAGCAGCCCCTTTAGCCCACATTGTCCTATCCCAAACACGAGGCCAAAAATAACCAAAATCTCTGCTGGTGCATCTCTCCATTCCCTGCCTATATACGTGTCCATTTGAAAACCTCTAAACCAGGCTACATCCTCTTCTTCACCCTTTCCAAATTCTCCACGTCCTTCATGTAATGGGGCGACCAGAATTGCACATGGTATTCTAAGGGCAGCCAATCTAAAGTTTTATACAGCTGCTACGTGACTTCCTTGCTCTTGGTTGGCCATCAATGGTGAGAGGTGGGGAGGGCGCAGGGGTCGTGCTGGGCCTGCAACTGTTCACTATACACATAGACGATCTGGAAGAGGGGACAGAGTGTGGTATATCGAAGTTTACTGATGTCACTAAAATGAAGGGAAAAGCAAATTGTGCAGAGAGATCGAACTAGGTTAAGGGAGTGGGCAAGGGTCTGGCAGATGGAGTAGAATGTTGGTAACTGTGAGGTTATCCACTTTGGAAGGGAAAATGGAAGATCAGATTATTATTTAAATGGAAAGCGATTGCAGCGTGCTGCCGTTGCTGAAGGACTTGGGAATGCTTGTGTATGATCGCAAAGGGTTGTTTTGAGGGTGCAGTGGGCTATCAAGAAAATAAATGGAATGTTGGCCTTCATCGCTGGAGGGATGGAATTTAAGAGCAGGGAAGTTATGCTGCAACTGTACCAGGTACTGGTGAGGCCGCATCTGGAGTACTGCTTGTATTTCTGGTCTCCTTATTTAAGGAAGGATGTACTGGCTTTGGAGGTGGTGCAGAGAAGGTTCGCCAGATTATTCTAGAGATGAAGGGATTGGCCTATGAGGAGAGATTAAGTTGTCTGGGGCTGTACTCACTTGAATTTAGAAGAATGAGAGGGGATCTTGTACAAATGCATAAAATTATGAAAGACATGGATAAAATAGGTAGCTAAGATGTTTCCATTGGTGGGGGAGACTAGAACTAGGGAACATGGCCTCAAGATCCACGATAATAGATTTAGGATGGAGATGAGGAGGAACTGCTTTTCCCAGAGGGTGGTGAAACTGTGGAATTGGCTGCCCGTCGAAGCAGTGGAGGTGACCTCAGTAAATGTATTTAAGACAAGGTTGGATAGATTTTTACATAGTAGGGGAATTGAGGGATATCTGGAGATGAGCCAATCATCAGATCAGCCATGATCTCATTGAATGGCAGAGCAGGCTCAACGGGCTAGATGGCTCTTGCTCCTATCTCGCATTCTTATGTACTCCGTCCCCTGCCAAATGACGGAAAGCATGCAGTTTACCTTTTTTGATTATTTTAAAAGTTTTAAACCACAATTACATTTTAAATTAATATTGAATTTTATATATATTGTTACGAGTCGAGGACCCCAAAACCCAGCAGCAATAGATATGGACCATGACAAAGGGTTACTTAAAGAAAAGTTGCTTTTAATTATCTTTGAACATGAAAATAGAATAAAACTTTAATTTATCTCTATTGACTTACTTAACCCCCTTCTAATTTTAAGCGCACGTGTGTGTAAGTTCAGCA
The DNA here is from genome assembly GCF_036971445.1 of Narcine bancroftii. Classification (NCBI taxonomy): domain Eukaryota; kingdom Metazoa; phylum Chordata; class Chondrichthyes; order Torpediniformes; family Narcinidae; genus Narcine; species Narcine bancroftii. The sequence goes on along the minus strand of NC_091469.1, from coordinate 488,523,636 downwards.
AAGTTCTTTGGTTCACAGTCCAATCTCACTGGTTGCAGGTAATTCTTGTACTGTGCACAGAAGTTAACATTAATAAAGTTCACCAGACTTTGTTGCTTTACAGGTAAATGGAAGGTTCTTGTTGGTTTTTAGAGAGAGAGTTTTATTGTTCCAGGACATCCACAACTGATCCCTTTCAATCAGCCACTTCAGCGTCCTGCTGATGAAACTTGCCCCCTTCAGGGTTCTCCAGATGATCACCTCTTTTTTTCAGGTCACCACAGAGTTCCTTTCTGTTTCTCCTATTCCAAGGGAAACAC